>NW_026570970.1:10730246-10777746 GCF_026225935.1 Boleophthalmus pectinirostris | reverse complement strand
TTGCAGTGTCATTGTGATGAATGGGTTAGCTAGCAGTTTACAAGGACGGGGGCTCGGGTGGGTTAGTCACACTGTGGTCTAGTCGCTACGAGGAGTCTGGAGCCACAGGGTTGTGGGTTCAATTCATGCAAGGGTAGTAGTAGTAGTAGTAGTAGTAGTAGTAGTAGTAGTAGTAGTAGTAGTAGTAGTAGTAGTAGTAGTAGTAGTAGTAGTAGTAGTAGTAGTAGTAGTAGTAGTAGTAGTAGTAGTAGTAGTAGTAGTAGTAGTAGTAGTAGTAGTAGTAGTAGTAGTAGTAGTAGTAGTAGGTGTAGTAGTAGTAGTAGTAGTAGTAGTAGTAGTAGTAGTAGTAGTAGTTGTAGTAGTTGTAGTAGTAGTAGGTGTAGTAGGTGTAGTAGGTGTAGTAGGTAGTAGTAGTAGTAGTAGTAGTAGTAGTAGTAGTAGGTGTAGTAGTAGTAGTAGTAGGTGTATTAGGTGTAATAGTGGTAGTAATAGTAGTAATTAGTAGGCAGTAGTTTGTAGTAGTAGTTAGCAGTAGTTACTAGGCAGTGGTAGGTAGTAGTAGTAGTAGTAGTAGTAGGTGTAGTAGGTGTAATAGTAATAGTAGGTGTAGTAGTAGTAGTAGTAGTCGGTGTAATAGTGGTAGTAATATTAGTAGTTTGTAGTAGTTAGTAGTTTGTAGTAGTAGTTAGCAGTAGTTACTAGGCAGTGGTAGGTAGTAGTATTAGTAGTAGTAGTAGTAGGTGTAATAGTAATAGTAGGTGTAATAGTGGTAGTAATAGTAGTAGTAAGTAGGCATTAGTAGTTCGTAGTTTGTAGTAGTAGTTAGCAGTAGTTACTAGGCAGTGGTAGGTAGTAGTAGTAGTTACTATGTAGTAGTAGACAGTGGTAGTTAGTAGTAGGTGGTAGTTGTAGTAGTTAGTAGGTAGTACTAGTAGGTGGTAGTTGTAGTAGTACTTAGTAGGCAGTAGTAAATATTAGGAAGTAGTAGGTAGTAGTAGTAGGTAGTAGTTAGTAGTAGTAGGTAGTACTTAGTAATAGTAGGTAGTAGTAGTTAGTAGGTAGTCGTTGGTAGTAGTAGTTAGTAATAGTTACTAGGCAGTGGTATGTAGTAGTAGTAGTTATTAGGCAGTAGTAGTTAGTAGGAAGTAGTAGGTAATAGTAGGCAGTAGTAATTTGTTGTAGTAGGTAGTAATAGTTAGAAGACAGTGGTAGGTAGTAGTTAGTAGTAGTTAGGAGGTAGTAGTAAGTAGTAGTATGTCGTAGTTAGTAGTAATTGTAGGAGTAGATCTAGTAGTAGTAGATCAAGTAGTAGATCTAGTAGTAATAGTTATAGTTTTTTCATTTTTTTCTGGCGTGTGTTTTTTATTTTGTTTTGTGTCTGTGCTGAAGCTAAACGGGTGATGGTGTGAACCTGTTGCTCGCTTCCATATTGTTGAGTGTTAACCTGTTAGCGGTGTGTTTGCAGTGTCATTGTGATGAATGGGTTAGCTAGCAGTTTACAAGGACGGGGGCTCGGGTGGGTTAGTCACACTGTGGTCTAGTCGATACGAGGAGTCTGGAGCCACAGGGTTGTGGGTTCAATTCATGCAAGGGAAGAATAGAAGAAGAAGTAGTTGTAGTATTAGTAATAGTAGTAGTAGTAGTGGTAGTAGTGGTAGTGGTGGTGGTAGTAGTGGTGGTAGTAGTGGTGGTAGTAGTAGTGGTTGTAGTAGTAGTGGTGGTTGTAGTAGTAGTAGTGGTAGTAGTAGTAGTGGTGGTGGTGGTAGTAGTAGTAGTGGTGGTGGTAGTGGTGGTAGTAGTAGTAGTAGTGGTGGTAGTCATAGTAGTAGTTTGTAGGCAGTAGTTAGTTAGTAGGTAGTAGTTTGTAGTATTAGGTTGTAGTAGTTAGTAGGCAGTGGTAGGTAGTAGTAGTTAGAAGTTAGTAGTAGTAGGTAGTAGTGGTATTAGTTGTAGTAGGCAGTAGTTAGTAGTAGGGTGGTAGTAGTAGTTAGTAGGTAGTAGTTGTTGATGTAGTAGTTATAGATGTTAGTAGAAATCTTAGTAGTAGTAGGTAGTAGTAATTTGTAAAAGTTAGTAGGCAGTAGTAGTTATTAGGTAATAATTTGTAGTAGTAGGTAGTAGTAGCTAGTAGGTAGTAGTAATAGTAAGTGGTAGTAGTAGGTAGTACTACGTAGTAGTAGTAAGTAGTTAGTATTAGTTAGTAGGCAGTAGTAGTTAGTAGGTAATAATTAGTAGTAGTAGTTAGTAGGGAGTAGAAGTAGGTGGTAGTAGTGGTAGTAGTAATAGTTAGTAGGTAGTAGTTAGTAACTTAGTAGGCGGTAGTAGTTAGTAATAGTTAGTAGGTAGTAGTAGTTAGTAGGTAGTAGTAATAGTAAGTGGTAGTAGTAGGTAGTACTATGTAGTAGTAGTAAGTAGTTAGTATTAGTTAGTAGGCAGTAGTAGTTAGTAGGGAGTAGTTAGTAGGTAGTAGTTAGTAGGTAGTAGTAGTAGGTGGTAGTAGTGGTAATAGTAATAGTTAGTAGGTAGTAGTAGTTAGTAACTTAGTAGGCAGTAGTAGTTAGTAGGTAGTGGTAGTAGTAGTTAATATGCATTACTTAGTAGTAGTAGTAGGTAGTAGCAGTTAGTAAAAGTTAGTAGGCAGTAGTAGTTACTAGGTAATAATTAGTAGTAGTAGATAGTAGTAGTTAGTAGGTAGTAGTAATAGTAAATGGTAGTAGTAGGTAGTACTATGTAGTAGTAGTAAGTAGTAGTAGTTAGTATTAATTAGTAGGCAGTAGTAGTTAGTAGGCAGTAGTAGTTAATAGTCATTAGTAGTAGTTGCTGTAGTAGTTGTAGTTAGTAGTAATCACAGTAGTAGTTGATGTAGTAGTTGTAGTTTTTTCTGGAGTGTGTTTTTTATTTTGTTTTGTGTCTGTGCTGAAGCTAAACGGGTGATGATGTGAACCTGTTGCTCGCTTCCATATTGTTGAGTGTTAACCTGTTAGCGGTGTGTTTGCAGTGTCATTGTGATGAATGGGTTAGTTAGCAGTTTGAAAGGTAGAGGCTCGGGTGGTACATTTTCACATCTTTACTGTTTTGAGTAAAATGGGTGTTTTTCATTTTAAATTTGCAAACTTAGTGGAGTTAGTGGACTTTAGAATCACACCCATGATTTAGCCTTTTTTTTCCACTGAACTGTATTTAATCGATTTGAAATATATCGTGTTGAATCGAAAGTGTGCTGTATCGAAAAACGTATCGTATCGAGGTATGTATCGTATCGGCAACTTCTTAATGACACCCAGCCCTTCCGAGCAGTATCCAGTCTGCTAATCCCCTCTGTGCCCGGTGGTCACATGGGCAGGTGAAGGGAGCACATGTCTCGACCTCTGCCAAACCAGATTATAATCCAGAGTCCATAGATTAAAGATAAAACTGCTCCCGGCTCGTCGTGATGCACAGATGAGTCAAAGGCCGGACTGGAATGAGAGGGATGATGCATTTGGTCTCACAGTTGAGCCAACAGTCAGCTGGTTTATGAGGCTGTTTTAATGATTTATTGATTATTACCGTAAATTTTTGTCACGACGATAGGCTGTGTGTAGAATAGCTCCCAGCAGCTTCACTGTTACCCAGGGGTGTAGAGGACTAAACCAGAACTAAACCTGGACTGAGTGTATCGCCCGCGTAGGTTTAGTCTTGGTTTTGTCCTGGTGCACTTCTGGTTTGGTCCTGGTTTAGTCCTGGTTCAGTTCTGGTTCAGTTCTGGTTTAGTCCTGGTTTAGTTCTTCTGGTTTAGTCCTGGTTTAGTCCTGGTTCAGTTGTGGTTTAGTCCTGGTTCAGTTCTGGTTTAGTCCTGGTTTAGTCCTAGTTCAATTCTGGTTTAGTCCTGGTTCAGTTCTGGTTTAGTCCTGGTTCAGTTCTGGTTTAGTCCTGGTTTAGTTCTGGTTTAGACCTGGTTTAGTCCTAGTTTAGTCCTGGTTTAGTCCTGTTTCAGTTGTGGTTTAGTCCTGGTTCAGTTGTGGTGTAGTCCTGGTTTAGTCCTGTTTCAGTTGTGGTTTAGACCTGGTTTAGTCCTGGTTGAGTCCTGGTTTAGTCCTGGTTTAGTCCTGTTTCAGTCCTGTTTCAGTCCTGGTTTAGTCTTGGTTTAGTCCGGGTTCAGTTCTGGTTTAGTCCTGGTTTAGTCCTGGTTCAGTCCTGGTTTAGTCCAGGTTTAGTCCTAGTTCTGTTCTGGTTCAGTCCTGGTTTAGTCCTGGTTCAGTCTTGTTTTAATCCTGGTTCAGTCCGTTTTTAGACCTGGTTCAGTCCTGGTTTTAGTTTAGTTTCCACCACTGCTGTTAGCGTCACCACTTCCTGTCCAGTTTTATCTCTGTGAGGTTTTTGCTGAGTCGTGCCGAAATGAATAAATATTTAAAGATAAGGCAGGGGACGGGAAGCAGTAGATGGTTTTGGCCGACAGTGTGTTAAAAAGTACAAAAATAAAATAAAAACTTGAGCGGCGGACACTGCTGTGTTTAGAAAGAGAGATGTTTGTGTCTCAATGCTAATGCTAATGCTAACGCTAATGCTAATTTTGATTCATAATAAATATTACAACTCCACAAACTGAAGTAATCTACATTTAACAATAATCAGGTAGTCTTTATTTTAATTAATCTGAATTTTAATATGTTGTTTATTTTATGTTTTACGACACAGTAACACAACTAGTTTATTGACAATGTGCTTTTATTTTAACTAAACGTTCTTGTTTGTTTTGTCTTTTTGATTACAGATAAAAATTTTGAGGATGAAGACTCAGTGGATGGGGGCCGGTCCTCCTCCTCTTCGTCCTCCAAAGCGCCCCCTAGTGGTAGAAGGACTGTCATGAGCTCGGTGAGGAGGCCCAGCTCTGCCACAACAGCCAAAGCACCAGGTAAGAACAAATAAAGTAGTATGCAAACAAAAGAGAGAAAAAAAAGAACAACTCAAAATGTCTCATGTGTTTTACTGTTTCTACTGTTTCACAATAAAAAGAAATGAATAAAAAAGTAGTATGCATGCGTGGAATAGTTACGTTTTTACTTTTATAAAATTGTCCGGTTGTTGATATTTCTTGTTTAATGTTTTTAAAGGTAAAGAGGCGGCTGCAGGTGCTGTTGATGAAGAAGACTTTATTAAAGCCTTCGAGGATGTACCAGCCGTTCAGGTCGGTTACACACATATTGAAATAACAGGGAACGTTATAAGAATGAGACAAAATAGACAATGACAAATGACAAATGACAAAGGCTCAGTCAGGATATATTAAACAACAGCAAAACCTTTTAAATGTCCTCCCTATACAGAGCATGACTAGAACAAATACATTTTTTGATCATTACATTTCAGTTATAGTCTTCATATTCATTTAATAAAAGAGTTGTGTTTGGCCGTGACAGCAGCATGTTAAACACGCACTTACAGAGCGTTTAATAATTTTATTTTTTTATTAATTTTTTTCATTTTGTGCTTGTGTTTAAATAGTTGGTATAATTTTCAGTTCAGTTTTATTGTCTCTTTCTACAGGTCTAACTGCTCTCTATATTCACTCCTCTATCCCCTGTTCCCTCATATTAGCCCTGCTCTAATTAGAAAGTCAGGAGTTACCGTATTTTTCATACTATAAGGTGCACCAGACTGTAAGGCGCAGTATCAATAATGTTGAATTATTTAATCTATTTTCATACATAAGGTGCATTAAGCGAAATAAACGGACGACACTTGAGACTTGAGAATGATCCCTTAGCCCAGGCGTCCACGATCCATTGGCAGATTGTGGTGTAATTCGCCTCGCGTTGCCTCCCTGTCTTGGTGAATGTGTATTATAAATGTAAATGTGGGTGGATCATTTAATTATTATAATTTTTTTTTTTTTCTACGAGGCGGACTCAACTATATATTGAGTAATAATGTGTTTAATACGGCTTTGCGCACATTTGTTTAGGTTTTACAGAAACTAAACTTAAAACCACAAGGCTAATTTACATAAACTATAAGCGCTGAAAAAACAGCTCACTCCTTTTGTCCTGATGCGGTCAGCTTCTGTCAGACTCCGCGAGGCTCCTGACTATGGTAGCTGTAATGCTTCGACAATCCATCAAGTGGTGCAGCTTCGTAGTTTACCAAAGTCGTACTAAAACATTTTGACAGATTTTTGAGCGCCGTGTACCACATAAAATCAGTTTGAGGTCAGTAAACACAACCAGAATTAATACACAAGGTGCACCAGACTATAAGGCGCACTGTCGATTTTTGAGAAAATTAAAAGGATTTTAAGTGCGCCGTATAGTCTGAAAAATACTTTAGTTGGTTTCATAATAATTTAAGCTATTGCCCAGCCCTATGCTGATTTAAAGTCTGTAGAAATAGTAATTACAATATATGTCTTATATTCTTCTCCAGATTTTCTCCAACAGAGAGTTTGAAGACCAGCTGACCAAGATCCGAGAGGTTCTGTCAGATGATAAGCACGACTGGGAGCACAGGGTCGTCGCGGTAACTCCAGCCCTTCTTATACAAATCCTTTCACATTCACAGTCGTTTATCCTAATTAAATATGTTTCTGTATTATATTATATTTGTGTTCTTTTTTCCTTGTGTAGTTGAAGAAGGTGCGGTCTCTGATCCTGGCCGGGGCTCTTGACTATGAGGGCTTCTCACAGCAGCTCCGGCTCCTGGAGGCTCCGTTGAAACTGTCGGCGAAAGACCTGCGCTCTCAGGTGGTACGAGAGGCCTGCATCACTCTGGGGTGAGCAAGAACATTATAGAAAAATTAATTCGTTATTTCATTATTTATATTTGTATTTATTAAATGCTCTAGATGTTTTTAATTGTATCTTTGACTGATTTAAATACGTATTTTCTGTTTTTAAAATATCTATGCAGTAAGAAATATTAACTTTCAATCAAAAATAACCAAATATCATGATATCGTATCATCTAAGGTCTCAGAATAATATCGTGGATCATCACAATATATTGAATCACAAGACTTTTTGCTTAAATTAATAGTTATGGTGCAGCAAAAGCTAAAAAAACAGAGGGAACTACATAGACCATGATCCTTTGCTCCATTTCAGTGCAGATTACTTGAAGAAAAACTGTTCTAAACACTTTAAAATCTTACTTCTTTGGGTTAAATCTTGTCAAGGCAATTTCAGAGGGAAAAAAACTGTAAATATAAATAAATATTGTATCGTATCGAGTTGTAAATCGTGAAAATATTGCACCGAGAGTTTTGGATTCATACTTTTAGTGATCTTAATAATACTGCTATTATGTCTAGCCTAATTTTCTACACATTTTTGCGGTACTTTTATAATTTTTTCTTAGTTTTGAACTCATGATGTGACTATTTCTTCTGTTAACCGCAATAATTTTGACCCTATTAAGCCAAACACTGTTTCACAATTCATCCCATTCATTCCCAGTGGCTTTGAAGTCAACCAACACACACAATTAATTACAGATTAATGAGATTGTGTCAGAAATTTTACTAGCTGTCATAAATTGTCTACACACAGTTAGGCTAATGGAAATAAAAGTTCTTCAGGCAAAAAATGAGCTAGAAACATTTCCACTGTAAAATATTAATCCTTGAAATATTTAATTACATCCTGATGAGGCGGAACTGTGCACAAACATGTCCAAAGTGTTTTTTGGGGTTTTTAAAAATGTTTTTCTAAACTTTGTGTGCTTCCAGCCATCTGTCGTCAGTGCTGGGGAACAAGTTTGACCACGGGGCAGAGAGCGTGATGCCCACTCTGCTCAACCTGGTGCCCAACAGCGCCAAAGTCATGGCCACGTCCGGAATGGCTGCCATCAGACTCATCCTCAGGGTAATTATTGTTGTTTGTATGCAGGCCCGTCGACAGAAATTTGGGGGCCCTGGGCAAGAAGTCTCACATGGGCCCCCCTGTAATGTAAATTAAAACGAAGAGAGTTCAATTCTGGGCACCTAAAACCTTGGGGCCCGGGACAACAGACACTTCTTCCCTCTGTCTACTGCCCTGTTTGTTTGTTTGTTGCAACTATGTGTTGTGTAACTGCTGTCTCTTTGCCAGGACTCCCTTAAAAATTTAATATAAGAATTTTTATTATGTTTTTAAATAGATTTTTTTTCTGTCATAATAAAACAAAATATCTTCACACAATTTAAAATGCCACAGTGTAAAAAATAAATATAAAACTACAATTATGATATTATATAAATGAATACATGCATAGTTTTTTTTATCTGTATTGTGCAGTACTTTTGAAAGTGTTTTGTTTATGAAATTTTCTATATAAATAAAGTGGAGTGGATACTTAGATGAAACCAAATAGATATGTTTAAATAAATTCTTTTGACAAACTGTGGTCTATATTTAGGCCTGAGCTCCAGAAGCGGACGAAGGGCCTATTAGTATCGCAAAGCAATACTTCGAGTTTGTTAATATTTCTTGCATTTTTTTATTTTTTTTCAGCATACACATTACCCTCGTCTCATTCCCATCATCACCAGTAACTGCACCTCCAAATCAGTCGCTGTTAGAAGGTAAGAAAATACAACTTTCAGCCGGTATAGACCAATGTAACATTCAAATAATTTCCCTTGTGGATCAATAAAGTTTGTCTAAGTCTACTATGACATTATGATATCAATTTAAAGTGTATGTTTACATTGTCACACATGGTAAAACTGGGACTAAACCTGGACTAGGACAAAGCCAAACTGGGCTTAAACCAAGACTAAAACAGGACATAACGGGGACATGTGTGAATGCAATTATAGACTAGAAAAACAATGTAAACGCTTTATAAAAATGTAAGTTAAATATCTACATGCAACTGCCAAAAATTGCATATTGTACAGTGATTAGCTCTTCCATTTAATCACTAATAGGTCCTGGGTGTACTTTCTTCAAAATAGTTCTTGAATAATAATAATTAATCTTATTTTTTTAACCATAAATGTTAAATCATAGAATTGAGAGCTGCTTCTTATAATCTGCTCAAATTTATAACTTGTCTTTGTGATTTCTTTTCAGACGCTGTTATGAGTTCCTAGACCTTATGTTACAAGAATGGCACACAAACACACTAGAAAGGTAAGAAAAATACTTTACCAAAACACTGTCGTAGTGATCAACCATTAAAGGTCCGTTATGCTATTTTCTGATATATGTTATAATGATTCCTCATCAAAACATACCTGGAGTTGTGTTTTGTTTCATTCAGACATGTTTAACACAAAATTATCCTGCATATTTAAGATGACTTATTCTCTCAAACAAAAAAAAACACATGTCGTAATGCAGGATGTGCTCCACTGTGTTTTTAAACTCCATACTAAATAATATACTATATATTAAACAAAAAAATAAAAAGTAGTTGCTGACTTGAAAACTATATTTGGAGATGTAGACAGACTAATAATAAATGGTTACTCAAACATGTGTGTATGAAACAAAACACAACTCCAGGTCTGTTTTTGAGGAGGCAACAACATTATACCATGACTTAAAGCTCACAGGAGCCAATTTTGCGCAATATAGATCCTTTAACTACACACTAGATGCCCAGAACCCCTATATAATGTTGCCCTTTCGAGATGTATTGACATTTAAGTTATAGAATATTTAAGTTAGCTGTGAGAACTGGCTGGGTGAGTAGGTGATGATGCCCAGAAAATAAATTAATCTTAAAAAAAAAATCCTCATTATCGAATCGTCCAATCATGAACTGACCCAGCATCTCCATGACAACCACATATGAGGCTTTATATGGAGCAGGAGAGACACTGTGGGTAGTTTTAGTCTTTTCCCATAGAGAAAAGAGATAGGACCAGATGAGCTGATGATGTTCCCTTACTACCCCAGACATGTGGCCGTGCTGACAGAGACCATCAAGAAAGGAATCCATGACGCAGACTCTGAAGCTAGGTCCATCGCAAGGAAGTAAGTGTAATTTTTTATGCTCTAAAATACTGAAATACACAAAAAAATATGATATTACAAGGGTAGTTTGCAGAGTTTGACGGTTTGACAGCAACATTTGCCAATTAATTGCTGTAGATTTTCATTGTTTTCCTCATCTTGATGTTGTAAAAAATGTAATGTAAACTCTTAAAAAGCAGTATTTTTATTATATATATTTGATCCCTGTCAAGATTAATTTTGTAGGCTAGTGCCAGAAGTATGTTTATTTACTATTTATACACAAAACCATCACAACTACTGTAACTTTTGCGAAAACAGACCCTTTAAAATGTTTTTTTCAAGCCCTGCGTCGTAAATACAGTAGCATTGTCTTCAAGAGCAACACCACTTAAAAATATTAATACTCAAATATTTGTATCACGTATGGACCTGACCTGAAGTAATGTCCAAGTAAGATTAAAAACATATTTGATAAAAACACTTTTCAAGTATTACATAGAGCAACTCGTATGTAATATCTGATTTATGATTCAGCATTAATGTACAGGTGATCATCAGACAAATTATTAAATACATATCCTTGTTGTTTGGAAAAGTAGGGCTCCAAAAGTATAAAAAAAAGAATATCTTATCTAGGGATATAACAATAACCGAAAAATCGTGATATCGTATCGTCAAAGTTCTCATAATAATATCGTGGACCATCACAGTATATCGAATTACAAGACTCTTTGCTTAAATTAAGAGTTACGGTGCAGCAATAGCTAAAAAAAGACAGACAGACAAATGGTTCTAAGCACTTTTAAGTCTTAGTTCTTTGGATTAAGTCTTGTCCAGGCATTTTAAGAGGAAAAAGTTGCATATTAACCTCCATAAAACATTGCAATAAATATCGTACTGTGAGATGTATATCATGTAAACATTGTACGGAGAGATTTGGATATTGTTACATCCCTAATCGTGAGACACCCCACCATATTGTGAGCTTTCCCATGATATCACAATAAATATCGTACTGTGAGGTTCATACCATGATGATCTAATCTTATCTGAAAGTATGGTGTGTCAGTTTCAATAATGAGCATAGGTTTTGTAATAAAATGTTAGTGCTAAGTAAGAATTATTTTTGTCAGGCAGCTTTGTTTTATCTGCTTTTACATGTTTCAGCTTCTTCCAGTAGGTTTCTTCACCAAAATATTAATTAGAAATCTGAAAACTACTCTTAAAAGTACAATTTTGTTTCATTTAATTTAATTTAACTGTGCAAATGTGACAGAAGTTATACCCCACATTTGGATCATGGTAAAATCAAACTTAAATAATAAAATAAACAAGTAAATAGTTATCTAAAATAGTAGTTCAAATAATACGTTTTTGGTGTTGTTCCAGATGTTACTGGGGCTTTCATGGACACTACAGCCGAGAGGCAGAGCACCTGTTCCAGGCGTTGGAGTCGACGTATCAGAAGGCTCTGCAGTCCCACCTCAAGAGCTCAGACAGCATCGTGTCTCTGCCTCAGTCTGACCGCTCCTCCTCTTCCTCACAGGAGAGCCTCAAGTAAGAATCACAACGTTTCAAAATTAGTGCAATTACTCGATAAGAAAAAATATGTGCGAGGTAAGTTTAGTTAAAGCCACATTATGTAATGTTTAGCTAAAGAAATAGAATGAAATTTCCATGGAGAATCTTCGAAAATATGGACGTGCCACCTCCCAAAAGTTACATACTGTTTATCTCATTGTGTTAATTATTATTTAACGATTTTATGTTAATATGTGTTTAACTTATAAAACCAGCTCAAGTACATGTATTGGCATAACTGGAAATTGATTTTGTTATTTGATTTAAGTGTTTTCTTTCCTCTTTTCTGAATGGAGTTAATGTAGTTTTTAAGATTTCCACAATTTAGATGCCAAATCCAAAAAAGTAGTGAACAGATTAAGGAAAGTAGATTTATATTATTTTAAATATTGTATTTTGAATCTGACCCTTTAAAAAATAGATTAAATTGCAAATCTTTTACTTATTCAACACTGAGATAACCTAAAACTCACATAATTTGTACTTTTTTATTTTTGTGTGTGTTTCTTTTATCGACTTTTAGTTACCATCTCAGCTTTATCGTTTCCGTTGCAGTAAATGACCGTAAAAGCTGCTAATGCACGAGGCTTGTTGGATATAAAAGGATAAACATGCAGGATTATTGTGGTTTGGTGAGGCCACGTTTGCACAGATCCCATTAAGGAGCAGTGTTTAATGACTCAGACTCAATCAATCAGCTGCTCTCATCCAGGAAACATACCAAACATTACAACATACTTACACTACTATTAGTCTTGACTGGTGCATTGTTAAAGGTACTGTACTCATTTTTGCTCTATATAATAAAGTAAAATTTGTTTTGCCTGAGTATTGGATAGATAGACAGATATTTTACTGATCCTGAGGGAAATTATGAATTTTTATAGTAAAAAAAAAAAAGACCTCTATGTGCTTTCTGCATTTTAATCGTCCACAAAACAGGGAGTAAAGCTGGTTGTTGTTGTTGTTTTGCTGTTTTTGTTGGTAAAAAATCTGATCCTGTCCTTTTTATAGCTTTGACTGACTTTATCTTTTGTTGTTTTCTTTTCCAGTCGCCCACTTTCTGTGAAAAGTGTCATTGGAGGGAGCATGACCAGAAGTAAGTCACTTATTAGAATTCACTTTTCATTTTATTTTAGCGGTGTATATAGCAATACAATTAATAATAATAATAATAATAATAATAAAATAATAAATAATAATAATAATAATAATAAATCATAATAAATAATAATAATAATAATAAATAAATATAACCCCATATTTAAATACATATTTTTGTATATTGTGGGAAAATCTGTATTGTAGAAATGCTAGATTTTCTCTAAAATTATGGTCATGTAGGGCATATATTGACAAAAAAAAGGGAACTAAGTAGACACAAGAGTTTAGAATTCAATGTACTGTAAATATCTATTATAGTAGTGTAATAATAGTACAGTTTAGTATAGAATTTACTACTGTCATGTCCCTATTTAAATTGTCAATTAGGTAGTTACACTGTCCAGCCCAAAAAAAAGTCACCACCAACTAGAAAAGCACTCAGAGAGCGCAGACCTCCGCCAAGGACTACAGTCCCCCTCATATTAATTGTGTTTTCCATAAATATTTGTCTCGTATCTTTCAATTTGGAATATGAAAGAGGATCCCATTGTCCATCCCTGAGTCAAATTTCATGGGGTTTGGTCAATAATTAACCGAGATATTGAGAAACAAAATTTTTGGCCCCATTTACCACAATGTTAACTAAAATTTCAAAGTGATCCAGAATCCAGGATTTCTTCCAGATCACCCCCAAAATGAAATCAGTTCTTCCTTTTCACATTTCCAACAAATCCTGAAAATTTCATCAAAATCGGTCCATAACTTTTTGAGTTATGTTGCTAACAGACAAACAGACAAACAAACAAACAAACAAACAGACAAACGCCGGCAAAAACATAACCTCCTTGGCGGAGGTAATAAAAAAGTCACACACTCTAATATTTCTTTGGCCCGCCTTTAGCTTTGATTATGTACGCATTCACTGTGTCATTGTTTTGATAAGCTTCTGCAGTGTCACAAGATTTTTTTCCATCCATTGTTGATTACATTTTTCACCAAGATCTTGCATTGATGATGGTCGAGTCTGACCACTTCCTAAAGATTCTCAGTGGGGTTAAGGTCTGGACTCTGTGGTGGCCAATCCATGTGTGAAAATGTTGTCTCATCCCTGAACCACTCTTTCACAATTTGAGCTCGATGAATCCTGGCATTGTCATCTTGGAATATGCTCGTGCCACCAGGGAAGAAAAAAATCCACTGGTCATTCAGTATGTTCAGGTAGTCAGCTGACCTCATTCTTTGAGCATGATGGGTGAAGATGGGTCTGGCCACCTGTTTCCTTCTGGCAGACGCTTCAGGTCAATTCCAATTAGGACCAACAGACTCAGGGACAGCTTCTTCCTCAAAGCTGTCACCATACTTGAATAAAACAAATTAACAGTTCTCATTTTTATTAATTCTTGCACTTCGACGGAGCAGCTCTGAATTTCATTATGCTATTAAAATGACAATAAAAGCTTTCTCTTCTATTTCTCTTCTATTTCTTCCTCAAAGACGCTGGGTCCCTACTATCCTTACAGTTTTTAATAATATGATGGACAATAACCCAATAACCCAATTTTACTAGTTTCTGCAATCTCCTTAGATGGTTTCTCTGCTTGATGCATGCCAATGACTTGACCCTTCTTAAACAGACTAACATCTTTTTCACAGCCACAGGATGTGTCTTTTGACTTGGTTGTTTAAGAAATGAGAACTCATTGCACCAGTTGGGGTTACATAACTTGTTGCCAGCTGAAAGATAATTGCCTATGCAGTAATTATCTAACAGGAGGCTCATACTTATTTGCTTAGTTAAATCCAGGTGGCGACTTTTTTTTTTTTTTTTTTTGGACATGCAGTACAGTTCACCTGCTGCTAATTCCACCTTTCCTCACTAGATGGTGCTATTGCTCTGCTCTAACTGTCCTTCTTCTGTTTTCAGGTAAACTGGTGAGCTCGCGGGTGCCCTCTCAGTCCGGCTCGCTCCAGCGCTCCCGCAGTGACATCGACGTGAACGCAGCGACCACCGCCAAATCTCGCCTGACCACTGTCCCCGCCCCCTCGGCATTCAGCTCCGCCTCCGCTCTACCTCCGGGCTCCTACGCCTCTTTAGGTAATGCAGAGGAAAGACTTGAAACCTGTCCTGTAGCATTTGGAAGGGATAATAATTTAAAAAGTCAGCCAGAGATACATTTTTTTTGTTTTTTCCCACAAAAGGACACACCCATCCCCACTACCCACTGGCCGAATATACAAAAAAAAAAAAAAAATAAATAAAATAATAATAATAATAATAATAATAATAATAATAATAAATAATAAATAAATAAATAAATAATAAGGATTAAATGAATAAGAATGATAATAGTAATAGTAGTAGTAATAGATAAATTCAATTAATATATAATATACAAAAAAGAAAGACAGAGTTATTCCCTAAATTTAGCGACAATTGTTTTAATTCTGTTCGAAATGGAGGCAAGAAAGAAGATTATATTTATCTTTTTAGTCTTAGTTTGGACAGCAATAGTGTTTTCAGTAGGGATGTAACAATATCAAATCTCTCTGTACGATATTTTCACGATATGCATCTCACGGTATGATATTTATTGCGATATTTTGTGGAGGCTGACAAAACTGTGAATACACTACTTTTTTCTCTTAAAATGCCTTGACAAGATTTAATCTAAAGAACTAAGATTGATTTAAAAGTGCTTAGAACTGTTTTTCTTCATGTAGTCTGCAGCGAAACAGAGCAAAGGATCATGGTCTATGTAGTTCCGTCTATTTTTTTAAGCTATTGCTGCACCATAACTCTTTAATTTAAGTGAAGAGTCAATATATTGTGATGGTCCATGATATTATTGTGAGACCTTTGACGATACAATTAGGGCTGGGTATCAGTAAGAAGTTGCCGATAAGATACGATACATATATTGATACAGTGAGCTTTCTATTCGATACGATATATTTCAAAACGATTCGATACGGTTCAATAAAAAATAAAGCCTAACTCATGGCTGTGATACTAAAAGTTTTTGTTAAACCACTTCTTATGTAAAGTTAATATAAAAACACGCATTTTAATCATCAAAACAGTGAAAATGTCAAATGTGTCTGACCTCGCAGCGTTAGAATTCATTCAGTCGACGGTAGGCGGTATTTTTTATTTATTTAACCAATCGCTGCTATTTGAGGCTAACTGGTATATTAAGCTTTTCCCAAATCCCGTAGGAAGAAGGGCAATATCGTCTTTCCCCTTGATAAAATTCATCAAACCTTCTCTTTGTTCCGGCTTTAAATCCTCGAACTCGGGCATCGTTGCCAACACAGAATGTATGACTCTTCGCTGATTGGCTGGTGCCCGAACTCGCACTTCCGGGTTTTTTGCGAACTGTCTAATGCAGGGGTGGGCAAACTTTCTGACTCGTGGGCCACAAAGAGTTCTAAAATTTCACGTAAGGGCCGGACCAGGGGCAAATGGATGGAGATTTTTAGTAATCCACCTCATAAGAGAAAAAAATAAGTAATAATTATTTAAATATCCCATAATCGAAAATCATTACAAAGCGTTAACAACAAAATATCTGTCTTTCAAATCCCACGGTTTCAACTATTTATTGAAACGACTTTTAAAACACTGAAAATTATTATTACTATTATTCAAGTTCGGCAGGCTGGATTAAAAAGATTAAAGAGCTGCATATGGGCCAAAAATTACACAATTTTCTCAATGGCTTTTACCAGGAACTGGACAAAGAAACTCAAATCTCGATATTAGATGTGTGTATTGACAAATTTCTGTTTCTAATGTGCCAAAAATACCAACAAGCCCCTCCCCTTCTCCTCTTTTTTCATTCTCGTCCAATGGCTGAACACTTTCTTTCACTAATAACGATGCAGCCCCCTCGTCCTCCTCTCCTGGTTTTACCCAATTATTACTACTAATTTGTTCCTCTGCACCTCTGCTTCCCCCTCACTGCTGCACCGCCTCTTTTATACCACCAGATGGCACTCCCGGTAAAGCGGATGGTAAGGCTGGACTGGTCTACTGTACATCTCCCTATGTCTGTCTCATATGTTGTTCTTTCCGAAGTCTTGTTTTTCTTCTCGAGTCCCAGTGGCTTCTGTGGACTTCTGCATGGACTTTCTCTGCATGGGCTGTAACCCTAATGTCCATTCTTCATTCTCTAGGGCTGTGTGTAGATCTGGTGTTTGTTGTTACAGGAAAGTGGAGCGTGCACTACCAGTTAATAGTTTGAACACACTTTTACGCTGATGCTTCTTCCTTATTTCCTTGGTTATTTGCATTTTAGACTCTCTCTGGAGTAGGGATGGGCATTTGATGAAATTTTCTTAATCGATCGTCGGAAGAATTAACGATCGATTATCGATTAATCGTTTTTATATTAAAATGATCATCATTATTATTACTATCTGCACTACTAATCTGCATAAATAAATTCAACTTTACGACATATAAACCGTAACGACTCTAGAGCCACATCAATCCGTTTGACATTATAATGTGTTTAATTCAGTTTTGCGCAACTCTCACAGAAACAAAACTTAAAACCGCATCGCTAATTTGCATAAACTCAGCGAAGATAAAACTACAGCTCTTGTGCGCTGAGGCAATTTCTGTTGGATTAAAAGACATGACTCAGTGGAATACAGGTTAGTGTGACCATATTTGCGTTTGTCAAAACCAGGACACCGTACGGGGGAGGGAGGTGGGGACTCGTCATCGACATTGAGCGACTCTCACCTGGTAAAACTTTTTCCCACTGGACACCGAAACATATGTTCCTGCTTTGTACACTGTGCACATGGACTCACACTTGTCCCGACCGGAACGGAAAGTGTGGAATTTCTTGTACAACTCATCGTTAAATACGCATTTGTGCTTCAGTACGCTGCAGACTGACCGAATGTTTGTGTTTGCTCGCTCCTTCTGAGTGCAGAGACACATGTACGAACCCCTGTTTGGTCACACTACACTATGCACAGCAACCTACATTCGGTTTGTCGATTAAAATTAACGTAATCGATGAAATTCTTAATGATCAATTATCGATTAATCGATTAATCATGCTCATCCCTACTCTGGAGGCATCAGTATGAATGGACCCATGTATAACTTGGCAAACAAAAAATATTTCTTTCACTTTTGGCATTTCTTGACCCATACATTTAAAAAAAAAAACATTTAATGAATGAGGAGGTGTGTCCAAACTTTTGACTGCTAGTACATAAAAAATGGTGCCATACTTGTTTGAGGTTCAAAAGGTCCTGTACCTGATTTTTACTTAATGTGAAAAACAGAAGTAGTTCAGTAGTGGTTCAAAGTTATTTCTCACTTACCTTTTACATTCTGCACATTCTGTACAACGTGATGAGTTTATAAGCACTTTTCACAACTTTCAGAAGCCAGAGCAGAGTTTTGCAATCACACTGAAGATAACAAAAACTAGCATGGTAACAGCACACTTTCTGAATACAGGGCCTTTAAGTAAAGTTGTATAAAAGCCCAGGCCTACAAATATAATAGATTATCCTTCCATATTGGTTTTCCGAGGAAGTTGTGTGACCCCTTTTCCTGGGACAGTGCGACTCTGATGTTGGTGGCAGAAAAAGTTGAGAGTTAGAGTTAGAAGACAGCTACGCCCACTGTGACGTGTAAATATGAAGTGTTTTCATTGTGTTTGGACACTTTAGTGGTTTAAATGACAATTTCAGTCACTTGTATTACTGTGGCACCTTACTCACTGCCTATGGGTTTGGTAATCGTGGCCAATATCGAACAAATACTTGATTTAACAAACTTTAATGTCCCTAAGGTTGTAACAAAAGAGAAATCATAACATAAAATCAAATGCAAATTTCAAAAATTAAAGTGGTAGCATTTTCATAAGATGAGGGATAATAATACGTTTCAAGCTCGGACGTGAGCAGTTGCAGTGAAATGTTGTATTATTATTTTTAAATATAATATATAATACATTTGTTTTAGGCTTCTATATTTAAAGTGCACTGCAACTTTTCTGGTGGATTATGTGCCTCATGTTTGTCTCCATGAAGATGTTATTCCATTTGTCAAGAATGTTCCTCTCTGTGGCATTAAACTCCTCCATCTTGCAGTTGTGAAATTACAGGTGTTATTATTACTAAAGAAACATCTTGAATAACGTGCACCCTCACTGCGAGCTGCTGGTCATCATGGAGATTAATAGGTGTAATGCCATTCTGTCGAATATTCTGGGTAAAGTAATAACATCTCTATGGAGACGAGCCAATGAAATATTACCAAGTGCACTTTTAAAACAAGAAATGAACAAGGAATGTAGAAAGATGTTTGAACCATGAGCCACATGTTTTGTTTTCTTGTTCTAATTTTATGAAGCTACATTATAATTAATTTAACAGATAATTCTCAAAAATTGATTAAAAAAAACATCAGGATATGAGTCTGATCACCTGATACTAATTGATTCAGTAGTTTTGTCCAGTCCATTGAACTGAATGCTTGAAAAATGCAGTGTTTCTAATGCAAGGATAGACTTTTTCTTTATAATACAAGAACTTCTCCAACTGAAAACCCCACACAACCACGAGAAGTTCTATAGGGACTTCTTGAAATAATTGCCCTGATTTGATCTCCTGAGTTTCACCGCTGCTTTTGTCATAAGCGCTGCTGTTTACAGACTTGTTAAAGCGTTCACAGAGTTGTAAAAGTCTGTTTTATGAATGAGCCTGATTGTAAGTGTCAGAGGGCACTTATTTTTAACTCTCTGTACGAATCTTATCTGTGAGAGCAAATATCTTAGTGTGTTGAGTAACCGGTTTATGAGACGTCAGACGTGAACCCAAATGACTCTTTTTATGGTTGATAATATTTGTACAACATTAAAGGTCCATTGTGTAACTTTTCTCATGGACTGTTGTTAGGTCTGCCTAACACAAAGAGGTTATTCATTTTCATACAAGTGATTGGTACATTATAAATCAAAGAATTGTAGTTACATAAATGGTTAACTCATAGGCATAGAATATCACACAAGTATTTAGCAAATATGGGATAATAAAATTATTCTGACAACTGTTTGTCAACTGCTTCTTTCTATGGATGTGTCATTTCTCTGCCTGGAATGATCCACAGTATGGCATTAAACAGCTGCCTCACATTTATTAAATTATAGGTGGTTTTATAGCTCAAAAAATTGCCTCAAAATAAAAAAAAAACTAAACAAAAAAACACCATTCTGAGTGTGAGTGGGGTCGCTGCTCTACAGATCTGACCTGTAAATTGGTCTGGTTTGGTCTCCATGAAGATAGAAATGTTTAATATCACACTGTGAAACATTCCAGACAAATCAATAACATCTCCATGGAGAAAAGCATTTTTATTAAATTACACAATGCACCTTTAAATAGAATGTGTTTTTGACACTCCATGTCATTTCCAGTCTGTACATCACTGGTTCTTTTTCTCTAGTGCCCCTAAATTTAGTTTTGCTCTCTGAATAATATTTTCAAAGTATAGATAGATGGTATAAATCTATTTTCTAGTATCTTGTTAATTATACTCATTATATACTCAGATTTCCCCAACATACAGTTCTTAAAATTAAAACTTACTGCAAAGAACATTTTTATTTTTGCTAACTTCTTTTAACCTGAAGTAATTCCATACGTCTGGTTTGGAAACACTGCTGTACAACACCAATTACCTCTGATTTATTTATTTATTTTTTTAGTTTATTGTTTATTGATAGGATCCCCATTAGTGCATGTCAAACTCAGGCCCGGGGGCCAAATTTTGCCTGTGATATGATTTGGCTCGTGAGAGCATATCAAATATGTATTAGAGCTGGCCCGCTGGCTACAGAGACATTATTTATTCAAAATGTTGTCATTATTTTATGTTATGCTTGTTCTGGATTCAATGTTTAAGCAAAACTATCATTTATTTTAATAAGATTAATAAGCATATCTTGAAAGAGAAAACGTGCAGATGTTGACATTTTTCAATAAATATTTAGTTTGGCCCATGGCTTAGTGCCAGCTTTTAATTTTGGCCCTCTAGCCCTCTGTGGATTTGAGTTTGACACCCCTGTATTTTACCAATTCATTAAAAAAGATTTTGGTTGTTTATGACTGTAATTCTCAAACCTTTCAGGCCAGGACCACCAAGATTACAACACACACTGCACTTGAATTAACACCTATAATAATTTCAAGTGACCTCAATAACAGAAATGAAACATACTGTCCTAATAAATTTTAAATATATAGATTAAATATAGTGCCCTTGAAATCATCTTGAAGCTCAGTGTCTCCATGAGTCTGTTTTGGAAACTCCAGGTATAAAATAGAATGGGAACACATACTACATTATGAATATATATGACATTTATTGTTTGTTTGTCTTTCTTCTAAACTGGGTCGGACATAGTAGTTTGCCATTCATTACAATGTGCATGGTGAGTACTAGCCATATTTAACAATGTAAAATAAATAATATACAAAATATTAAAACATATAACAAAAATATTACAATCTGAATTCACCATACTCTACCATATAAGCACATTTTTGGCAGATACTATTGACCCCAGCTGTCTGTTCCCCCTCTGTTTTTCAGGAGCTCTATCTCCTCATCTGGATCATTCTATCTCCCCAGATATTTCTTCATTCACAGATATGTTAAGGCCCCACTGAAATCATTACTTATTTTTAACATTTTTGTGATTATTATGTCCCTGTAGGTCGGGTTCGCACCAGGAGAACCAGCTCTGGCAGTGTGGGCGCAGCTAGTCCGTCGGTGGTGGACAGCAGGGGGCGCAGTCGAGCGAAAGTGGTCTCCCAATCTCAGCGTATGTACTCAGAATCCACCGACATCACAGTAATAAACAAATGACAATGTTTTTTTTTCTCCATATTTCATACATGTCTAAGTATGATCGAGTAATTTCAGAGGTCATACTAGATTTTCATGTTTGTGTGATTTTTCTTAGCACAAAAAAGAAGTAATTAAAATGAAATTAAACTAAACAAGTTGCTAAGAAACTGTCACAGACTTCATGTAGTTGTTCTTACCTGCATGTGTAGTTCTTGTGGTAGATTCTGTTCAGACTTGGCTTTAAAACTCCGTATTTTAACTGTTGGCAAATTCACTTTAAGCTATAGTACATGTAGTTTATCAACAATTAAGTAGTAGAAGTAGTAGTAACAACACTAGTAGTTGTAGTAGTAAAAAACAGTAGTAACGCAATTGTTGTAGTACCGTATTTTTTGGACTATAAGGCGCATCGGATTATAAGGCGCAATATCAATAATGTTGAATTCTCTCGTCTATTTTCATACATAAGGGGCACTGGATTATAAGGCGCATTAAGCGAAACAAACGGACGACACTTGAGACTGATCCCTTAGCCCAGGCATCCACGATCCATTGGCAGATCGTGGTGTAATTTGCCGGGTGTTGCCTCCCTGTCTTAGTGAATGTGGGTGGATAATTTAAGTTTTTTTTACTTCCTACGAGGAGGACTCAAATATACATTGAGTAATAATGTGTTTAATGCAGCTTTGCGCACATTTGTTTACATTTTACAGAAATGAAACTTAAAACCACATGGTTCATTTGCATAAACTATAAGCGCTGAAAAAAAACAGCTCTCTACTCGTGCACTGATGCGGTCAGCTTCTGTCAGACTTACTCCACGAGGCTCCTGACTACAGTAGCCGTAATTCTCTGATAGTCCATCAAGGGGTGTGGCTTCGTAGTTTACCAAAGTTGTACTAAAACATTTTGACAGATTTTTGAGCGCCGTGTACCACATAAAATCAGTTCAAGGTCAGTAAACACAACCAGAATTAATATACATAAGGTGCACTGGATTATAAAGCGCACTGCTGATTTTTGAGAAAATTAAAGGATTTTAAGTGCGCCTTATAATCCGAAAAATACGGTACTTAAAGCAGTAGAGGCAGTAGAGGAGTAGTAGTATGAACAGTGGAAGCAGTAGTTGTAGTAGTACAGCCAGGGCAGTAGAGAGAGGGAGGCGGTTGTTGCAGTTGAAGCTGAAGTAACAACTGTAGAAGTAGTAGTTTCAGTAATAGCAACAGTAGGGGTAGTATTTGCAGTAGTTGGTGTAGTAGTAACTATTGTAGTAGCAGTAGTCGAAGTAGCAGCAGCAGTAGCAGTAGGGGTACACAAACAATTAGAAGAATGAGTGGTAATAGCAGTACAGCCAGTAGGAACAATTGTAGTAGGAGTAGCAGTAATATGGCAGTATCAGTTGCAATAGCAGCAGTAGTAGTGCTGGTAGTAACAATAGTAGTAGTAATAGTAATAGTAGCAGTAGTAGTAGTAGTAGACTCACTGTTTTATCCTCAGCTGTCCATCATTGACTTTTGTAATGCCATGTTTGAACTGAATCTTAGTTAGTGACACTGACCACCTGTGACTCGTCTCAACTCTTGTACTAATGATACAAACAATATTTATACTACAGCGAAAGGCGTTCACAGGCGCTCAGTGCATGCTACTACATTTACATAACCCTGTGTCTCATATTTTCCACCTGTCCTGCCTACTGCCTCTACCATTCAGGATCCAGATCAGCCAATCCCATCAGTGGTAAGGCCCCATCGCCCTCATCACCTTCATCACCCTCTAGCCCACAAGGAGAGCTTTGCACGGCCACGTTTTGGTGTTTTTTTTAATGTTATTTACAACATTTTAGCGGCACTTTCCCACACTGTACTCCCCATGTCATTTACTCTTATTTGTTGGATATCCATTTTGTGTTTGGTTAAAGGTGCATTGTGACTTTTCTGGTGGTGTATAAGCAATCTACTACTGTCCAAGGAGATTAGTATTGCTTTGCTGAGAATGTTCCACAGTATGGTATTGAGGCAGCACAGTGGTTAAGTGGTTAAGACTCATGCCTCACAGCAAGAAGGTTCCAGATTTGTCTCCCGGGATGCCCAGAAGTAACAGGTTTTTCTGTTTCTTCTGGGCACTCTGGATTCCCCCATCAACTCAAAACATGCACAAAATGTCAAATCCTCCAACTAAAGTAGTTCCTGACCAAAACTAGCTCAAGAGGTAATATCTGTTTTAATTATAAAAGGTTAACTTGTATATATACTAGTAAATATTAGTATTTTCAGTATTTAAAATATTTCCCTCAGCCTGCTCAGGGTATTACTAGTGTAAATGTATCATTGTGCATTGTCCCTGTACAAGTAAAAAGCTTAACAGACCAAGATCTACAAATGGGTCCCCAGTTGCTGTACTGAGTCACTCACTCATCATGACAGGTTTCCTCAGTGACTAAGGCTGAGTATCATTAAGAACTTTCCGATACAGTACATACCTCGATACACAGGCCTGGATATGATACATATTTTAACAAAATAATTTTGTAAAATATACCAAAAAATACTCTTGGCAATGTATCGATACAGCAGCCCATGATATCGATACTGTATCATCACATTAAACAATACGATATATTGATATTTCGATATTTTTTGCACACTCCTACCAGTGACATGGACGGATTTGTCAAATGCAGAGGACAAATTTCTCTATAGAGACTATAAGGTATACCTTAAGCCAGGGGTCTCCAACCTGAGCTACCTTTACAAAAAAAAAATGCTGGAGAACTCCTAAGTTTAGCAGTCACAAGAAATTGAGAAAGTATAAGAGTCATGGCGAGCCTTAGATGGGGAAGCTTATAAAACATAAACCATTATCCAGTCATTAGTGCAGAACTACAATGGTAAATAAGCAGATTGTAGTTATTCAGCACAATATGAAATCCCTTGGCGAGCTACTTGCAGCTCCCGAGGTACAGGTTGGAGACCCCTGCCTTAAGCTTTACCTTACACCCATATGGCCATTGAGACAACCATGTGAGTAGATCTGAGGAGACCTCATTCACAGCGGGATTTTCAAGGTATTTTTGAGTAATATCCCAACTGTAATGAAATATGCTATATACATTTAATCCCATAACACAGTGGAACATTCCAGGCAAAGCAAATTTATCTCCATGGAGACAAGTAGGTGGCGTACTTTGAAAAGTTGTACAGTGCAGCTTTAAATGTGGTGTTTTGTTGAAGGGTTTGTCTCAGATATTCATTGGCTGTCCAGGCACCATCTTGTCTGCTGTTGTCTTATGTTTCATCATTCATCATTTGTCAATGTGGTTTGTGTTTGTTTCAATGGGATTTCATGCTGATTCACTGTAAAAGCAAAATGTGGGACCGTGATGGGAGCACCTCACAGCTTTGGGCAGCACACAGTTTTATTTATACTTATATTAATCTAGGCCCTGGTTACACAAACATTTGAATAATATTTTCAGCAAGTGTTCACAATATCAAAAGTCTCACACCATTACTTTGTGATCTAACTATACTTCAGGATTTACTTGACTGATTGAAGGTCATTTATTGATAAGCATTTGTACGATACAGATATGTGAAACTTACGTGAGCTGATGTGAGGAAGAAAAGTGCAGTCATGGCCTTAATTTTTCCATATAACCTTTCTGAATTTTTAACTTCTCCTTATGTCTCAATCTGTCTTTCTATCTTTCTTTTCTTTCTATCTTGCTCCATTTCTCTCTCTCTCCTCGTAGCCGGTAGCCGTTCCAGTTCTCCAGGCAAACTGTTGAGCAGTTACGGGCGTATCCCTCGCGCCACGGGCTCCGCCTCCTCCACGCCGGCCGACAAGCGCAGCCGGATCCCGCGCAGTCAGGGGTGCAGCCGTGAGACCAGCCCCAGCAGGATGGGACTGGGTAAGGCCACGCACAGCTCTGTCATGATCTTCTGCGAAACCAACTGACTTTCCCAATGAGGAGGTCCTTTTGGCTGCTCCAGCAACCATCATAGTACTGTCACAGAATATTATGCTCATTCTGTGGTGTAGTGTGGATAAGTATCATAAATTACACCTTTTGGATTGGATTAGATTAGGTGGATACTTTATTATCCTTAAGGAAATTGGTGCATACAGTATTTTTCGGACTATAAGTCACTCCAGAGTATTAGGCGCACCAACCAAAAAGTAATGAAGCAGAAAAAAAGTCACACTTTTTAGAGGAAACTTATGTTGTAAAATCAGGGACCAGGAACAGACATTTCATCTTGAAAGGAAAATTATAGTAATAACAACAGAACAGAGAACAACAGTGTTAATGTCGCATATGAACAGTTTTTCAGATAACTATAACATAAACAACAGAACAGAACAAGTTTACCAAACTCCATCTGACTCCAAATCACTAAATCCATTGAATTCTTCATCTTCAGTGTCACTTCTGAGCAGCTCCACAACCTCTCGAGGTAAACGGAGCGTCGCTTCCTCTTCTTCAGCATCAGTTCCAGTTAGAATTATTCCGGCCTTTCTGAATCCCGACAGGATGGTTTCTGTTGTCACTGAGGTCACTTAAACTTAAAATTTTCAACAGTACAGAAGTAATGGTGCGATCGACTGGCATGATACCATGGATACAGACAGGATAGCAGCTCTTTCTGCAGGAGACATGTGCAGTAGAGTGAAGTGACAGTGGTACAGGAGTAATAGGAGCAGCAGATACTGACACACAAGCCTAGAGCCTCTCACGGCTGTGTGTAGAAATTTTGATATATAAGTTGTAACGAAGTATAAGGCGCAGAAAACATCCAGACCATGAAAAAGTGTGACTTATAGTCTGAAAAATACGGTACATACAATACATAATATAATGCCTAACATCAATTTCTATGAGTTTATTTCTATCAATTCATAGTGATATTTTTTTTTTTTTACATTTATCAAATCATTGTTATCCAAATCAGTTATCCATGTCTTACATTAAAGGTGCACTATGTACTTTTGTTAATGAATGATCTGCCACCAAAGCTCATCAATCTTGAATTTAAGGCTAAAAATACCTTGAGGAATTTGCTTTCTCACTGTGAGCAGGCTGGCCAGTCCACAGTTCTTACCTGTAACCTGGTCTGATAGTGTCCCCTGCTTGTCTCCATGATGATAAGTTTATAGATAAGAAGGTATAGCAGAAACCTCACTGCAAAAGTTACACAGTGCACCTTTAAAGGCATAACATTAACAGAAATAATTTTAGAAGCAAATACACCTGACATTTTGAATTATGATGATGTACCTATATTTTAACAACAAACTTTACACAATCAGCACAATGAGATGTATTTTTAAGCGGCAGTGTTCTTACAGTTCTTCACTCCCTCGGTACAGATATGTGGCTTTTCTCCTATTTCTTTACTATCTCCACTTCAAGATGGAGAGATAACGAAGCTGTAACTCTAATTTACAGCTGAATGTTCATATGACATAACAAGGTATTCTGGAGACAACAACTTTTGGTCTTGGGTTGACAAACGTTACGAAAAACATGACATAGAATAATACAATAGTCCTTTATGCTACTTTTCTGCATGCATTTTTCTGAATGTTTTGCAGTGTCTAACAAATATCAGACGGCTTTTTTAACATGTATTGTGATCGCACTCATCCCGCCAGCTGCTACCAACGCTTATGTCATGTCTAATCTTGTCATATACCTCAAATTATTCTTACTTTCTCTCATCGTCAATACTGTACACATTTAATTTGAATAGACTCACAGACTATAGTGTACAGAAATGTAACAGATAATAAAAAACATTACAATAATTAATATAAAATAGTTCTAAACAGCCGCAAACATGTGACGAGATTGACATAGTTTACATCTGAGATCCTAGTATAATAATTTATTTACAAATCCAAATATATAGTTAATGTTATGAACCAAATATTTACTACAAACTGGATTTGGAAATTTTAAAATAGTTTGATATTTTCTTACCTTTCTCCAGTAATAATTTTAGTTCTATTTAATGCACAGTGTTGGGGAGTAACAGATTACATGTACCAGAGTTACGTAATCAGAGTACAAAATATGAGTAACTGTATTCAGTTACAGTTACTGTTTCAGTGAGTGGTAATTGGATTACAGTTACTTTGTTGAAGTAAATGGATTACACAGCGGTATTTTCCTGTTTTCACATTTCGGGTTATATCCCTTTTTTTTTTTTTCTTCTGGTAATTGCACTCATTGCTGGACACTAAACCAGGTCTAAAAACAGGTCCAAACCAGGTCTGAACCAGGTCTAAAACCAGGTCCACACCAGGTCTAAAACCAGGTCTAAACTAGGTCTAAACCGAGACTAAACCAAGACTAAACCAGGACTAAAACCAGGTCTAAATGAGGTCTACACCAAGACTAAACCAGGACTAAAACCAGGTCTAAATGAGGTCTACACCAAGACTAAACCAGGTTTAAACCAGGACTAAATCAGGTCCAAACCAGGTACAAACCAGGTCTAAACCAGGACTAAACCGGGACTAAAACCAGGTCTGAACCAGGTCTAAAACCAGGTCTAAAACCAGGTCTAAAACCAGGTCTAAAACCAGGTCTAAACCAGGACTAAAACCAGGTCTAAACCAGGTCTAAACCAGGTCTAAACCAGGACTAAAACCAGGTCTAAACCAGGTCTAAAACAGAATTTAACAGGACTAAATCATGCTGCATGGACCGTGTCTCCTCCTCTTCTATCAATAATATATTTTTTAATACGGTTAAGGAAAGTCTGGGCTTTTTATTTTCTTTTAGCAGACAAAACTTCTTATGTTACGATTTCCTCATCTTTGCTTCTCTACGGCAAATCAAGTAATCCAAAGTATTCAGATTACTTTACTCACTTTAAGTAATTTAATGGATTCCGTTACAAACTACATTTTGGGGTGTGTAATCTGTAATCTGCAGAGGAATACATTTTAAAAGTAACCTTCCCAACACTGTTAATGCACCATCATAATTTAGCTGAACTGAAAATAGCTGATTAAACCGTTTGCATTCAAGCCACATTCAGGTAGTTTTAAGTATCCATCTCTAGTCTTCCTCTGTCTCTCTGTCCTCTCCCTCCTGCTCCATTGACGCCTCATCACCGCTCTCTGACATGGCTGCCTCACTTGTTGCCCTACAGCCAGCCTGTGTGGTAAAAGTCTTGTCCCTTCCTACCGCACGCTAGCCCGGAGCCGTATCCCCCGGCCCAGCATGAGCCAGGGCTGTAGCCGTGACACCAGCAGGGAGAGCAGCCGTGACACCAGCCCTGCGCGGGGCTTCACTCCTCTGGGTGAGTACGGCTCAAGCTCACCACAGCGTCAACAACAGTGCTAACAATGCTGCCTAACTGTCTAATGCTGAAAATATCTTAATGTCTTTCTCTTCAGGATTTTTACGCATGTACTAACTGTATTTAAAATCCATAATATAATGTTACTCAGTTTATCAGAGCTTAACTGGTGTTTGAGGGCCACTGAAAATGGTTCGCGGTTTATCAGGGAGAATCAAGACAAATAAATAAATACATTAAATTTTAGGAGGTAGAGCACACGTGGCCCGCCAAGGGGTTAAATGGTATAATTATTATGTTGTGACTTTGTGCCGCTACTACATCTCCCACAATGCACCACAGATTTTTCCCGTGAAGTGACTGCATCTTGCCACTAGAGAGGCCAAGAAACCTCATCAGATTTCTCCAAAAATGTCAGAGAAAAGAAAAAATTGATGCAGAAGGACGGTTATTTTATGAATGTTACTGAAGGAGTAATGTGAATGTTTTAACTTAAACCTTTAAATCAAATCCAATCCACTTTATCTCTATAGCACATTTCATAAACAAAACAGTTTCCCAAGTGCTGCACAATACAGATAAAACATATCCAATAGAAATATAAAGTAAAGCTCTACTTAACTCTTCTAGTCCTCATTAAGACAATAAAACTAGTCAAATCGAATAAGAGCAAGAATACCAGTAAAAATAAAAAGGTAAAAAACATAAAAATAAACAAAATGAGTAAATATGAAATGAAAAATCAAATACAGACTTTTACAGATTTGTAACATACGGATATTACAGTTACAGTTGCAATCTTAACTTTACAACCGGCCCTTTGGTGACAAACATGATTAAAATGTGGCCCTTGGTGAAAATGAGTTTGACACCCCTGAGAAAGTGGCTCCTCTTACAGTAATTAAATGTCCAAGGTATTAAAGTGGTTGTTAGTTAGTTAGTTATTTTATTTCAGTTGGTTATTGTCTTATAGGACAGCAGAGGGTATTAAAAGTGGTTGTCTTATAGGAAGCCTTTTCAATGGTGGATAAAGTGTCTTCAGACAGGACACTTTATCCACCATTGCCTAAATGAATTTTGAATGTTTGTGAGTGACTCTGACTCAGCTCCAGGAGAGACACGAGTGATTGTGTGAATGAAAAACGCAATGTAAAGCAGCTAAAGAGTGACCAAAAATCCAGAATGTAGAAAAAGGTATAAATTCCCCTGTTGGTTGTTGGTGTTCTGTGATTTTTACAAAACACTTTGGTGACTCCAAATTCTAACCGCGCCTGTTGTGGATGTACCCCTCTCCTCCTCCTGCAGCCTCTCGACGTCATTCCCGTTCCACCAGCGCCCTGTCCTCAGCTGACCCCCACGGCCCGTCAGGTGACCTGCATGCCCCGCCCCCTTCCACAACCCCCCCCAATTACCCCCAAGTACCCCACAGTGTCCAGTGCCCGTTCTGTTCAACCTCATAGAGAAATCTATTGGCATGTTTATGTTGTTCAGTGATAGAAGCATCCTCCATTGTTTCAAGTATTTATTCTGCTCATGCAGTCTTGATTTGAGTTATATTGTGAAATTTTATTTTGTGGGTAGTGGTAGTAATATTTCAGTTTTTATTCTGTATTAGTTTATATTTTGTGTCTTTGGTTCGTCCAGCTGTGGATTATGGTGCAGTTTGATTTTGTATTGTGCTCTACGTCCTTTGAATCATTTCATGTGATACAAGAACATTTGGGGAAAAAATACGACCGTATTTTCCGCACCATAGGGCTCGCTCATAAGCCTCCAACGCCATCAAAAAACGACTGTGCGCCCCACAATCCAGAGCGCCCTATACATGAGTCCACTCAGGTGTCCCATCATGACTTCAGTAAACTACAAAGCCGCACCACCCGCAGCGCACGCAAACACACACGGAGCAGACAGCGACCGCCCAGCAAAACACACCCGCACTCATCACTCCACGCAGACGAGGAACGGAGCAACGAACCGAAAAAGCGAGTGCAATGTGCCACTTCTAGACACAACTGAACAACTGAGTCACTGCGAACACGCCGACAATCCAGCGGTCCCAGACAGCACCCTCCCTACACGCCACAACTGAACAAAGCCCAGAGTCACCGTGAACGCGCCAAACAAAGTCCCACTGACCCATCGAACTAATGTGTTTCTTTTAAAGTCTAGTGCGGTTTATTTTTTTTTAAAAAGTTTGAAAATAGACCATTCAATGACAGTGCGCCTTATAATCCAGAGCGCCCTATAGTGCGGAAAATACGGTACACTGTAAAAATTTAACAGTGTAAAACTATTCAAAACTTGATTTTAAATTATTTATTTACAAATAATGATTTTGTTTTTACCTGTTGGAAGGTCTTTTCTTGATTGAAGATTCCAAATTTTCTTTCAGTGGACTGAGAAATTTGCATTTACACCACTGTCAGAAAAAAATCAGCCCACGTTTACATATTATATAATCAAACCCATTCAAATCAAGAAGCTCTTATGATTCAAGATTCTTCATTATTATATTTTCTTTTGTTTAAGATATCCCGTTCAAACATTCTCACTGTTCTTTTAATATCTGAACCAGGTAAGTTGGGTGAACCCTGTTAGTGTAAATAAAGTCTTCGCTCACATTTCTCTGTTCCGTTTCTTTTAGACCGATACGGCTTCATAAACCAGGCTCGTATCTCTGCCTCCGTGAACGCCATGAGGGTCCTGAACACGGGCACTGAGGTGGAGGCTGCGGTCGCTGATGCTCTGGTGAGTACAAGGAAATAAAACCCTGTGATCCTGTGTTTGCTTCTATTAATAATGTAAATGTTCCTCTGAGATCTTAGTAATTGGGGTTTAAATAGATTCCAGTCGCTCCATGTGAATTAAACTTAAAGGTGCATTGTGTAACTTTTTGAAACTTAAAAAAATGCAATTCAACACAATGTTTTAACATGAACTTGTATGCGAATAGGAAAATCCTGCACTCGGTGTCCACTTTTCTCATTTTGGACATTTTGTTGATGAGGGTGTCAACAGTCAAAAAGATCGTCCTTTAAGAGCGTTTGGAAAGAGACAAGTCTTCATTTGTGCTGCTCTGGTGGGAGGGGCCACGCACAGAGGCGCTAGAGACGCTGCTGTGTTAAGCGGTGCAGAAAATTACCAATATTTTACTAAAAAATATAATTAAAATATTTTAGTAGAAACTCAGCCGAGGGCCAGATTAAAGGTCTTGGAGGGCCGGATCCGAACCCTGGGCCGTATGTTTGACACCCATGTTCTAGACAGAGCGATAACATTTCCACAGAGACAAGCAGGTGACGGACTCTCCACTAGAAATGTTACACAGTGCACCTTTAATTTAGTAATAGACACCTTTTATATAACTTTACATTTGTCTTATTATAGTCAGTACTGTCTTAAAAGTTATATTTTTTCTTGCCTATTCATGTAAACATAGTGGATATAAGCTGTGTGACTAAGTATTGCGCTGAAATTACAACAGTATTTTTGTGAGTCCATCCTCAAACTGTTCTTTCTCCCTGTTAAACCCTCCTCTCTCCTCTGTCCCTCTTGTCTTTGCCCTTTCAGCTGTTAGGAGACTCCAGGAATAAGGTAGTTTTCCTATTTTAAGTGTGCATACTATACTATATCCTCCATACCATCACATATTTAACAGTATCTTGAGTGGTTTGATCTTTGTTTTTGTTGAATGTTTTCATTTGCTTCTCTCACATGCTTCTAAAATCCTGTTCCATAGTGATAGTGTGCTCTCCATTGGTGTTTTGTGCATTGAAAATGGACTGATTGATGATTAATAGTGCACTGCTTATGAGCGCTGTAGTTGACGAGTTTGCTTGACTGGCTTTAGAGGCTCGTAGAAGTTCTTCCATGCTTGTTTTGGATTTTAGCGTGCTCAAAATAGTCGGAAAATTGCTTTCTTTTACATATTTTTACTGGTAAATTATAAGAAATCATTTTTTTTAGAATATGCTTGTCTCAAAATATGCCAGTATAGATAGTTAAAGAATGTTTTTGTTAAATGTAGGTCTATGTTCAGCTGGCTTTTCTTGCCCATTCCTTCTAACTGTTATTACTATGTGGCTGAGAAGTGGATTTAACCAACTGTAGTGAAGAATGAACTCTTAAAGATCCCGTATTATACAAAAAATACTCTTTGAGCTTTAAAGGGACAGTCTGGAATTTTGGACATAGGACCTCATTTCCTAGTGAGCCAGAGTGTTGGAGACGTGTGGAGACAGTTTTTTTTTAAATATAACTAAAAACGGTTTTACCTACTCCACAAAACACCCGAAACAAATCTATTATCACATCAGACTGTCGATATAAATGTCTGTGTTGATAGAATAATGTTTGAAATAAAACTAACCTTGCATCGCATGAATCATCGCATTTTGAGGGACTATTTTCTCATATATCAGTCCGCCACTGCCAAGCTTTCTATCAGGAAGTACAACTCGCCGCTGCTGCTCAGACATAAATCCTTCAAATGCAAGGTTGGTTTTACTTCTAAAATTATTCTATCGACACAGACATTTATATCGACAGTCTGGCGTAATAATTGTTTTGCTTCGGGTGTTTTGTGGAGTGGGTAAGACTGTTTTTAGTGGCAGGATAACTATGGCCATTGACATGTACTAGCCTAGCACCAGCGACCTCTGCAAATACAAGGACTGGATGGAATATTGCAAAAAGTGTCTCCACACGTCTCCAACACTCTGGATCATCAGAAAATGAGGTCCAAAATTCCAGACTGTCCCTTTAAGCCATGTTAGAATGTTGTTACCTCCTCAAAAACATTCACATATGTTTGAGTAACTCTTTATTTTTAGTCTATCTACATCTCCAAAGCTCAAAATCCACATTGTGATGTCATGAAGTGGTAGTTTTCTTCAGTAGAGATAAATCTGCAGGGTTTGTGCAATAAACATGTGTGAATGAAACAAAACACAACTCCAAGTGTTTTTGTGATGAGGAAACAACATTATAACATTGATTGGGGAAAAAAATGCAAATATAGATCCTTTAGTTTTTAATTAGTTGGTTGTTATGGTGAGTTTCCTAAATTGCTCGTAGTAAATCTTGCTGTTTTGCCTAATACTCCCCTCCCACCCCTCCTTAAGTAACACTGAATTAGGCCCTGCCATGAATGAATAATACAACACCAAGCAGAAGTGGAAATGCATGGCTTTTGATTATTTTTAGTGCTTTTGACACAGGTTTATACAAGACTATGGTGGCACAGGCAATCCATATCTGAATAATTTTATTGAATACGATTGTTGGAATATTGTTGGAATCATTTATCTTTTTTCAAATGAAAAAGGTACTAATTAGATAAAGTTCTACATATAATACAACAAGCAGTACCATATCTGTGTATTGCTCTGTTTATTTTGGACTACAGGGGCAAATATTTCACTTAAAGGGTTGGAAAATATAAGTTTGATAGATAGATAGAGAGATAGAAGAGATAGAGATATATAGAGAGATAGAGATATATAGACAGAGATAGATGGATAGATAGATAGATAGATAAATAGTGAGAGAGATAGAGAGATGGAGCGATAGATAGATGGAGAGATAGAGAGAGATAGAGAGATAGATGGATAGATAGAGAGATAGAGACAGATAGAGACAGATAGATGATAGATGGACAGAGAGAGAGCGATAGAGAGAGAGGGAGATGGATGGATAGATAGATGGGGATAGAAAGAGAGAGAGAGATAGATACTTTATTGATCCCAAAGGGAATTCATTTTTGGGAGCAACAATGAAACATAATAATACTAATAATAATACAGCAGTAATTCATGTATTTAACTTTTACATATTCCTTTTGAGCACCTCAGCGATGCACTGAAATCACAGGGCATTTAGTGTAATGGATGGAAATGATGCTCCAATAAATAAATAAATAAATACATACATACATACTAGAGGGGGCCACCATAGTCTCAAACACAACATTTTCATCCTCCCTCTTTATTCATATGATCTGTTTTTCCTTTCCACAGAGAAAGCCGATGAGGAGGAGATACGAGTCCCCCGGGATGTACTCTGACGACGATGCCAACAGCGATGCGTCCAGCGCCTGCTCGGAGCGCTCCTACAGCTCCAGGAACGGAGGGATCCCACATTACCTCAGACAGACCGAGGACGTGGCCGAAGTGCTCAACCACTGCGCCAGCTCCAACTGGTCTGAGAGGAAGGAGGGTCTGCTGGGGCTGCAGAACCTGCTCAAGAGCCAGAGGATTCTCAGGTGGGGGCCTGGCAGTATTTTTCTTGTAATTAGGCAAGGCAAGTTTATTTATATAGCACAATTTTTACACAAAGTAATTCAGTAAGGACATGTCCAAATGATGCGACCCTCAGACCGGTTTTTCTTGGCACTTTTGCTTCCAGGTGGATTGGTCCATATTGCCTTAAGCTGCCCTTTTTACCACAACTTTTGCAAATCTACCGTGATAAAGCCAATATCAAATCTTTAGTGGGTCATATTGAGGTCATCTAAGAATAAATAAAGGTCCGGTGCCTCATTGTATCCTGCTTTAAATGCACATATTTTAATTATTCACAGAAATGACTTGTACGTGAGGATGTGCAACTTAATAAAAACATTTTTTTGATTAACAAATCTTTTCAAATTTGTATTTACCGTAGTTTCCGGGCTATTAGGCGCTCTGGATTATAAGGCGCACTGTCATTAAATGGTCTATTTTGGAAATTTTTTCACAAATAAACCACACTGGATTTTAAACGAAACACAACAGTTGAATGGGTCAGTGGGACTTTCACGGTGACTCTGGGCTTTGTTCAGTTGTGGCGTGTAGGGAGGGTGCTGTCTGGATTGTCAGCGTGTTCGCAGTGACTCAGTTGTTCAGTTGTGGCTCAGAGTGGCACATTGCGCTCGCTTTTTCGGTTCGTTCCTTCATTCCGTTCCTCGTCGGCGTGGAGTGATGAGTGTGGCTGTGGGTGTTTTTCGCTGCGTGGTCGCTGTCTGCTCCGTGTGTGTTTGCGTGCGCTGCGGGTGGTGTGGCTTTGCAATTTACTGAAGTCGTGCTGGGACACCCGAGTGGATTCGTGTATAGGGTGCTCTGGATTGCGAGGCGCGCGCTCGTTTTTTGATGGGGTTAGAGGCTTAAGAGCGTGGAAAATAGCCCGGAAAATACGGTACACTTTAGGAAAAACTTTAGGAAATAGAAATCAATTGAGAGTAGACTGGACAACAGTGTGTGCATGTAGACATTTAAAACAGTAGCACACAAATAAACATGAGAAACATTATACCAACTTATTATTAACTTTTCAACTATTATCAGTGAGTTAAATGAAGACAACTGGACTTACATTTATCTTTTCTCAAGCTAATGTGTCCCTAACTTGCTGATAAAATCTTATTCCTGGATGTCTCCAAATTTGCGTCAGTTAAACTTGTCATCATTTCTATAATTTGACTGATAAATCTTAACCAGACTTGCTTTTTTTCCTTTCCTGCAGCCGAGTGGAACTAAAGAGGCTCTGTGAGATCTTCACCCGTATGTTTGCAGACCCCCACAGCAAGGTACAGTCCTCCACCACTTCACCGACTAATACTTTACAGCTGATCTCATCAATATTCCCTGGGGCTTGTATTGATTACAGGCTCCTGAAAATGTGCTGTTTGAATCCATTTGTATGTGTTTGTAACTGCAAAATATCAATACTACCAGCATGAGTTATACGTACAAACTTGGAGTGCATTTTACAGTATGAACTAACCATGTGTTTTACCGCATGCTCTGCCTTGGTGTGGATCTAACTACAGAGAGTAAGTGAGATTTCAACATGTTTTTATGAATACCAGGTCTAAAATGAACATTATGGTGATTTATATGTATGTTTTTTGTTTTAGGTCTTCAGTATGTTCTTGGAGACGCTGGTGGACTTCATCACGGTGCACAGGGAGGACCTTCAGGACTGGCTCTTCGTGCTTCTCACTCAGCTGCTCAAGAAGATGGGGGCTGACCTGCTTGGATCTGTTCAGGCCAAAGTGCAGAAGGCGCTAGATGTTACCAGGTTTGTTTCATCATTGCAAATTACTTTTTTATATTCAAAGAGGCTCTACATGATTTGTAATGTAATATTGTAAGTAAAGATATATCATAGAAGCAGAAGCAGAAGCAGGTACAAATTAGACTGCTGTGCATTGTCTGCATCAAATTGAAAGAGTTTTATTCTCCATGTGACAGGAAGTGCGTCATTTGCATGCTGTTACCTTTACGTGTGACGGATGGAACATTTGGCTCTGGCCTCTGAAATGTGTGAAAAGCGCTTCACTTTTCTGTAACCCTCGACCATGCAAACTTATTTATTCAAATTAATTTAGGGGTGTAACAGTGCATAAAAATCACGGTTCAGTACGTACCTCGGTTTTGAGGTCACGGTTCAGTTCATTTTCGGTACAGTATGGGAACAAAATGCAAAACCATTTACTTGTTGTTTGTGTTTTTATTAAACCAACAATTTATTTTAACATCTCCGTGCTGGTGAAAGGCGAAAGTGAGGACCAGGGCACGACCTTAGTTTTGCGAGGATTCACATGGTTTGGAGGGATGTAGTTAAGTAGGGGTGTGCAAATATATTGAAATATCGATATATTGTATTGCTTAATGTGATGATACAGTATCGATATTGTGGGTTGCTGTATCGATATATCACGAAGAGTATTTTTTGGTATATTTTACTCAATTATTTTGTTACAGAGCTACAGTTTTTGTACTTGTATAGAGGAAGGAAACTTTTTTATGCAACACATTTGACATTTTCACTGTTTTGATGATTAAAATGTTTGTGTTTCATATGAACTTTGCACAAAAAGTGGTGTAACAAAGACTTTTAGTATCACAGACATGATTTAGCCTTTATTTTTATTGAACTGTATCGAATCGATTTGAAATATATCGTATTGAATCGAAAGCTCACTGTATCGAGATATGTATCGTATCGTGGCCTATATATTGAGATTGTATCGTATCGGCAACTTCTTAATGATACCCAGCCCTATAGTTAAAGCTGGGGGACAGTTGTTGTCAAGGTGGCCGTCCTAATTATAAAGCGTGACGGGAAACACTGCTGCCCCAATCACGGACGAGTTCTCTTGTGAATATTAAAGAGCCAAGCCTTCCGTGTAGCTGCACATGTCATGGTGGAATGTAAACACACACAAATTACGCAAACTCACTCGTGCACAGCCCTGCACCGAACTAAACTGATACTGAAACGGTTCGGCACGAAAACATGTACCGTTGCACCCCTACAAATGACAAATGTAAAGATTTGAGTAAAGAGATAAAGAACAGATCATTTTATTCTCATACTAATTTTTTGCTATTTTAAAGATGCACTACGTAACTTTTCTGATGAAGGGTACACCCCTTGTTTGACTCCACCTAGACATGTTATTACTTTGCCTAGAATGCTCCACTGTATGGCATTAATGTTATCTATCTCCATGGAGACAAGCAGATGACAATATCAGGTAGTCAAGCATCAAGTTACAGGTAGGTCAGATCTGTGGAGAGGCAAGCCAGAGTGCACCTTTAATTTCACTGTATGACCTTATAACGATGGCATACGTCATCACGGAAGCCAAAAGCGTTTATCTAATCTTTAAGAGCAATATTTGACTGATGGCTGGACAAATATACACTTTGACTGGTAGACACTTTAAATTATGTATGTTATAGAGTAGAGACCAAAGCAGTCAGGACATTCTAAAAGAGAACAAAGCATCAACTTTCACCGCAAAAATATTACAACACCAAAGTCCAGCCAGTACCAAACTACATGTGTCCTTTAAGCTTTTCAGCACAGATCTCATGACGTCATTAAACTATTCAATAAGAAATATTTTAACCTCTTTTGTTTTGTCTTTTCCAGAGAATCTTTTCCATTCGATCAGCAGTTCAATATTCTGATGCGGTTCATAGTGGATCAGACCCAGACACCGAACCTAAAGGTAACTTCAAAACAATTACACAACTTAAAGCAACGTAAAATATACAGTATGAATAATATGTTATTAATATGTTTTATGTTATAATATGTTATCAATGTTTTAAATTAATTAATAACAGTAATATATATACAGTAGTAGTACTTTTATGCACTCATTACAACTAGAGGCGTGCAAAAATATTGAAATTGAAATATCGTGATACTAAATTTGGTGATACAATATTGTGACCATGGGCTGTTGTATAGATATATCAGCAAGAGCTTTTTTTTTTTTGGTATATTTTAGCTTTTTTTTTGTGCCCTCGCTATAATTTTGTTGCTTATTTAGTGTAAGGAAACTTTATTGATCCACAAGGGAAATTATTTGGACACAGTGGCTCACACAGGACAATACATTATAATAAAAAAAGAGAAAAATATATAAATGGTTATAATACATTTCTAAATAAGTAGCAAAAATAGCAAGAGGCTCGTGTCTTCTCTGTTTTAATAATCATAATCATAATAGTACATGGGTTTTAGCGCTTTAACACAAAGACGCTTCATAGTAAAGTAACACTAAAACAAGGACAAGGTTTAGTGTTTAGTTTTGAGGTGTTTAGTGAGTTTCTGATGTGAAAAAGGAGAGAGTTGGGGGAAGGTCTGGAGTTTTTGATGATGAAAATGGATGGATTTCCTATTAACTTTGTACAAATAGTGGTAAAACGCATTTGGTTCCTTAAAAAACGTAATATATCACAGAGTATCATGTGTAATATATATAATTATCTCATATATCGTGATAATATCGCGTCGTGAGCCATGTGTCGAGTATCGTATCCATCATGAGGAACCCTATGATTCCCACCCCTAAATTAAGACTGATTTATTGTCATTGAATGAAGGAAACAAACTATGACATTACAATTGGCAGTGAGCATTACAATTACAACATGTTTTCCCGGTTGCCTAGGTGAAGGTAGCCATCTTGAAGTACATCGAGTCCCTGGCGCGGCAGATGGACCCCACGGACTTCGGTAACTCCAGTGAAACTCGCCTGGCCGTGTCCCGCATCATCACCTGGACCACAGAACCCAAAAGCTCCGACGTCAGAAAGGTATGAGCGCTACTATAAAACTATACTAGTACTATCATATAAAACTGATTTAAGGGTAACTTTTTGGCCAGGAGTCTGTCGTCTGCTTGTTTCTATGTCATTGCTCTGCCTGGAATGTTCCACAGTGTGACATTAAATAGCTCTACTTTACATTTATTCAATTACAGGTGATTTTAGAGCTCAAAAACACCTAGAAAAACAGGTATTCTGACTGTGAGCGGGGTCTCGCCTCTCCATAGATCTGACCTGTAACTTTGTCTTATTTGGTCTCCATGAAGATAGAATAGTTTAATACTTATTGTGAAACATTCCAAAGCAATAACGGCGGCATGGGGACAAGCATTTGACGGACTTTCCACCAGAAAAGTTACACAGTGAACCTTTAAGAGTTTAGTTTTTGTGGAAATGTAGAGTGTGGAGAGAGAAAAGGAGAGGTGGGGTGTGGGTTTTGTTTTTTTGTTTTTGTTTTGTTTTTGGGGTTTTTTGTCTATTTTTGTTTGTGTTGTATATATTCTTAAAAAAATGAATAAATAAAACATGCTACTATACATTGTATTCTAAAACATACTATGGCAGCTTTACCCAAAACTTGGATTTACATTACTTACATTTAAAAAAATCATGCAATTATTTTACTCTGCAAATAAGGTATAAGGAACTCTCTTTTGCTGGAACCTGTTAGTTATTTTTTCTTGACAAAAGGGGCTAACACAAGACTTAAATCAAAATTAATTTTAAATTTTTTACATTACATATTTCCCTTTTTTTCTATTTGGATGTGAAATTGAAATAATTAAATTGTATATTGCTATAAAATTTATGATAACGTTCTTTCAGAGCCTCTCGCTGACATCAAATCTTTTTTACAGTTTAGTCTGTTTCATCATTCCCATAGACTTCATATTTGGCTTTGAAATAAAAGGAAAAATAGTACAATATAATAATAATAATATGGATAATTCGGAATCTAATACAACACTTAAGTCCATGTGAAAATCTGCTTTACTAAAAAGCATTGAACTCATGTATTGTTGGATATAGTTCATCTTTAGTGGAATACATGGCCTACTTAATCAAAAATAACCACTTTACTAAACTCATCCCAAAATAAGACTTACATTTTATTATTAAATTAATTTAAAGGTCCTATATTATGCTAAGTTGACTCTTGTGAGCTTTAAGCCATGTTATAATGTGGTTTCCTCATCAAAAACAGACCTGGAGTTGTGTTTTGTTTCATTAAAATGTTTGAGTAACCTTTTATTATTACTGTATTTTTTGCACTATAAGGCACATTGGATTATAAGGCGCAATATCAATAATGTTGAATTCTCACATCTATTTTCATACATAAACTTGAGAGTGATCCCTTAATCCAGGTGTCCACAATCCATTGGCAGATCGTGGCGTAATTCGCCCGGCGTTGCCTCCCTGTCTTGGTGAATGTGTATTATAAATGTGAAGTGGGTGGGTAATAATTATTATTTTTTTATTTCCTACGAAGACGACTCAAATATACATTCAGTAATAATGTGCTTAATGCAGCTTTGTGCTTATTTGTTTATATTTTACAGAAACAAAACTGAAACTTAAAACCACATGGCTAATTTGCATAAACTATAAGCACTGAATAAACAGATCGCTCCTTGTGCGCTGATACGGCCGTAATAAATCCGTAATGCTTCGACAAACCATCCAGTGGTGCGGCTTCATAGCTTACCAAAGTCGTACTAAAACATTTTGACAGATTTATGAGTGCCATGTACCACATAAAACCGGTTGGAGGTCAGTGAGTACAACCAGAATTACACAACACATAAACCGCACCGGATTATAAGGCGCACTGTCAATTTTTAAGAAAATTAAAGGATTTTAAATGCGCCTTATAGTCCGAAAAATACAGTGATTTGTCTACATATCCAAAACTGAAAATGCTTTGTTCCACCTTGTGGTTCCATGAAACGGTAGTTTTCAAGTTTAGAAATTGGCAGTTCCAGAGCTGAAATTATCCAAATGATTCTAGTGAAGGTGTATGGAGTTTAAAAACACAGTGGAGCACTTCCTGTATTACCACATGACATCACAAGGTGGAAGAGAGATTGAGAGAAGAACTCAGCCTAAATTTACAGGGTTAATGTGTTAAATGTGTGAATGAAACAAAACACATCTCCAGATACCGTATGTTTGTGATGAGGAAACAACATTATAACTTCTGAAAATAGTGTAATATGGGATCTTTAAAACTGCAGCTAGTCCGTCTAATTCATCTGAAAAGTGACTGTTTGCTTAGCCACAGTTGTAAACTCGATAATAGGTGCTGGTTGTGCGGATGGCCTTGGTTCAACGGCCCCATTATCTTTGTATGAAACTCGTCACATGTTCTGCCTCTGTGTCCCCTCTGTTTGTTTTTCCACCAGCGCTCGTCCAAATGAACTCCCAGCCTAGATTCGTGGAGATTAAAGGACCCATTTTTTGCTATTTTCTGTCTGTGTTATAACGTTGTTTCCTCATCGCAAACAGACCTGGAGTTTGGGTTTTGGTTCATTCACACGTTTACCACACCAACTCTGCATATTTAGGCTGAAAGACTCTGTTCCACTTGTATTTTTAAACTCCACACACCTTCACTAAAATCATTTGGATAATTTCTAGCCCTTGAATTGCCAATCTCTACTGAACTAAAAGTAAAAAGTATCTTGAAAACTACCACTACATGACATCACAAGGTGGCACTGAGCACTTCTGGCTTCGGAGATTTAGACAGACTAGAGTGTGAATGCAACAAAACACAAATCCAGGTCTGTTTTTGATGAAGTAACGACATTATATCATGACCTAAAGTTCACAAGAGTACATGTCCAATAATACAGGACTTTTTATTCAAATAATTTGTCATTTTTGAGGGAATGGATACCCAACACATTAATAACAAAATAGACATATCAAAATATAAGACTAACACACATACAAAGAGAAAAAAAACACACACATAACAACAACAAAAGAATAATAAGTAAATAAAAAGAAGAGACGAAGAAAGAAGAAAATAAAAAGTAAAAGTAATAAAGAAAGTTGCCAAAAACAAACAAACAAAAGATATAAGGGAACAGAAACTATGTAAATGCACATTTGGTTTGACAGCCCCAAAATGTAAATACACAAATGCAAACACTGGATTGAGAAACTCTGTACTACAGACAACCCAGCCCCCAACTCCCACTACCTTTTTTTTTTCTTCTTCGTTCTTTGTCTCTTCTTTTAATAATACAGGACTTTTAATGCTCATTCAATCAATCAAACTTTATTTATGGAGCACTTTTCATACAAAAATACAACACAAAGCGCTCATTTTAGCAGGCTATAGTGTTTTTAGAAAATGGCTGTGTAACATTTTTGAGCATTTTGACCCAGAGTCATGTACAGGGCTGTGGGTGGGGATGGGGGTAAATATGGAGCACTTAAGCCTCAAATGTAAAAAAAAAAACTAATAATGATGTGATTTGCATAGAACTAGCAAAACTTATGATATGAAGTCATGTATTTGATCCAAAGTGCATTGACAAGACTACAGAAGGTAGGCTTAAAATCCTAAAAGGAAAAAAACAGAGGGGTTAAAAGCTTGCTAAATATGTCTCCTTTAACTTTGCTATTGTTGAAGAAAAATTACAAAACCTATTTATTTCTCTAGACCATTGATTCCCAAAGACTGGATCGTGACCCTCAAGAGATTTTTTTTAGGGTCGCCTGATCTGCGTGTGCTACAGAAACACAGACAGGCCCACCAATCTCATGAGAAATGTTGAAATGTTAAGACATGTTTTGGATCATTTTTAGTAATTATTTTATTGACAATTTTCTTCCAATATTGCTGGTTCAATTGAATGTTGAAAAGAAAAAGAAATGGGCTACAGTTAATGTCCAAATAGGCGACTTATGGATCCTTTTATTGCTGCTTTTTTATTATTATTACTGTTTTTCATTGTTTAAAACTTGAGTAATACTAATTGTTCAGAGACACGATCACTCAGTCGACAATAAAATATCCTCATTAATGTTCAATAATGGTCAAATCCACCTTTATTTTGAATAATATCTATTGATTTGGGTCGCGAAGGTTTGTGACTTTTAAAATATGGGTCTCCAGTAAAAAAAGTTTGGGAAACACTGGACTAGACTGTTAAAAGGTTTGTGAAAATGGCTGCAAGATGACGTAGTGATTAAGGAATAACACATATACTTTGCCAGTTTAAGTTTCGTAAGATCCATCCTCAGCTCCAAAAGTTCTCTTAAAGGATTCAAATACGTTTTTTAGACAGAGGTCAGTGGAGCTTTATTCAAAACTAACATTTGTCTACAGATGACGGTGAGCAATGATTCAGAGTCGGTTTCAAACTCTTCAAGTCCAGAGGTGCTGCTTTCAGCTGTTTCTCAGGTTTGGATTGTAGTAGATGAAGTACAGTGAAGTAGCGGTGGTGTTCGTATTGTAGTTGTGAAGTACAAAGTTTTTGGGGTAGTTTTGTGTCCTTGGGCAAGACACTTCTCCCATCTTGTGCATGTGTAAATACTATTCCGGGACTAAAAATGCAATTTTTTTCATAGATACTAGAACTTATTACTTTAGTTTTTCGTTGTACTGTTTAAAAACTGCTGGCCACATTCATATGATTCACTTAGAAAAGATTTTACAGCGATTCTTCTGATTTAACATAGTTGTTAAAATGGTATAAATTCATTTAAATATTATCATTTATTGTGGTATGTTCAGAATCAATATTTCAAGCGTCAATATTTGTTAGTGTGACAGGTGTATCTGTGAAACGTTGAAGTTAACATTTTATTACAGCACTATAATGTACCATGCACATGACTAATTATTCAGAATAAACAAAGTCCATTTTAGTGCTGTTGCCGGGCAATGTACCACAGTTAAATTTGCCAAAGTTTGGATTAGAAAGGTACCAAAGAGGTGCCATAAATGTTTATTGTCATTTTTACTGTCTGTAAAGCCTCCAAAGTCATTATTAAGCTGCTCTGTGTATGGTAGCAGCTGTCATGTGTCCCGCTTTAGACAAATACAGGTTCAGATCGTATCGGGTTTATCCTGAAAAAAGTGCAGTATCAGAGCTTTTGCAGATACCAGCAACAGTACTAGAACCGTTTCAACAAACTAGAGTGGTTCTGGTATATGCACTTTAAAAACAAAGACGAGTACTTCTGAAATGCCACTGGATGACATCAAACAGTGAGACCAATGGTTTTGAGCACTGGGGCGAAAATAGCTCAGTTGGTTATGTGTTTGTCCACTGATCCAAAGGTTTATGGTTTGATTCCGATCTCGACATAAACATCATTGGTAGTTTGGTCAGATTGTGCGATTCCGGCTTCCACAGATGAATGTTGTTGTTATGTCCTGGTGTATGAATGTTTTTGTGAATGGGTGAGAGGTTCCTTAATGTTAAACACTTTGAAGGTGAAAAAACGCTGTATAAAAATGTCACCATTTGCCAGAGAGGTAAAATATGGACAGCTAAACATGCAGGACTTTTCAAACAGGTGCACAACTGAATCTAAATGCATAGGGATGTAACAATAACCAAAATATCGTGATATCGTATCGTCAAAGGTCTCACAATAATATCATGGACCATCACAATATATCGAATTACAAGTCTCTTTGTTTAAATTAAGAGTTATGGTGCAGCAGCAGCTAAAAAAGCAAAGGGAACTACATTGACCATGATCCTTTGCTCCATCTCAGTGCAGACTTCATGAAGAAATAAATAAATATGTTATAAGTAGGGGTGTGCATATATATCGTACTGTTTAATTTGATAATACAGTATCGATATTGTGGGCTGCTGTATCGACACCAAGAGTTTTTTTTTGTTGTTGTATATTTTACTAAATTTATTTATTTTTTGTTACAGTGTTACAGATTTGTTGCTTGTTTAGAGGGAGGAAACTTGTTTATGTGACACATTTGACATATTCCCTGTTTAAATGATGTTTCATATTAACTTTGCACAAGAAGTGGTTTAACAAAGACTTTTAGTATCACAGCCATGATTTAGCCTTTATTTTTATTGAACCACATCGAGTCAATTTGAAATATTAAACACAACGGAATCCAGGCACTCCAAAGAAGTAAAAATCACAACTAAGTCAACTACAACTAAGCCCTTATGAAGACCAGTTTGGCTGAAACATGTTGGCTTTGGCCATCTAGATAAAGGCCTTTTAACTATATTTTACCTTGTGCGATTTTTACTTCTGTGGAGTACCTGGGTTCCGTTGTGTTTAAAGTTTTGATCCTTTTTCCAAGAGCACCCTCGACCTGCTCCCACTGATTGGAACACCTGCAGCAAACAGCTACATTTTGTTTTTCATGTCTCGATTTGAAATATATCAAATCGAAATATGGATCATATCGTGGCCGATGTATGGAGGCATGTATCGTATCTGCAACTTCTTAATGATACCCAGCCGTAGTTATAACAGGGTAGCTGTGGGGTCTTAAAAGTCTTAAAAAGGTCTTAAATTTCATATTCCTAAATTAAGGCCTTAAAAAGTTTTAAATTGGGTTGTCCAAGTCTTATTTTTTTTTACAAAGGTCTTAAATTTCATTAGCTTATTTTTTGTATACTCAACCGGGCTGCAGTGCAATGTAATATGTAATGGTCATTATTAGAATTGGATCTGGTGTTTTTCACTCGCATAATGGGTGCGATGTTGATCTTTATTTTCATTCAAGTGGTCTTAAAAAGGTCTTAAAAAAGTCTTAAATTTGGGGTAGTCAAACCGGGCAATACTCTGTATAAGCACTTTTAAATCTTAGTTCTTTGGGTTAAGTCATGTCAAGGAAGAGGAAAAAGTAGCGTATTCACAGTTTTGTTAGCCTCCATGAAATATCGCAGTAAATATCGTATGGTGAAAATATCTTACTGAGAGATTTGGATATCGTTACATCCCTATAAATACACTAATCTCAACTGGTATATTTATTTCACTTCTATTACAACTAAATCTATTGTATGATTTTGCTCAAAACTCTGGTTGGAGCTGGTTTTTCCTTTTTTAATTTGCGATGATCCTGTAACCGCCGCTCTTGCCTTACCTTACCCCAGACCCTTCAGAGCTGGGTGTGCGAGGAGCTTGCTGGCAGGTCCAGCGCCGCAGCCTTACTGTCCGCAGAGTGCAACCTGGAGGAGAGGTGTAAACAGGTAGAGCCGATCGACCAATCGCAGCGCAAGAAGCACGTTTAAACCCCCGCCTGCTCCGGTCTCTAACCCCCACCGTCACCGCGGCGAACAAGAGTGGCATCTCTCTAACTCACCCTGCTAATGACGCTATACCTAACTTTAGATTTTTAACAGTTTTTAAACTAAGAAAGGCTTGTGTGAATTGACTTTTGCTTTGGACTTATCAAGACTACAGCGTGTTTTTCTCCCTCTAACAACTTTCGTTAACTTCAACAAATGCATGGTGTTCTGATTTTGTACAAAATTATACAGAAAATATGACTACCTGTTATCTAAGTCTATCTGAACTGGTCAAACAGACTTGACTATTGAATTAAAACAAATGTGAATGTCCTTTA
>NW_026570970.1:10412746-10722746 GCF_026225935.1 Boleophthalmus pectinirostris | reverse complement strand
TGAATTAATGTTCCACAGTAGCTTTAAACTTATCTACCTTGCATTTATTCAGTGTTTTTTTTTTTTTTTTTTCGGTTAAAAAGCATGAGCAAGGTCACCTCTCCACAGATCTGGCGTGTAATTTGGCTTGGTGGTGTCACTTTTTTTTTTGTCTCCATGGAGCTAGATACGTTTAATGCAGTACTGTGGAGCATTCTGGACAGAGCAACAACATCTCCATGGAGACGAGGAGGTTACACAGTGCACCTTTAAATCAAAATAAAGGAAAGTTTTTTATAGTAGGCCCAAGTAGAACAATAACTCTATGACAGATAAGCTGATCTTTGAAGTAGGAATTTTAATAATGTCTGTATCTGATTAGACCAGACCAAATCATTGTATTATGGCCCATGGACCTTGAACTTGAATTTAAGATCACTTTTTATAACCACTCTCCATTATAAACTGGATTAATATAGAATTAGCTCAGCACAGAAGTTGTATTGTCTTCACCATTAGAATTAAAGACCTTGATGACACTTGCTCCTTGAATCTGAATAAATTAAGATATTTATTTCTGTGGTGACACAATGCACACATGAGCAAACACAGCCAAAAAACATTTTAAGATCTGTCTGAAAACTCAAGAAAAAACACAAAATGAATTCAAACAACATTTTTCCTGGAGCCTGTGATCAATACGAGCGTTCACGGTCCTGTTTAGGTGTTTGATTTTCAACAAAAAGGTGAGAGTGACTGAAAACTGTAGTTCTAAATAAACCAATGCTTTTTAGTCAAATTGTGTAAAATAAAGATCAGATTAAAGTCTAACAAGCCTCAGACGGAGCATGCCTACAGTTAGCGTCACACCCCTATGCAATGTATACTTTATATTTAACACTGTATACTCTAAATGTACGGATTAGGATTTATTAGTTTTCCCTCATTGATTACCGTATTTTTCAGACTAAAAGGCGCACTTAAAATCCTTTAATTTTCTCAAAAATCAACAGTGGCCTTATAATCCTTTTGCACTTTATGTATTAATTCTGGTTGTGGTTACTGACCTCAAACTGATTTTACACGGCGCTAAAACATCTGTCAAAATGTTTTAGTACGACCTTGGTAAACTATAAAGCTTCACTGCTTGATGGATTGATGGAGCATTACAGCTACTGTAGCCAGGAGCCTTGCGAAGTAAAGGGTGAAGTATAGTTGTGTGTCACCATTTATGATATCAGTGAAATGCTACAGAGAATGACGTATGACCTGCAGACTTATAATCTCTGAAAAATTACACATGAACCATCTCCAATGAGACAGAAGCACAGAATAGACTCATCTTCAGCAGCACATCCTCTGTCACAGAAAGAACACATATAATCCATTGATTCGCATCTTTTAGTCCGACAGAAGCTGAACTGCATCAGCACACAAGCAAGAAAACAAGCTGTTTTTTCAGTGTTTATAGTTTATGCAAATTAGCCATGTGGTTTTAAGTTTCGTTTCTGTAAAACATAAACAAATGTGCGCAAAGTTGCATTAAACACATTATTACTCAATGTGTATTTGAGTCCTCTTCGTAGGAAATAAAAAACAAACTTAAATTATCCACCCACATTCACTAAGACGGCGAGGCAACACCGGGCAAATTACGCCACGATCTGCCAATGGGATCGTGGACGCCTGAGCTAAGGGATCAGTCTCAAGTGTCGTCATTTGTTTTGCTTAATGCTCCTGATAATTTGGTGTGCCTTATGTATGAAAATAGATGAGAGAATTCAACATTATTGATATTGCGCCTTTATAATCCGGTGCACCTTGTAGTCCAAAAAATACGGTAGTCAAACAAAAACATTTTAAACATTTTCTGACATCTTTATTGCTTTATTAATCACCATGGATACAAATTCTCCTCACAATCTTCTCGGCCAGAGCAGCTCATTCATTGCCATTATAGTCCGAGTAGCAACATCAAGCAAATCCTAAAATCGGCTAGTGCTGCTTGAGTCTCCAGCTGTGGGGCCTGTGCTTTCCTCTCTTTTTCCTCCAAGCTCAGACAGCTCTTTTGTCTTCTCTCTCTCCTTCCTCCATACTGTTGTTCACTCTCTCCCTCTCTCGTCCGTGTCCGCTCTCTCGCTTTCTTGTCTCGTCCTCATCCTCTCCACCTCCATTCTTTTCCCTGTTCCACCCTTCCATCCATCCGCCCCTCGCCGAACCCACAGTCGGTTATGGGGCTGGGGTGTGGACGGACTCAAGCACCCCCCTGCCCCCCCTCCTCCTCCTCTTCCTCCGCCTCAGTCCCACCCTGCCGCCCCCTCCCTCAGGGTCCTGCGCAGAGCGTACTCTCCCAGGTAACCACCGGGGGGGCCGGACACGGATTCACATAAAGCAGTCTGTCTTCAGTAGCACACATTCAACATATATTAGGTGTACTCAGTTTGTAGATACACTTTAAAAACAGGTCTAGCATCAAAATGAGCTATTTATTGTCCATGAACCAGGACGTAGCGTTGGTGCACTGTTATCATACTAGCTGTTTTTAGCACCTGTGATGGTAAAACTCCGCTCTAGCCTCTAAAAGTTGCACATTAACTAACTAATTATGAAGCTAGGATTTCATTTGGACACATTTCTCAATCCTGTATGCATAATTCAAGTGCTTTTAAAGAGAATTTGTAATTTTTTACCAAAAACAGGTCTTCAAAATGCGTCAAAATGATCTCTCTGCAGCTAAATATAATAATACGTCTTTTTATTGTTCGCGAATTAGGGAGTAGCATTGGTGCACTGTTATCATACTAGTTGTTTTTAGCACCTGTGATGGTAAAACTCCGCTCTAGCCTCTGAAAGTTGCACATTAACTAATTAATTATGAATTATGAATTCATCTGGATGCATTTCCCAGTCCTATGCGCATAATTCAAGTGCTTTTAAAAGTAATTTGTAATTTTTTTTTACCTATACTTTGTAAAAACAGGTCGTCAGAATGTGTCAAAATTATCTCTCTGCAGCTAATTATAATAATACACCTTTTTATTGTCCATGAATCAGGAAGTAGTGTTGGTGCTCTGTTACCATACTAGTTATTTTTAGCAACTGTGATGTTAAAACTATGCTCCTGTCTCTAAAAGTGTATATAAACTCCTTGCTATGAATAATTATGAAGCCAGGAATTCATCTGGACACATTTCTCAATTTTCCTATACGCATAACTTAAGTGCTTTTAAAAGGAATTTGTAAACTTTTTATAATTATACATTGTAAAAACAGGTCTTCAAAACACGTCAGAATGATCTCTCTGCAGCTAATTATAATATTACACTTTTTTATGGTCCGCGAACCAGAAAACTAGTGCACAGCTAGATGTTGTTAGCAACTGTGATGATAAACCTCTGCTCTAGCCTCTGAAATGTTTTATAAAGTGTTTATAAACTTCTTACTATGAATAATTATGATGCTAGGAATTCATTCAGACAAATATCTTAATTATCTTATACTGTACACATAATTCAGATGCTTTAAAAGGAATTTGAAAATTTAATTTAAAAACTGAGGATGAATTTGAATGTTTTGTCTCGTTTTCTACACAGATAATCTCAAATCCCAGCATACAATTTCATGTTTATTGTCTACTGTAAACAACCCTTTTTTTAACATTGCAGATGCTGAGCTGCATGATATTACAAAACTAAAAGAATACTAACACTAAAACACTCACTAACTACTAGGGATGTAACAATGACCGAAATACTGTGATATCGTATCGTCAAAGGTTTCAAAATAATATGATGGACCGTCACAATATATAATATTGGAAGACTCTTTGCTTAAATTAATAGTTATGATGCAGCAATTGCTAAAAAAAACATAGGGAACTACATAGACCATGATCCTTTGCTCTATTTCACTTCAGACTACAACAGTTCTAAGCACTTTCAAGTCTTAGTTCTTTAGATTAGGTCTTATCGAGGCATTTTAAGAGGAAAAAGTAGAGTATTCACAGTTTTGTCAGCCTCCACAAAATATCGTAATAAATTTCATCCCGTGAGATGTATATCGTGAGAATATTTTACTGAGAGATTTGGATATTGTTACATCCCTACTAACAAGTTCATTCTCCTGCTCAGTTACAGCATGTAGCTCAAATACATCTCTGTACCCAGGCTTTGTGTAAATGCCGTTGTTTTTTCGTGTGTTAGCATGATGGAGTACGACACAGAGAACATGAACTCAGAGGAGATCTACAGCTCCCTGCGCGGAGTCACCGAGGCCATCCAGAGCTTCAGCTACAGGAGCCAGGAGGACCTCAACGAACCAATCAGACGAGGGCAAGAGGGACGACGCCGTGAGTGTTTTTACATATATGTGTATATTTATGAAACAGGCAGGGCATGTAAGATAATATAGACAACAATCATGTTCACTAAATTTGCACTGTGTACCTTTTTGGTTGGAGGTCTGTCACCTGCCTGTTTCTATGGATATGTCATTGCTTTGCCTGGAATGTTCCACAGTATGACATTAAACAGCTCTATCTTACATTTATTCAGTTACAGGTGGTTTTATAGCTCAAAAATATCTAGAAAAACAGACATTCTGACTGTAAGCGGGGTTGCCTCTCCAGAGATCTGACCTGTATCTTGGTCTGGTTTGGTCTTCATGAAGATAGAAAGGTTTAATGCCATACTGTGAAACATTCCAGACAAAGCAAAAACATTTTCATTGAGAAAAAACATTTTAAGGACCCTTTAAAAGGTTGTATATTTCTCAAAATTGATTCTTTGAGTTTTAAGCCATGTTACCCAGGGCTGGGTATCATTCAGAAGTTGCCGATACGATACATGCCTCTATACATAAGCCACAATATGATACATATCTCGATACAGTGAGCTTACGATTTGATACGATTCAATATAATATATTTGAAATTGATTCGTTACAGTTAAAAAAATAATAAAGGCTAAATCATGGCTGTGATACTAAAAGTCTTTGTTAAACCACTTCTTGTTAAAAGTTAATATGAAACACAAACATTTTAATCATCAAAACTGTGAATACGTCAAATGTGTTAAATTAGTTTATTTCCTTTAAGCAAGCAATAAAACTGCTCTGTAACAATTTTTTTTAATCAAATATACAAAAAAAATAGTCTTGGCGATATATCGATACAGCAGCCCATGATATCGATACTGTATTATCACATTAAATTATACGATATATCGATATTTCAATATTTTTGCACACCCCTAGTTACAATACTGTTACCTCCTCAAAAACATACCCGAAGTTGTGCTTTGTTTCATTCACACGTTTGAGTAATCCTTTATTATTAGTCTGTCTACATCTCTAAAGCTCAAAATGCTCTGTTCCACCTTGTGATGTCATGAAGCTGTAGTTTTCAAGTCAATAGCCACAACTTTTTCCTTTAGTTCAGTAGAGATTGACAATTCCAGGGCTGAAATCATCCAAATGATTCTTGTGAAGGTGTATGGAGTTTAAAACACAGTGGAGCACTTCCTGTATTACCACATGACATCACAAGTTATTCTGCTTAAGTATGTCTAGATTTGTGTGTATTAAACATGTGTGAGTGAAACAAAACAAAACTCTAGTTATGTTTTTGATGAAACAACATAATAACATAGAATAGAAAATTACATAATATATGGGCCCTTTAAAGGTGAATTGCTTTTTTACTTTTCTGGTGGAATCTGGTGTTTGAAATGTTTCACAGTATGGTATTAAACCTTTCTATCTTCATGGAAACCAAACCAGACCAAGTTACAGGTCAGATCTGTGGAGAGGCATCCCCGCTCGCAGTCAGAATGTTGTTTTTCTGGGTATTTTTGAGCTATATAACCACCTAATTGAATAAATGTAAGGTGGAGCTGTTTAATGTCACACTGTGGAGGAACATTTCAGGCAGAGCAATGACATATCCATAGAAACAAGCAGGTGATGGACCCCCAACCAAAAAATTACATAGTTTGCCCTGTATAATGTCTGTATAATCCCTTCAGTTATCCAAGAGATCTTTCTAATGTTTCTCCACCTCTTCTCTTAGGCGGGACGAGAAGGACTGGCCTCCTCCCCGGGTTCTGACGCTCGGCTCGGGCTGGACATGGTGGAGGGGGGCCGCACCGCTCTGGATAATAAAACCTCTCTCCTGAACACGCCGTCTCCTCGCTCCTTTGCGGGGCCCCGCGCTCGAGAGTTTTCCCCTTACGGCTACGGAGAGACCATCTGCACCTACGACAAGAGCGCTCTGAAGGAGGCGGTGTTTGACGACGACGTGGAGCAGTTCAGAGACTGTGAGTGCAACATGAGAATCACACACAAATCTACTTTATTTTACTGCACATTTTATCAACAAAACAGTTTGTGCTTGTTTAAACATAACATTAAAAACAACAAAAGGGATTAAAAATAACAGAGGGTGCAAATGCTTAAACCTAACACCAGTAAAGTTAAATATAAGCAAACCCAGAAAATAGCAATAAATCAAATCAATAGTTAAAGTTTTCATTGTTTCAGTATATGTAAAAAAACATTACCAATTATGTATTAATTCAGGTTGTGCTTACTGACCTTGAAGCGATTTTATGTGGTACACGGCGTTCAAAAATCTGTCAAAATGTTTTAGTACGACTTCGCGGAGTAAAAGATGAAGTATAGTTCTGTGTCGACTCAACGCACACTGCCACACACTACCTTGTCGCAGACAGAACACTCAATTCCACTGAGTCGTGTCTTTTAGTCCGACAGAAGCTGAACCGCGTCAGCTGCAGAAGAAGCGAACAGTTTTTTCCGGCACTTATAGTTTACACAAATGAGCCATGTGGTTTTAAGTTTTGTTTCTGTAAAACATAAACAAATATGCGCAAGGCTGCATTAAACACATTATTACTTAATGTATATTTGAGTCGTACTTGTAGGAAATAAAAATGCAAACTTTAATGATCCACCCACATTCACATTCATAATACACATTCACCAAGACAGGGAGGCAACGCCGGGCGAATTACGCCATGATCTGCCAATGGATCATGGCGTACGTCTGGGCTAAGGGATCAGTCTCAAGTGTCATCCATTTGTTTCGCTTAATGCGCTTTATAATCTGGTGCACCTTATACTCCGAAAAATACGGTAATTACATTTAAATGATATCATATGACGGTCGTGCTATCAGGATTAATTCAAGTATATAGAAAAAAGTCTGACTTTACTTTACTGTGGAATTCATTGTATGTAGGTTTGCACGATAAATCACAAAATGATCAGTATCTGGGCTGAAACTGAACCACTAAAGCAAGTCTAAATTAGTATTATCAGAACTTACCGATTAGGGTAAATCTCTCGGTACAATATTATCACGATATGCATCTTAAGGTACGATACTTAATATAATATAATATAATTGTAGACAGGACACTTTTTTGCTTTTAAAATACCTTGACAAGATTTTGGTGTGATTATGTCCATCATAATCCCAAGAATTCAATTAAAAAACATATTTCTTCATGTTATTTGCACTGAAATGAATCATGGGATATGTAGTTCCCGATGTTTATAAACTGTTGCTATTATAAAACCGTGAATTTAAGCAAAGAAACTTGTGATTCGATATATTGTGACAGCCCATGATATTATTGTGAGACTTTTAACGATACAATATCATGATATTTTGGTTATTGTTACATCCCTAATACCGATATATCATCATAATAAAAAGTGTAGAAAGTAGCAAACATTTTAAAACACTTTTTTTTGTACAGATCTACCAGTCCATTTACAGCGGACATCAAATTTAAACGTTACTTTATCTGAAGCCCACGACTGTTGCTGTTTCAAACTTTCCAAAGTTAAACCCAAATGTTGCAGATGTTCTGTTTTTAGCCGCGTCTGTTGGATAAACATGATCTGGAGACGCCTCATTTACCATAAACAGTGTCCTCCTTGTGTAGCCGTGTTGTCATCACATTGTCTGTTCTGCATTCTGTCTCTCCATCCTCCCTCCCGCTCTCCCTCCATCCCTCTCTCTCACTACCTCCATCTGTCCCTCTGTCTCTCCCTCCCTCTCTACATCCCTCTCTCCTTCTCTCCCTTTTTCTCTTCCTCACTTCCTCTCTTCCTACCTTCTTCTCTCTCTCCTTCTTTCCCTCCTTCTTTTCCTCACTTCTTCTCTTCCTCTCCCTCTCTCTCCATCTCAATCCCTCTCCTTCCTCTCAACCTCTCTTCCTTTCTCTCCCTCCTTCTCTTCCTCACTTCTTCTCTTACTCTCCATCCTTTTCCTTCTCTCTCTCCTTCTCTTCCTCATTTCCTCTCTTCCCCTCCCTTTCTCCCATCCCTCTCTTCTCTCCCTCCTTCCCTTCCTCTCTCTTTCTCCCTCTCTCTCTCTCCATTCCTCTCCTTCTCTCCCTCCTTCTCTTCCTCACTTCCTCTCTCTCTCTTCATTCCTCTCCTTCTCTTCCTTTCTTTCTTCCTTCCTTCCTCTCTCCCTACCTCTCTTCCTATCTCTCTCTTTCCTTCTCTTCCTTTCTTCGTCCACTCTCACCTCTCTTCCTCACTCTCTTTCTCTCCCTTTCTCCCATTCCTCTCCTTCTCTCCCTCCTTCTCTTCCTCACTTCCTCTCTCTCTCTTCATTCCTCTCCTTCTCTTCCTTTCTTTCTTCCTTCCTTCCTCTCTCCCTACCTCTCTTCCTATCTCTCTCTTTCCTTCTCTTCCTTTCTTCGTCCCACTCTCCCAACCTCTCTTCCTCACTCTCTTTCTCTCCCTAATTCTCTTCCTCTCTTCCCCTCCCTCTCTCCCTATCCATCTCTCTCCTTCTCTCCCTCTCTCTTTCTCCCTCCCTCTCTTCTCTGCCTCTTTCTCTTCCTCACTTCCTGTCTTCATCCCTTTCTCCCATATCCCTCTCTCTTTCTCTCCCTCTGTCTATCTCCCTCCCTCTTTCTCCCCTCCCCCTCCCCTCCCTCTCTCTACCTCTACCTCTCCTTCTCTATCTCTCTCTTATCCCTCCCTTCTTCTCTCCTCTCCAGCCCGCCGTCAGGAAAGCGCGGAGAACAAGATGACCCTCCCCAAGTCGTATGCTCCCGGTAAAGTCCCCCCTCCTCCTCCCCTACTCACTCACTCACTCACTCACTCAATCACTCACTCTTTCACTCCACCCACGCTTCACTCCCTCTCTCACTCCGCTTGTATTCCCTCGTTCACATTACTGACCGTTCATTAACATCTCACTGCATCCTTTCTCATTCTAACCACCAATAACTTTGAAACACTCTGTCATTTTCTAAACAATTTACTCTTTGTGAACTTTATTTTTCACTAATACGTGTGTTTGTAAATGTTCCATAAAATAAGTCTTTATAGAATATTACTGTTGACATAGAGTTTAGCAAGACTCCTCACAACAAGAAGGTCCCCGGTTCAATTCCTAGATCTGACTGGGTCATTCTGTCTGTGGGTTTTCTTTTAAAGTGTCCATATTACACTTTTTTCTGATCTATGTTATAATGTTGTTTCCTCATCCAAAACAGACCTGGAGTTGTGTTTGTGTGTAGTTTCATTTATAGTTCTTCTCTCGAACTGAAAACAACTTGTGATGTCATGTGGTGATACATAAAGTGCTCCACTGTGTTTTAAAACTCCATGCACCTTCACTGCAATCATTTGGATTTTTCCAGCCCTAGAATCACCAATCTTTACTAAACAAAAGGTAAAAGGAGTTGGTAACTTGAAAACTATCGCTTCATGACATCACAAGGTGCAACAGAGCATTTTGAGCTTTGGAGATGTAAACAGACTAATAAATCAGGATTACTCAAACATGTGTTAATGAATTAGAACACAACTCTAGGCAGAGTCCTGCACAGGTCCATTTTTAGAGACCCGCACCCGCGCAGTTCAGCACCGCATCCGCCTGTGAACCCGTGATGATATCAAAGATAAACCCGCACCCGCCAGGACCCATTTATATACCACCCATTAACCGCTCATGGCCGTGATAAATCACACACAGATTATAAGCATTCTAACTGAAGCATCCATCAGAATACAAATTGAAAAGTTACGACTTCAAGAATTATAATTATGGAGGTTCGCCCACGTAGACTGTCGGGTGACCGCAGAGCTGCGCGGCCCATGGGGCTAAGCGCAACTGTCGCCCGATTGCGCTTTGTGGACACCCTGCTCCATGGACTCGGGGTTCACTCTCTCTTAAGTCCAAGATTAGTCCTGGTTTAGACCTGGTTTAGACCTGGTGCAGTCCTGGTGCAGTCCTGGTGCAGTCCTGGTGCAGTCCTGGTGCAGTCCTGGTGTAGTCCTGGTGTAGTCCTGATTTAATCCTTACCCGTATGTAATTACTACCCTCCCGTAAAATTCCAGAATGTTAAAACCTGCCCGTTTCAGCAACTATTTGCCCGTACCCCCGGGTACCCGACCCACTGCAGGACTCTGACTCCAGGTCTGTTTTAGATGAGGTAGCAACATTATAACATGGCTTAAACCTCACAAGAGTCAGTTTTGTGTAATATAAGACCTTTAAATTCTCATGCGCCTCTTAAACCTCATACTAACATAACGTATAAAGTTTTCAAATTGTGAAATCAAACTTGAAATTCAACTTTCAAATTCAAACAGCAGCTCGGTAGCCAGTAAACGAGCTGTCAAATCACCACTGTGCAGTTAGAATTTTGACCCTTCAAGGCTGCCATGGTGTTTCTAATTCTGTCCCAAACCTTTATTGTGAAAGGACAAAGGTTAAGTGAACCCGTGATATGCCGTTATTTGATGTGCATGAGGGTTTGTGAGTTTTCTGTAGGGTTTGCACTGAGTAACTTTATATGCCATACAGTGGTGACTAAAATGTTACAGCTATTATAAAAGCTATAACTTGAAAGGTCCTCAATTATGCAACATCTTTTGCTAAGGTTCACTGTGTAAATTTTGTGCTTGTCTTTATGGGAATGTTATGGCCTTTGTTTAGAATTTTCCACAATATGACATTAAACATATCTCTGTTACGTTTGTTATAATGTTTTCTTGTCAAAAACAGACCTGGAGTTGTGTTTTGTTTCATTCACACGTTTAACACACAAACCCTGCTTATTTAGATGGAGGCTGTTCCACCTTGTGACGTCATGTGGTAATATAGGACGTGCTTCGCTGTTTTTTTAAACTCGCTAGAATCGTTTGGATAATTTCGGCCCTGGAATAGCAAATCTCCACTGAACAAAAGGTAATAAGTAAGTGTTAACTTGAAAACCTCCGCTTCATGACATCACAAGTTAAAACAGAGCATTGTGAATGAAATTAAACACAACATCAGGTATGTTTTTGAGGAGGTAACAATATTCTAATGTGGCTTAAAACTCACAAGAATGTTTTGTGTAATATTGGACCTTTAAAAATCAGTCATGCATCCCGAATTTCAGACTTCCGATCATCGCGGAATGCATACCGGAAAGGGTCCTCCGAAACAGTGAATACCAAACCGCCTTGTTTGATTTCCTAGTGGGATGCGTCTATTGTCAGAGCCGATCTTTTCAAGTCTTTTGAACCATATCGCTTTTGTTTTTGGTTCTGATATTGTCATATTTTAGGTATGGGATTTGGACATGGTAATTGTGTGATTGCTGGATGTCCTAACAGTGGAAAACGGCTCAAGAAATGGGCTTTAGAAGTTTGCGAATTGGACGCAAACAGAATTGAAAAATAGTGAAAGGTAAAGGCGATGGGCAGTATTGATACACAGGAAGGACCAAAAAGGAAACCTTTGACTGCCTAAGAAATCATCCAGAGTTTGCAGCGAACATTTTGTATGTGGAGCAACAACAAAACAAAATCCTGATCTCTCGCTCCAGCTTGGTTACGGATTTAAAAAGTCAACACCAATGCAAAAGGCACCAGCTGTTCGCCAAGAAACACCTTCCACTGCAAAGCGACCAAGACGTAATGTTGCTGTAAAACCACAAGAACAAAAAAGTGCGAGCTCAGTCTGTTTGGTTTCTGTACTTCTTGCTTAACAAATGGGATCCCGCTTTGTTGGTGCTCAACATACAAAATGTTCGCTGCAAACTCAAGATGATTTCTTAGGCAGATAAAGGTTTCCTTTTTGGTCCTTCCTGTGTATCAATACTGCCCATCTCCTTTGCCTTTCACTATTTTTCAATTCCATTGAGAAGGGAAACAATTTGAACAGAGGTTTGCAGTCACACACATCTGATTCACTTTTGCATTTATGGAGTTTGCAAACTTCTGAAGCCCGTTTTCTGCTGTTAGGACATCCAACAACCACACAATTACGATGTCTGAATCCCAAAACTAAAATATGATAATACCAGAACCAGAAACAAAAGCGATACATTTCAAAAGACTTGAAAAGATCGGCTTTGACAATAGACGCATCCCACTGGGAAATCAAACACGGTGGTCTTTTTCGGAGGACCCTTCCCAGTATGCATTGCGCGTTGACCGGAAGTCCAAAATTCGGGATGCATGAATATTGGTTTCCACTGTATTGCAACACACACTTTAACAGCACAGTGTTAAAATATGAAATCACCATCTCTTGGTTTTGCTCAGTCTAACGGTGCTGTCTCCCGTCTCCAGTTGGCCAGGATCACTCGGACATGGTGGCGGATCTGCTGAAGGAGCTGTCCAATCACAACGAGCGCGCAGAGGAGAGGAAAGGAGCCCTGGTGGAGCTGCTGAAGATCACGAGAGAGGACAGCGTGGCCGTGTGGGACGAGCACTTTAAGACCATTCTCCTTTTGCTGCTGGAGACACTGGGGGACAAAGACGTAAGACTGGAGTGTAGATAAGCTTTAGCTTATACTAGTATGTGGTGGTAATGGTATTTTGTATTTGTACTGATGGAAGAGGGAGCTAAAACATTAAATAAGTGAGGTATGTTAGCTCATGAGACACGTTTTTTGTAACTAGTTTACATTGTTCAACAACAGTTAGCCTTAAAGATGCCCAGAGTAACTTTTTGGTAGGAGGGTTTGCCGTTAGTTTGTCTCATGGAGATGTTATGCTTTGACTGGGATGTTATACAGTATGGCATTAAACCAACAAATCTTTTATTTATTAAATTACAGGCATTTTTATTTCTCAAAACTACAAAACTGGAGAAACAATACAGCCACTTCACAAGAGCATGTACCCACACAGACGAGAGAGCAATAGTGGACCTCAGTCTGCTGTGCATCTCCCATCTTGTAGGAAAGAGAAAAACAAACTTAAATTATCCACCAAGACAGGGAGGCAACGCCGGGTGAATTACACCATGGATCGTGGATGCCTGGACTAAGGATCAGTCTCAAATGTCGTCGTTTTTTTTTTTTTTTTTTACTTAATGCACCTTATAATCCAATGCACCTTATGTATGAAAATAGACGAGAGAATTCAACATAATTTATACTGCGCCTTATAGTCCGAAAATTGCTATTATAATTGTTTACACACATAGTTAACTCTTAGATATCTTGTGTATGTTTTGTGCAGCACACCATCAGGGCCATGGCTCTGCGAGTGCTCAAGGAGATTTTGAGAAACCAGCCGGCTCGCTTCAAGAACTACGCTGAGCTCACCATCATGAAGACACTGGAGGCCCACAAGGACTCACACAAAGAGGTACAGCGCAAATGTGGGAATTACAATGAATTATTATGATTATTTCCAAATGTATGTGCCTTTTGTTTAAAAGAGACGACAATAAATGCACTGACAGTATTTTGAATGTTAAAAAACTATAATACTTTAAAAACATAGATTTTCATGCTGACACCAGTATTTCTCATGTGTGTCGTAGGTGGTGCGTGCGGCAGAGGAGGCGGCGGTCACGTTGGCGGGCTCCATTCACCCCGAGCAGTGCATAAAGGTGCTGTGTCCCATCGTACAGACCGCAGATTACCCCATAAACCTGGCCGCCATCAAGATGCAAACCAAAGTCATCGAGCGCATCGGCAAAGAGTCTCTGGTGCAGCTGCTGCCGGACATCATCCCCGGACTCCTACAGGTAACCATGGCGATGAGAGCTAGAGTGGGCATGGTACAATATTCAGATTTGGTGGTTAAAATAATTACGATTAACGATTTTATCACGATAATTATTAAAGCTGCTGACAGTAAAAAATTTTATGGATGAATGGAATGATTAATTATACTTTACATTTTGGAATTGTACTTAAGTGAAGTGAAAATGACAGTGATCTCGAACAGGGGTCTCCAATCTTTTCTCCGTTGAGCTACCTTTACAAAACGAAAATGCCAGAGAGCTACTAGTTTCAGTGGTTACAAGAAATCTATATACAGTTAGTTGTCTATGAAACATAAACCATTATCCATTTGTTAGTGCACAAAGTTAGCCAACAAAATGACACATGTACAATGGTAATAGGCAGCACTAGGGGTGTAATGGTACACAAAAATCACGGTTCGGTACGTACCTCGGTTTTGAGGTCACGATTCGGTTCATTTTTGGTACAGTATGGGAACAAAATACAAAAACATTTGCTTGTTGTTTATTTGCGTGTGTGTGCGAGGATTCACATGGTTTGGAGGGAGGTAGTTAAGGCAGGGGGCAATTGTTATCAAGGCGGCTGCCCTAACTATAAAGCACTGTGGGAAACACTGCCACCCCAATCACGGACGAGTTCCCTCGTGAATATTAAAAAGCCGAGCCTTCCGTGTAGCTGCACATGTAGTGGCATAAACACAAATTGCGCAAACTCACTCGCGCACAGCCCTGCATTGAATCAAACGTCCCGTACCGAACCCCTTCGGCACAAATACATGTATTCCACATGTTCAGCACAATACGTATAAATCAGAAATCTCATTGCGAGCTACTTGGAAGGGGGTGGAGAGCTACAGGTTGGAGAAAATATCAAAATCAAAATACCTGCTCTAGAAGAAAATATCAGTTTTAATGAACATCAACGATATTATTGTTTATTGCTCCATCCCTACGCTAGAGTCAGAAAATATCATAATAGTCTTAAAACTGTGTTAAATATCTGGAGTTGTGTTTTGCTTCATTCACACGTTTGAGTAATCCTTTCTTATTAGTTTGTCTACGTCTCCAAACCTCAAAATGCTCTGTTCCATCTTGTGATGTCGTGTTGTGTTTTCAAATTAATAGTTAAATCAAATCAAATCATCCAAATGATTCTAGTGAAGGTGTGTAGAGTTCTAAAACACAATGGAGCACTTCCTGTATTACTACATGACATCACAAGGTGGAACAGATTGTTTTCTGAAGATAAAAAAGATTTTAAAAAATCATAATATGGGCCTTTTAAACAGTAAACTATAATTACAACTTGTCATAATAAAAGTATTTTGATTGATGAAACAGATGGCCAAACAAAATTAAGTATTAAGACTGTTTACACAAACATTAAAAAGTTGTTTTGTTTTGTTAATATTGAAAATTAAAAGTATTTTTTGTAGTATTATGAAAAGCACCCATACAGCAGGGTTTAATCTTTTGCTCGTTTTCCTTGAAAGCTCAGGACACACTATCGCCGGATCCAAAAGGGCTTATTTGGACAAAGTGCTTATTTGGACACTGGAAACCTTTGCCTTATTTGTAACCAGGGAATGTTGCGTAAATTCATACACGTAAAATTATACAATATAGTCAAAAAACTGCTAAAACGAGGAGAAATGTATGTATTTTTTAATTTACAGGGTTTTTTTGGTACTTTAACCTCAACTAAAACTTTGTACTCTCATTTTGATCATGCCTAAAAGGTCTGAAAATGAAATCATGGAGCTGTCACCATTTCCAACATTTATATTGTCCTTTTTATAACAGTTTTATATTAAATCTTTTGTCTGTGGGTTGTGCTGCTGGTTGGATCTTGGTCAGAACTTCCTTAAAAAAGAGATCTTTGAATCTCAGTGGGACTTTCCTGGTTAAGTAATGGTTAAATAAAAATGAAATGCTTTTTTTTCTGAATTGCAAAAATAGGATGTGCTAATGGTCATTGTAAAAACACAAAAAAAATACACTGTTTTCTTATGATTCGTTTTTCTGTGAATTTTGCCCATACCTTGACGTTATAGATTAAGATAAAATTGCAATAAATAAATAAATACATAACCAATAATTCTGTCAATTACATTTTTTCACTTTTTAACATTTTTTGTCCAGCTGACAGATTAAAACAGACATGTCAAACTCAGGCCCAGGGGCCAAATTTGGCTCATGATATAATTATTATTTGGCCCTCGAGATCATATCAAATATGTATTAGAGCTGCCCGCCAGCTACACATAAGCTATCGAGACATTTTTATTTTTTTTTTATTATTATTTTATATTATGCTTGTTCTGGATTCAGTGTTTAAGCAAAACTATTATTAAACATTTATTTTAAGAAGAAAAGGTTTAACATTACATATCACAAAAGAAGAGAAAACACACAGATGTTGTTGAAATTTTTCAATAAATATTTAGTTTGGCCCACGACTTCATCCCAGTTTTTAATTTTGACCCTCTGTGAATTTGAGTTTGACCCTCGTGGATTAAAAAACTTGGACGAGTGAGGGATCACACAGACAAGCTAAAATATTCACAGTAATGCATTAGAACTGTGGTAATGTTTATTTTGTACTTTTTGTTACATAAAAAATTTAGTAAAAACAGGTGATTGGGTACAGCTCCAGAAGGTCTTATTTGGTCAATCTGCTTATTTGGACAGTGGGAATTATTCGCCTTATTTGTCCCTGGAAACGTTTATCTACCATGAAAAAGGCAATGTTATTATGGCAACTGGCATTTTTTGTAGTTTACTGTAGCTGAAAAATGAAAAAGTGAAAAAATAAACAGGTCTTTGGGTACATTTTCCGCTGCAGTTTTATCTGTAACTCCAAAAGGTCTTATTTGGACAATGTGCTTATTTGGACAGTGGGAATTATTAACCTTATTTGTCCCTGGCCCTCTGGCACTCCTCCCCCTCACCTCTCCTCCTCACCTGTCCTCTCCTCCTCCTCTTCCTCCCCCTTTCCTCGCCTCTCCTCCTCCTCTCCTCCTCGCAGGGCTACGACAACACGGAGAGCAGCGTCCGGAAGGCCAGCGTGTTCTGCCTGGTGGCCATCTACTCTGTGATTGGTGAAGACCTCAAACCCCACCTGGCCCAGCTCACGGGAAGCAAGGTACCTCAGATTTTTTACCGTTTTTACAGTCAGACAGGCGCTGGGGCTTATCGGCTTCTCATGTGTCTCGACTGGTTCAAACCGGTTGGTCAATTATGTTTGGCATAATTTTGTTTTTGGTTGCATAAGGGTGGGAGAGTGGGGGGTGCAGGTCAGGTTCACGTCCACACACAGGGCTGACCAGTTATGAGGGGCGTTTAAGGTCTGGTGTTTTTAGTGTCGAAGTGGAAATTTCCAACGTGTTTTTGATGATTGAACTTAAGACTAACTAAAAAATAATGATAAAAAAGATAAATAAATAGAAAACAAAACATACAAGGGAACAGAAAAGCAGGTTTGAACTTTGTAAATATGACATGACAGCACTAAAATGTAAATACACACATGCAAACATTGTTTTTGTTTCTATGTGTGTTAGATTTATCTTTTGTTATGTTTATTTTGTTATTAATGCTGGGTCTACATACCTTTAAAATAAATACATGAATGCATAAATATTACACAACACTAGGTATGGAAACTTCTTATAACAATAATAATATTACATCTGACTTATATATAGCGCTTTTTTGGACACTCAAAGACACTTAAAGACACTTATTTAGGTATAATCTGGTGCTGAACATCTCTGTTTTTATTTACTTAATGTCTCTATATATTTCCCCTTCAAATAAAGACTAAATTAGACTAATATACAATTAATTGGCTTTAATAAAAAATAAAATGTGTTAAATATATGTGCTCTTTCCTCAATTCTCTACAATTAATGTGAGTTTTTCTTTTTGAAGGTTGACTTATGTTTGTTGTATTTTTGTATTTTTGTGTGTGTGTGTGTGTGTGTGTGTGGCCAGTTTAGATGGAACAGTAAGCATCCTAAAATAGAGGTGCAGAGTTGAGAGAGACATTCATACGCACAGACCCTGATTGGCTAATCCACCTGTCAATCATGTTGCCAATTTGAAAACAGGGAGAGTCAAAGGTGACCAGACTCACATCTTTATAAATTACAGAGTACTAAGTGTGTACTGTGGATCCCAGGCCCCAGTATACAACAGATACAGTAGACTTTCATGTAGACTTGTTTTTATTGCACTGAAAAACTACTGTGAGTGGGTTTATATCTCCACAAATCCGAGTCTTATTTGGCCAAGAGGCCTCCTTCTGCTGTTTATAATATTCCACAGAATGACGTGACTCTAGTCTGCACCCCTATTTTAGGCTGCTTATTGGTCCATCTAAACTGGCCCCACAATAATATAAAATACAACAAATATAAAATAAAAAGCAAAAATATGAAAAAGTGAACATTCAAAAAGGAATCTAGATTTAATAGGATAGGCAATACACTACCGGTCAAAAGTTTTAGAACACACACATTTTTCCATTTCTTTTTTGCAATTCAAGTCGTACAAGTCCAATGAAGAGCTTGAAATGGTACAAAGGTAAGAACTGAACAGCCAGAGGTTTAAAAAAAAAAGATAAAATATAACACAAGTCCAAGCTCTGCCAAAACTACCTCAGGAAAAAGAACAAGATGGTAAAGCTTGAAAACATGGAGTGTCCAGCACAGTGTCCAGACTTAAACCCCATCGAGCTGGTTTGGGATGAACTGGACAGAAGAGTGAAAGTCAAGAAACCTACAAGTGCCACACATTTATGGGAACTTCTGCAACAGACTTGGAAGAACTTTCTGAAGAATATTTGATTTCTATTGTAAAAAGAACGAGCCACGAGTGTGTTCAGCTGTTACATCTGCCAAAGGTGGACACGTTCATCAATCTAAAGTTTAGAATATGTCTTTGTCAACAGTAAACTGGAAAAAAAAACTGGAAAAAGTGTGGTGTTCTAAAACTTTTGACTGGTAGTTTATATAAGCATATCTTCAGCCTATTCCTTTTTTTGGTAAAAAAAAAAAAATAAAAATCTATATTTATACTATATAAATTATGTACATTTAATTGTTGAAAAATATATAAAAATAAAAAAAAATACTCAAGATTATGATGTTTGAATAACTATGTAATATGTTTGTTTTTGTTTTCCTCAGATGAAACTTCTAAACCTGTACATCAAGCGAGCACAGACGACCAACAGCAACAGCAGCAGCTCCTCAGACGTGTCCTCTCACAGCTAATGAACCAGCCCGGAGTCTACAGGAGCCTACGGGTGCCAGTCTCCTTTACAATCACCCACCCACCACTTCCGAGGGCACCCTACGTCCTTCCTCCCACTCTCCCCTCTCTCCACTCTTCTAGAATCGTCTGAATGTAACTCTGAAATGGCTCTAGACCCGTGGGAGGACGACGACAACGACGAAGATGTGCAATGTCTTTCGTTTCAGCGCTGGAATGAAGAACGACGGTCTCTGATTTTACGAACGGGGCGATTTTGGGATCAATTGTCATTTGGCTGGACCAGTGAGGGTATATATATGTACAACGCAGTGAAATTTTGAGAGCATAAAACCAAAAATGTCAAGGGAACAATGTGAAAATGACATTACTGTACGAGCGGATTCGTTAAGTTCAACTTCAACATATATCGGAAACTTTTGCATTGATTGTAGTCGAGATTTGAGTGCTAAATATTGTGAAAAACAGCTTCTAAATTGACAATCCTACAACTCCGTGAGAAAAATATTGCGTAAAAGTTAAATTAATCAACAAAACAAAACGCACTCTTGGACTTAAGCTTGAAAATTTCTCTTCACGATGCTTCTCCTCGGCGTCCTTCTTATTGTAAATCCGCAAGGCTGTACGTAAGTAACTATGACAACTGACTGATTTTTTCTTTCGTTTTTTTTTTTTTTTTTTTGTAAATAGCTTTCATTTTTTTACGCTTGGAGTCGGGAGCGAAACCAGCAATCCGAAGTGAAAGATGAAAAAACCTGGCCTTATCCGCGTTACCGTCTGGATTCTGATTATGTGGATGTACAGCACTGTTACTCTCGGCTTAAATGTGAAAAAAAAAACACTATTCCAGTATTAGTTGCTCCCGAATCGGACTTCCTCTGCAATAACCCCACCACAAACATATATATACGTTTTGTACATACACTTTTGGACCACGGCTACGCTGTTAGCAGAGTAGTTTGCATGTGCCCATAGCAACAAGGTGGTAAAAGTGCACTTGTAACGTCTAATTAAGTTGTAAGGCTTATTAAAGGTTCATTGTGTAACTTTTCTCGTGGAGGGTCCGTCAAACGCTTCAGATGTTATTGTTTTGTCTGGAATGTTTTACAGTATTATGGAAGATAATTTTTCCATCAGATTTAGAATTTTTTTTTAAAAGAATTGAATTATTTTTATTCTGAATTTGGGTTGCTGAAATTTTAAGTATACTTTTTCCAATATATTTCAAATAAATTCGAAATAAATAAAAAAAATCACCTTTTAAACATTCAGCACAGATATTTTCAAGCCCTCAAATTCAAAAGTTACAATTCAGAGTGTAAAATTTGCAGTGAAAAATTCCATAGCAAAGATCCAATATGCCAAGGCAGAAGCAATCGATTATGTGTGAGTGAGGAGGACAGAGGCTGTTTCCTATTGGCTGTTCTCATCTGTGGGCGGGGTTTAAAAGAGATGGTTTTGATGAGGCTAATTCTGACCAATCAGATTGCTTCACTGCATCATTTTCTGCTTGTTACTACACTTTGGATCGATTGCTTCTGTCTTGGCATTTTGGGTCTTTCCTGTGAATTGTTTTCACTGCGAATTTTACGCTCTGAATTTTGACTGTTGTATTTGAAGGCTTGAAAATATTTGTGCTGAATATTTAAAAGGTTTTTTTTTTTAACACTTTGAAAATGTACAAATGATCCTCCATACAGTATGACATTAAACCTTCCTATCATCATAGTTACACAAGTTACAGGTCAGATCTGCGGAGAGGCGACCCCGCTCACTGTCAGAATTCATGTTTTTGTAGGTATTTTTGAGCCATAAAACCACCTATAATTGAATAAATATAAGATATAGCTGATTAATGTCATACTGTGGAACATTCCAGGCCGGAGAAACAAGCGGGTGACGTAGCCTCCACCAGAAAAGTTACACAATGCGGCTTTAATGTTGTTTTCCGCCTGGGAACAAATTCAGAATTTGACCAAGGTTTGGACGAGATAAGATGGTAGAATTATACTTTATGAATTGTAATAATAAGTCGCCTAATTTCAATGTTATGTATGAATGATAATGAATTTTAGCAGGGCAATTTGTTGAATAAAGAGCTAGCTTTATGCGTGGAGAAATGTTTTCAGTGTTTGCTCTTTTTAATATTTAAAAATACACACAAAATACTGAAATTTTACATATTACTAAGTATGTAAATCAGCCTTAATTCCTGATGAAATGTATCTAAAAAAAACAAAAAATATCTTTACTGTAAATTTGGCCGTCCTGTTAGCCGTGCTAGCGTCAAAATGCTGAGTCATTATCGTAGCATGCTAGCAGCCTCAAGCTAGCCGCCTTCTAGACAATATTTGAAAGATTTAAAATAATATAAAGACCATTGCTTTTTTTTTGTAATGTTCTAAGCATCTTTATCTAACTTATTAATCATTTTAAAATTTGGAACTTAGCCTTGGGTGACCAGAATTTCAAAATAAAAAACTAGGACAGACCTGTTTTTTTGTGGTTGCTAATAATAAAAATTGCTAAACGAATGCCTAATTAAGTAAAATTGTTACGCAGAGACTGTTCACGACTAACATGTGAGTCACTATAGTCACATTTTCTTTGTGTTTTGGTCGTTTTTAATCTGATTTTTTTGTATTTTACCTAAACAAATCACAATGTTTGCCTCTTTTTACTGTTAGCAGGGATCAAATTGGTCAAAAATAGGGACACCTGGGACATTTTTTGTATAAAACTAAGACAAATCACTTGTTTTGGATCAATCCACTGGGACTGGGGACACAAGGCTCTAAATTGGGACTGTCCCGGGTAAATAACGACGGTCTGGTCACCCTAAACTTAGCTTGAGAGCGGCTACAGCGCTACAATGCCAACAATTTAATGTTTTGAAGATGTTTTAGTGGTTCACCTCGAAAAAAAAAAATCACTTCTGAACTTCTTGAATGATTATATATCTTGAATGTTAAGTTTAATGTCTAAAAAATAGCGTATTATTAACAAGAACATCACTACTTTAAAGCTGCACTGTGTAACTTTTCTCCGGGTCCTCAACCTGTTTGTCTCCATGGAGATGTTAATGCTTTGGTTTAAATTGTCCGCAGTATGGCATTAAACCAATCTGTCGTACATTTATTCAACTACGGGTGTAATTTATCGCTCAAAAATATCTTAAAAACTTGAATTCTTCGTGTGAGTGGGGTCGCCTCTCCACAGATCTAACTTGTAATTTGTCTTGGAAGCCTCCGTAGAGATTTTTGAAGTTATGGCAATACTGTTTAACATTCTTGGCACATCTCCACGGAGACAGAGGACAAGCTACACAGTGTATCTCTAAAATCAGATTAGCATGCTAGTTAAACTACTAGTGTATTTTAATTTTGTTCACAACTGAATGTCACAAAAATGCACAAATTGCCCTGTTAAAACTGTCTTGTGATTTACGTCCTTCATGTTTAGGCTCATTTATTTTGTAGTTTATAAAAATTATTTATTATTTTAAAATTTCTGTTCATTTGCTGACTTGAAGCAAATTTCTTATAATGAAAGTATTACTGTTTGTATCTCTGTCGGTTTATGTTATAAAGAAGACGTTTTGGGTTTTATCTGAATGGGCCAAACTGCTTATTTAAGTTAAAGAATGTAAAAATGTACTATTTTAAAGTTGTTTTGGTCTTGGTACTGGAGTATGTTGTATTCTTGTTGCTCCTTTTGACTGTTTCCCTTTAAGCGTCTCACAAAGCCTTGTCTCATGAACAAAATGGACGCTTCAAACCGCTGGATCCTGGAAGCAAAAACGATGTCCACTATGCATGTCCTTCTTTTGTCTTAACCGCTCATGTAATATTCCTCTGTATTTATATATTTTATTTGGTCTCCTCCTGATAAGACTGTACAGACATTTTCTTTTGTTAACACCCACCTGTGGTAGGTTTGCAACGATGTAAAAATCAAATGTTTGCTCTAGAAATAAACAGACCAAGTTGATGGTTCTTCAGTGGTGTTATTACATTTAAGCAGAAATTTTTGTTTATTGTCACCATTTACTCACCCAAAGTTGTATTTTTTGGAGTGATTAATGCGTGTTTAAGCAATTTTTAATCACTTATTTTCAAGTAGAAGTGTTCAAAAATATCAAATTATCAACATATCGTGTCGTTTAATTGATATCGCGGTCTGCTGTATCGATATATCGCCAAGAGTATTTTTTTGGTATATTTTACTAAATTATTTTGTTTATAGCGCTACAGTTTTGTTGCTTGTTTAGTAGACGGAAACTCATTTATGTGACACATTTCACATTTTCACTGTTTTGAGGATTAAAATGTTTGTGTTTCATATGAACTTTTGCACAAAGAAGTGGTTTAAAAATTTTTAGTATTGAACCATGATTTAGCTTTTGAATCGATTCGAAATATGTCGTATCGAATCGAAAGTGCACTGTATTGAGACATGTATTGTATTGTGGCCTATGTATCGTATCGGCAACTTCTTAATGATACTCAGCCCTATTTTCAAGACGCCATTTCACTGTTTTCACTGCCACTGCTACACGCCCGCTGCTCTGTACTTACCGCGTTCTACAGTTTTATTTTCTTAATCGGTGATATGTGGAGGATTCTGCAGAGTTGTGTTAGTCATTTTGGTTCATATGAAACAAATTTGCTAGTCATCAGCCAGTTTCAATTCGTGGAAACTGTCTGACCTTGCAGTGTTAGATTTTGTTCGCTCGACGGTAGGCGGGTACTTTTTATCATTTACCCAATCGCTGCTGTTTGGTTGTGACGTATGTCATGTGCCGCTAAAGAGGCTAACTGGTATATTAAGCTTTTCCCAAATCCCGTAGGAAGAAGGACAATAACATCTTTCCCCTTGATAAAATTCACTAAACATTCTCTTTGTTCCAGCTTTAAATTCCTCAATCTCAGGAATCGTTGCCAACACAGAATGTATGGCTCTTCGCTGATTGGCTGGTGCCCGAACTCGCACTTTCGGGGTTTTTGCAGACCGTCTAATGTATTCCGATTCCTGATCTAGTCGCTGGAGAGAAATGAAATTGAGGGGAGGCACTAGGTGGCGCCAGCCTGGCTACAAATCTGCTGCTTGCTAGTGTGATGTGCAGATGTCCAAAGGAGGAGCTGTGTTTGATTATCTTCCGACTCCCACTTGGACCTCGGATTTAAAATCACATCCAAGCTTGAAGTGTAATATTATGTTCCGCATGTCGGACTATGTGGATTATGATTATGACTATTCCCTCATCTTATGAAAACACTGCCACTTTAATTAATGTAATTTTGCACTTCATTTTATGTTATGATTTCTTCTTTCATTACAACCTTAGGGACGTTAATGCTCGTTAATTCAAGTATTTGTTCAGTATTGTCCTCGCCACAACACCAACTACCAAACCCACAGGTAGTGATTCGGTAATGTACTGCAGGAATACGAGTGACTGAAATTGTCATTTAAACCACCAAAGTGTCCAAACACAATGAAAACAGTTCATATTTACAGGTCACAGTGGGTGCAGTCATCTTGGATCCTGACTCGGAATCCTTGCTCAGTCTACTTTTTCCGCCACCGAGGTCCGAGTCGCGCCGTCCCAGGAAATGGGGCGTGTCACGTGTGTCGTTGGCAACTTCCTCGGAAAACCGGTTAGGAAAGATAATCAAACACAGTGTGACTCTTTTTTGTGATGAAGTTTAGGGCGACGTCAACTCCGATTGGGCACCACTGTTTTCTAACGTGGAAGTCAGCTCAGCTCAGACTTGTTTCTTGTTCTCTTAAGTCGTTTTAGATAAATAATATTGCGATTTAAAATGTGTAAACTGTGTGTGTGGTTTTGTGTGTTTGTGTTTCTGAAGTCATTATTCTTCCCTGATGAGTGAGAGGCTGCCAGTCTGCACCATGTATCGGACTCTTCAATCACCACAAATCATTAAAGCCCAGATTATGGTCGTGCAACAAATCATCTTCGTTACCTTGAACTCCCCTCTGCCAACTGACGTGCACCTCAGAAATATTCTAACTATGTGTCGAAACAAAGCAGACAGCGGGGGAATCGACATGGACAATAACGGCTGGGATTGGTCCTTTCTAACCACCGCTCTACACACATTTCAGGTACTCCGCTTTTCTGCTTCATTTTGTAAACACATGAAAATGTTTACACATTTTGTAAACAACACCAGTTTTAAATCCTTGCCTCCTAGTGTTGTGGCGGTGAATTACTTTTGCAGTGTACAGACCTCGACGGAGATCCATAAATCAAAAACAACTACAACAAGATGCGGTTGAGTCGACACAGAACTATAATCCGGCCTTAACAAAACACATTCATACAGTAGAGGTGGGTGAAGTGTTTTGCTGAAAGACACAATGGCACAATGCACCAATTCCTCCTTTTACATCAAACATTTTAATCTATATTTTAATCTTAATCATATGAAATTTCAAATGTCTGTATTTTAAGTTGCAGTCTGCCACCTGCTTGTCTCTATGGCAATGACATTGATTTTTGGATGTTTCACAGTATTTATTAATCCCATCAGGTCAAGTTACAGGTCAGATCTGTGAAGACGCCACATAACTCACGGTAAGAATGCATGTTTTTCAAGATTATTTTGAGCAATAAAATTTAAAGCGCCCATTTCATGCAATTATCTGATCTTGTTATAAAGTTGTTTTCCTCATCACAACAGACGTGAAGTTGTCTTTAACAGAAACATACCCTTATTGAAAAATGTAAAAATGGGCAAGGTACAAACCCGAGGCACTCTGACTGAATATATTAAAAGTCCTTTAGGGTACGAACAAACGGGATGAAAACCATCTTGAAACGTGTTGCCGTCTCTTCACGCAATAAAGGACTTTTAACATTCTCAGTCGAGTGCCTCGGGTTTGAACATTGCCCACTTTTATATTTTTCTGTAAGGGTTAGTTTCTGTTTAAGACAACTAGTTTAACTCTCATAGAGCACCTGTACTGCCATTTTTTAACTCCTTTTATGACCCAGTGAAGCGCTCTACCTCTTTTCTTCATCTGACATACACCTGAAGTTGTGTTTTGTTTCATTCACACCCTGCATATTTAGGCTTTAGAGCAGGGATGTCCAAACTTTTTTCATCAAGGGCCACATATCTAAACACAGATGGAGCAGACGGTTGTTGGAGGGTCATAGACTGATGCTCAATACAGTGAATCATTTAAATATGTGCATGTTTAACACATTAAAATGAGCCATCAGACTTTATTCATGCTAAGATCCTTAAAAAAACACACACTAAATATCAAATATTAGCTTAGATTTTAAAAACACTTGCAGTAAAAAGTTAATATTTAATTGATGCAAGATCATTTGCAATTCACCTGGAAGCCTGAGGACCAAGAAAAATTTGTCTGAGAGGCCATAGTTTGGACATGCCTGCTTTATTTAGAGTTCTTCTCTCAAACAGAAAACACCCTGGAATTGCTACTTTCTACTGAACAAAATGTAAAAGTTAGCTGTTAATTTGAAAACTACCACTTCATGAGATCACAAAATGGAACAGAGCATTTTGAGCTTTGAGCTTACTAAGTGTCAAACAATCTCCAAACTCAAATTTTGAGCTTTGGAGACGTAGACAGACAAATAATAAAGTATTTGAATGAAACAAAACACAACTCCAGGTCTGGAGTTGGGTGTACATATAGGGCGGACTAAAAGGAGACTCAAGGATCGCTTTTGTGAACATAAAAACGCTATCAAAACAAAAAATCTGAATTACCCAATGGCCTTACATTTTTAATCTTCCACTCAATGTAAAGTCAGTCTTTTAAAAGTCATGGTAATTGAGGTCGTCCCTGCAGATATCAGAGGGGGCGACAGATTGTAACCTTAAAGGCAACACAACATCCGGGCCTCAATGATGATTTGGATTATTCCATGTTTCTCTGAAAGTTCACTTTTTGGGTGATCTCTTATTGTAAATGATATTTTTGTACTTGTGATAGTCAGTTGTTTATGTATTTCATATGTGATGGACACGCCTACTTTCCTCCAACATGTCTCGTTTTTCTTGTTGTTGTTTGGTGGGGCTGCTTATCACTTATGTTCCTCGTGGTTGGCCAACCTTTTGTTTTGGGGTTTGCTCGCTGTCTTTTTTTTCCTGCTGTCATGTTGTTAGGTTTATCTAAACATTGTAAACAAGAAGAAAGACAAGAGATTAATTCAGTTTTACTCGCGAGGAGAACGGGCAGAGAGTGGGCATCAAAACCAACAGTCTCCACACGTTCTGATGACTCAAGGCCGTTCTCCTCTTTTTATTTCATTAGGAGGCCCTAGTTACAGAATGATAATTCTCAAGGGGAAGGGGAAACAGCAAAGACATAATAAGAAACTGATGAAGCTATGCATAGTATAAACATATAAAACATGATTAACAATCAGGAGGTGCCTAAGGTTTGGTCAGACACCATCATAACTCTTGCATGTGTGACAGTGGGAGTTGGCTTCATGTGAGGAATCATCTCGAGGTTCACTAGAGCGATAGGACACTGCACACAGTTGTCAAACACAAAGAGGTTATTCATTTTCATACAAGTGATTGGTACATTATAAATCAAAGAATTGTAATTACGTAAATGGTTAACTCATAGGCATAGAATATCACACAAGTATTTAGCAAATATGAGATAATAAAATTATTCTGACACATGTGATGTTGTTATGTGATTAATTGATTGTATTTATTGACACCCAGTGTGTCTTGTTTTTACTACTTTGCCCTGATGAAGACCATCTTCCTGGTTCCGTCCCTTCATGTAATAAAGGACTTTTAATATACTCAGTCGGAGTGCCTCGGGTTTGTACCTTACCCATTTTTACATTTTCCTGTAAGGGTAATTTTCTGTTCTAAGACAACTCCAGGTCTGTTTTGAGGAGGTAAAGCTCACAAGAGTCATTTTTTTGCGTAATATAGGACCTTTTAATCATATTTTCTACAGTGTCAATGTGCTTGAGCTTTACACAAATAGTCATCATCACAAATAAATTCAGTTTGTTCTTGTAGCGCTTCTTGAGAAACCATAAAGTTATATAATGATTGGTTCTGATTGTGTCTTGTCTGTGCTCTTGTGTAGGTCGACCTTTTGAGCTCTGTCGCTGTACAGGTGTCCATCCGTGTCCAGGCACATGTGTCCGGCCGGAGGAGCCCTTATCCCCCCCCGCTGTAAACATTAACCACAGCCCACTTTGACATGAGCCAGCTCTGCTCCGTGAACCACTGAGAAACACGGGAGGACATGCAGCTGCCTCTGTTTGGTCAGGTGACTTCGCTGTGCCTGCTTTTTGAACCAGGCTCCCAGGTCCAAGCTCATACACAGGAGTTTTGTGTCATTGCCGTACAGTAGTTGGCGCGCGAATTCTTAAACGTCCTGCTCCTGTATTGCACGAAATATGATTCTTGTGAGCTTTAAGCCATGTTAGAATATTGTTACATCCACAAAAACAGACCTGGAATTGTGTTTTGTTTCATTCACACGTGTTTGTGTAATAGGAATGTGACGAAATCCAAATCTTTTTGTACGATATTTTCACGATGTGCATCTCACGTACAATATTTATCGCGGTATTTTTATTTTACAAAACTCACAGTTTTTGCTACTTATGCTACTTTTTAAATATAGAGATTGTAGAACAGTTGGATATAGAGTTTATTTTGGAGACATTTATGTTTTTCTGTTCCTTATTTCATGTTCAAAGTATATTTTATTCATTTTAATGTTTTATACATCGCAAAACTGCTCTAAGGTTCATATTTGTAGCCTATATTTATTTTCAATTTGAAAGTTTTGCATAAATTATCAATAACAAAAGTGTTTTTTGTGCTGAACAAGTGTATCGTGTAACTAAAAAATAATCGTTTCAATAATCGTGATTTCAATATTGACCAAAATAATCGTGATAATGATTTTTTCCATAATCGAGCAGCTCTACTATGTTTTTTTTAAAGCTATTGCTGCACCCAAACTATTGATTTAAGCAAAGAAACTTGTGTTTGCAATATATTGTGACAGCCCACGATATTATTGTGAGACTTTTGGCGATACCATATCACGATATTTTGATTATTGTTAGATCCGTAATGTCCAAAGCACAAATGCTCTGTTCTACCTTGTGATGTCATGTAGTGGTAGTTTTCAAGTTAACAGCTCCTTTTACCTTTTATTCAACAGAGACGGGCGCTCTGCTCAACCAGTGATACGAGCAGAAAGAGGCATTACCTTCAACAACCTCTCTCTGGATTGGCTCTTTGGTTGCTATGATGCTCATGGTCGGAATTCCAAATATGGAATTGGGCTCCAAATTCGCCTCTGTAACTGCAAGCCTCGATGAGCTTCATTTGACTGGACCAATATTTGTTTATCTTTTTACTCTTTACACCCGTTTTGGCAGGAAAAAAGTAAGTGCAAACTAATTACTCTGTTGATTTTATTTTGAAATTCCTTCAGGATTACTAAAGTGTCGATCTATCTTTAAATTGTAACTTACATTCATACGTTCCTTGAAAAGCCATCTGAATAATTCCTTTGTAAACAGTTGCTGCTCATAACTGTGGACAATAAACTGTCAGTGTTGACATTTTGACATGGTTTTTATGCTTTTATCTCTGTAATCTCTGGGCCTGTCCACACAAAACTAAAACATGCCAGTCTTAAACATATGTTTTGTCAGCGCAAAGAAATGAACTAAAGAGAAATAGTTACCAAAAGTGGCATTATTCAGTAACAAAAGTGTGATTGTTTTCATGTGAAAGAACTTTAAGCAATTTGTTTAATTTGGTTTTATATGGATTTTCAGTTCTGTTCCTGCTCTCCGTGTGAAATTATTACATCAGTTTTGACATTATAAATAACAACATCTGATAAATTACTGGTCACCACGAACACCGGCCACAGTTCTGAAGATGTTTGTAGCTCGCAGCCCAACACATGTTGACAAGGTAAACACATCTACTGTACTGTCTTTAAAAAGAAACCAAGAAGTTAATTTTTTACGTTGGCTGTGGTTAAATGTACACTCGAAAGGTAAATACTCTTAAAGGTCCAGAAGTCAGATTATAATCAGATTTTGATGCGCATATGAAAAAGGCCAAAGTTATGAATGCAAGATAAACTTCTCCCTGAATGAAAGTTTGTGACAACAGAACTTTACACAATACCTTTAATATAGTAGTATTATTTTTTTTATTATTGTTATCCCATGAGTCAGATTTAAAGGTGCACTATGTGACTTTTCACTTGCTTGTTTCTATGGATATGTCACTGCTCTGCCTGGAATGTTCCACAGTGTGACATTAAACAGTTTTACCTTACATTTATTCAATTACAGGTGATTTTATAGCTCAAAAATATCTAGAAAAACAACATTCTGACTGTGAGTGGAGTCGCCTCTCCACAGATCTGACCTGTAACTTGGTTTGGTTTGGTCTTAGTGAAGATAGAAAGGTTTAATATCACCTGAAATTTACACGTGACATAGGCAGAGCTGCATACACACGTGACTCCTCCTCTGTGGATTCTCACGTTTAAACACTAAACTTTTAAAATTGTTTGTGTATTCATTGTTGATTGGGTGAATTATGTTTTAAATCAATACAAACGTTGACAAGAGAGACGATGCTTTCCAACAATAACGAGCCGTATCTTTATTTATTTATTTCATTCATAAAGTATAAAAAGACTTGCCTGATTCATCAGACGGTTTCACTTCATGGAAACAGTCTGACCTCGCAGTGTTAGAATTCGTTCACTCGACAGTAGGCGGGTACTTTTTATCATTTAACTGCTGGTGTAAACTGTCCAACCAGTTAAAATGGAAAGCGATACCTGCGTGTGTTCTGCATGTACCGTATTTTTCAGACTATAAGTTGCACCAGCTAAAGAATGCGTAATGACGAAGAAAAAAATAATACATAGGTCGCTCCGGACTATAAGCTGCACTTTTTGGGGGAAATTTATTTTATAAAATCAGAGACCAGGAACCGACATTTCATCTTGAAAGGCAAATTATAATAATTACAATAGAACAGAGAACAACAGACTGTTAACATCACATATGAACAGTTCTTTAGATAACTATAGCATAAACAACAGAACAGAACAAGTTTACCAAACTCTCCATCTCACTCCAAATCACTAAATCCATTAAATTCTTCATCCTCAGTGTCACTTCTGAGCAACTCCGTGACCTCCGGAGGTAAACGGAGCGCTGCTGTCGTCAGACTCAGCATCAGTTCCAGTTAGAATTATTCCGGCCATTCTGAATCCCGACAGGATGGTTTCGGTGTCACTGAAGTTCAGGCTTTGTCGATCCGTCCAGTGACTTCCAGGAAAGTTGCATGGTGCACCCTCTCGGTTCCCGTGAAGCTGTGTTCTCCATCCCCGCTTTCCGTCAGTCCTTCACAAGTTTCTCGCTCACTCCAGACTTTATTTCTGCTTCTCGATTAATGTTTTTGGCTGCATATTTCACTACTTGCAGCAGGATAGCGTTTTTGTTTTTTTTATGTGCAGGAGGCATATGCAGTAGAGTGCGAAATGACAGTGATAGTGGCATACAAGCCTAGAGTGCTCTCTCGTGTGTAAAAATTTTAATATATAAGTCGCAGGAAGCACCCAAACCATGAAAAAAAGTGTGACGTATAGTCCGAAAAATACGGTATGTGAGTTTATGTGAGGCCATATTGTGAAACATTCCAGACAAAGCAGTAACATCTCAAGACGAAAAGCTTTTGACCGACCCACCACCAGAAAGTTAAACATTGCACCTTTAATTAAAAAAATACTCTTAACTTCTGTAATTTTCCAAACCTACTTTTCAAATTTACTACCGTCCACTGACATGCAACACTGCCCCCATGTGAACGACACACAACACTGCCCTCCCGTGAAAGCCAATAAACCTCGTTCTATTTACACTCTCTCTTGTCTTATCTCATCTCACATGCTATTGTCTCAAATCACTCCAAACATCATTATGCTATAGAGTTTAAAGTCTAGCGTAAGGCGTTCTGTTGACAATGTAAACACGGGCTGGAGTGTGACTACTATTAATACAAAACCCCGTGAGGCTGTCGAGGGGGGCGGGGCTTCCCAGAGGTCGATAGAGGTATGATCATTTCTGACGACATCACACGGACGCCTATAAAACGGAGCTCGCCGCGTGTTGTCTCTTCAAACTTCTCCAGACTCAGCAGAAGGACCGCACCTGTCTCTCTCTCTCTCTCTCACTCTCCGTACCTGTCTCTCCGCTCGCTCCCGGGACTCCAGACGACGCCAAAAACATGCTCTTCTGCCATTCCCAGCCGGAGTCTTTCCACCAGCACTCCGCTAGTTACATTAGGTAAAGCAGCACCCAGTTTTAGAAATCAGAACACAGAGAACACAGACACTAGGCACACAGAAAAAAATGTTCTCAATCAGGACATTTTTCTGATATTATTTTCAGCTAAATTATTTCACTGTACATTATGATGGATTCTCACAAATTGCTTTCCAAATTTTGCTTTTGTTGTTGTTGTTTTAATTCAAAGCAAAGCTACTTTTTCAAATTCTCAAATTGATGGTTTTCTTTGTTTTGGTTAATTATACATTTTGGATTTTGAAATTTAAAGCAAAATCTTTAGTTTATTGAAATTTTGTAGTGAGTTTCAAATCAAAGCTATTACTTTCTCAAATTCTGAAATATCCAGTTGATGGTTTTCTTAATTTTGGTTGATTAAAAAAAGCATATTTGAATGTTTTGTTTAAATATTCGTTTCAAAGCAGAACTACTTTGTCAAATTCTCATATATCTCATTGATGGTTTTCTTTGTTTTAGTTAATTAATAAGGTGCATTTTGCAAAATCTGCCCTAAACACTTTTTTTTTTTTTTTTGGCTTTCATAACACCTTTATTTTAGGTTGTGTCACCGGGTTATCACAACGCAAACTTCACTAAGTCAACAAACCTACATTTTAACATGCTTTTAGTGGAGGCTCAAATTCATTCACTGCAAAAAATATACGGATCGTTTAGTAAAAGAAAATGTAATTATTTCTTTTTTTTCCATATATGTCAATGTTATGTCATCTATACAGCTCAATAAAAGCTTTAATTAAACTTACTGTTTTTAACCTAGTTTTAAATCATAGACTGTATATATAAATGGACATAGCTAAAAGGCTAAATGCCACGTTCCAGATAGGAAGTGAGCATGGGCGCTCTTCCGACTCCACTGAGTCTGGCTCCAATTCACTTTCAATTGAAAAAATGTTCTTCCTTTCTATCTATTTTTACTACTTTCTACATTTGATATATCATCCAGTTCGGGTCCTGAGAGCTTGAGAGTTCTGCGCAGTATCTTTGCTGTTCCTAGTACCGCGATTTTCTGGACTGAAATGTCTGTTGTTTTTCCTGGGATCTGCTGTAGCAACTCCTCCAGTTTTGTTTTTTTGTTTTTTTAAATGCCAGCCTCGTTTTCATGTAGTCCATTTTGTGACAGGCGCAATTTCAGCTCTAGTGTTAAATTTGACTTGGTTCCATATCCAGAAATATTAGTTTTGGAGGTGTTAGTAATCTGGCAAAGTTTCATGCTTGTACCATAAAAGTTAACTATTTTGGTCCTTAACAGCTCCACTACATCCAGCTTGGGTCGGCTACCAGAGGCTTTGGAGCTTTAGAGTTCTGCTCAGTATCTTTGCTGTTCCTAGTACTGCACTTTTCTGGCCTGAGATGTCTGTTGTTTATCCTGGTATTTGCTGTAGCCACTCTTCCAGTTTGGGGGTTACAGCCCCAAGTGCTTCGATCACCACAGGCACCACTGATACCTTCACCTTACAGGCGTTCTCCAGCTCCTCCTTGAGGCCCTGGTATTTGTCTAGTTTCTCAAGTTCCACCACAGCTCTGCTCTGTTTCTTATCCACCACCACTTTGTCTGGTTGGTTCACCATCACCAGTCTGTCAGTCTGTATCTGGAAGTCCCACAAGATCTTGGCTCGGTCATTCTCCACAACCTTAGGACATGTTTCCCACCTTGACTTTGGGGTCTCCAGCCTGAACTCTGCACAGATGTTTCTGTACATTATGCCTGCCACTTGGTTATGTCGCTCCATGTTTGCTTTCCCTGCAGCATCTTACTCCCTGCAGTTTTGTGCTGAACTGTCTCAGGAGCCTCTTTGCACAGCCTACACCGTGGGTCTTGTCTGGTGGGGTAGATTTGGGCCTCTATTGCTCGGGTGCTCAGGGCCTGCTCTTGGGCATTACTTTTTTATTTATTTACTACATAATTCCAGATATATTGCGTCATATATTTGATGTCTAATTATAGCAGATAGTGGAGGGTGAGTGTACTATTATGTTAGTTTACTATTATGTCCAAGTTATGCAAGCCCAGGCCTTTGTACTGTGGATTAAAAGGTTAGATAAGAGCTGGCCTGCCTTCCTTGATCACTGGTTGTTAACAGATCACTTGTATATTTCAGAGAGGCGCTGGCACCGTTCCTAAAAAACGAGGAAGCGCGTCTGATGGCGGAGAGCGGCGGGGTGAGGAGGAGCCCGTTCCAGTACGTTCTGTGTGCAGCCACGTCTCCGGCCGTGAAACAGACCGAAGAGACCCTCACTTACCTCAACCAAGGTACTCCCCGCAGACACTGACCCCTGCAGCAGAGCTCGTGTTGGCAATGAGTACCAGCTGGGGTTTTTAGTTTAGAGAGATGAATGGATGGGTGGATAAATGGATAGATAGAAGAGAGCCTCACTTACCTCAATCAACGTGCCAAGGCCAATTTGTGAATGAGTGCCAGCGGGTTTGTTTGGGTTTAGCGATAGATGGTGGTAGAAAGAAAGAAAAATAGATACAGTAGACAATTTGGAGCTCCCACAGATAAACACTATTGTTGTGTCCTTGGTCAAGACATTTAACCCACCTCACCCCCTTTGTCTGCATACACTGGTGCATGAATGAGTGGGTTCTTGACGTAAAGCAGTTTGAGTTAACCTGATTTATCGGTTGGTTTCACTTCGTAGAAACCGTCTGACCTAGCAGTGTTAGAGATTGTTCGCTCAACAGTAGGCGGGTACTTTCTGTCATTTAACCAATCGATGCTATTCGGTCGTGAAGTATGTAATGGTATATTAAGCTTTTCCCAAATCCTGTAGGAAGAAGGACAATAACGTCTTTCCCCTTGATAAAATTCACCAAACATTCTCTTTGTTCCGGCTTTAAATCCTCGATCTTGGGAATCGTTGCCAACACAGAATGTATGAATTTTCGCTGATTGGCCGGTGCCCGAACTCGCACTTCCGGGGTTTTTGTGAACTGTCTAGTGTATTCCATCTCCTGACCTAGTCGCTGGAGAGAAATGAAATTGAGCGGCGGCACTAGGTGGCGCCAGCCTGGCTAAGTTTGAGTGCCTTAAAGATGGAAAAATGCAATGTAAAAATGTGACCACGATGTCTTTGAACTCTTAATATTTGATTTTTCCGAAGTCTAAGGGAAAAATTAATGGAAAATTTACTTCCAGAACCTGAGCGAGTGGTAGATGACTATTCTTTCTTTGTGTCAGAAGGGCCTATGATTTTCAGCAGTTGAAGCAGTAGTTGTCATGGTAGTAGCAGTAGTTGTAGTAGTAGATGTACTTCTGCAGTTGAAGTAATGTACTGTTATGCAAATTCAACTTGAGGTTAGCGATGAGCCAAAAAAAGGTTGTGTTGATGTTCTGGTATTTTATTTTGTTATAATTTCAGATGGAGGCAGGAACCTGTTTGATTCTATTGGAGATTCACTACTAGTTTTGGTAGAAAAATACAAATAACCCACAAACTCTACTTTGAGCCCTAATTATTAGTTAATACTTGGCTCCACAAACATCACATTTTAATCTCATGTTTAAAATTTTTCATAATTTTGAGACTGAATAATGGTGTCACTTTCTGAATGTACTGTGAAAAAGAAAACTGTCACCAGGCCCTATAATTACAGAAACATTAACCATAAACAAAGTCAGCAAATCTGCAGTCTGACACATAAACCAACCCTGGTTGAATGAACCTGGTATAATTCTAAGATACACAACTATTACTGAAAATGTAATAGTTGGTGTTATAAGAATGAAACTGATTGATAAACATGATTCAGAGCTGGTATTTGTCTCTCAACACGACCTCTGAAACTCTTTTTCCTGTCATCTTTTTATTCCTTCTGCATTTTCTTTGATCAGTTTATAATCTTTTATCTTGACAGACAGTTCATTCACACACACTTAAAGGTGCATTGTGTAACTTTTCTGGCAGAGGGTCCGTTAAATGCTTTTCTTTATAGAGATGTTATTGCTCTGTCCGGTTTCACACCTTTCTATCTTCATGGTGACCAAACCAGGACAAGTTACGGGTCAGATCTGTGGAGAGACAACCCCGCTCACAGTCAGAATCCCTGTTTTTCTAGGTATTTTTGAGTTATAAAACCTCATGTAATTGAATAAATGTGAGGTAAAGCTGTTTAATTCATTGTGGAACATTCTAAGCAGAGCAATGACATATCCACAGAAACAAGAAGGTGACAGACCTCGAACCAAAAAGTTACATAGTGCACTTTAACATCTACTGTCACATGTCACATCCTCTGTCTGTGATGATTTTGACACATGTATTTCACATTGGGAAATACAGTTTTCACTCCTGCTTCAGTTTCTGCCTGTACTTTACAAGAGAAGCCTTTTAATCAGGTGTTTTGTTTTCAAAATGTAGGTCAGTCCTATGAAATCCGTATGCTTAACAGAAAACTAGTGGAGTATTCAGACATAAGCACCAAATATGTGAAGGTAGGTGGACAGTTTTCTGTCTCTGCTCAATTTTAAAAATCTATTTTTCTGTACCAGTTTTAAGTTATACTGTAATAAATGTGTTTCCTCATCAAAAACATACTTGAAGTTTCATTTAGACATAGTTAATACACAACTCTTGCATATGTAGACTGTGTTCCACTGTTCCACTTTGTGATTTTTTTAATACAGGAAGTGCTCCATTGTGTTTTAAAACTCCATCCATCTTCACTAGAATGATTTGGATCATTTCTGGCCCAGAATTGCCAATCACTACTGCACAAAAGCTAAAAAGAGCTATTAACTTGAAAACTACCGCTTCATGACATCACAAGGTGGAACAGAGCATTTTGAGCTTGGGAAATGTAGACAGCCTGATAATGTAGGATTACTCAAACATGTGTGAATGAAACAAAACACTCCTGGTCTGTTTTTGATGAGGTAACTTGGATCAAACTTCACAAGATTTTGCGTAATACAGGATCTTTAATATGCAGCACATGGGCTGTTACTGTGTAAAAATAAAGTGTAGAATTGCAATAATTAGTCAGATAATGGACAAAGAATTCAACTGTAAACTACACTGCATATTGAAAGTATGTTTGTGTATCATCTGGCTCATTATTTGACAGTAACTCACACACTGCCTTGTTTAGTGTAGTCCTTACCCAAAGGACCTTGGTCAACACTTGGGTTAATTTTTGAAGAGTAGCTCCAGCGGACATGCCTTTGCGGTCAAGGTGCCGCACATTTAAGTTTGAACATCCCAGAAACACAAGAACGCCACAGGTGGATCTGAGTAAATACATGATGCCATTTATGAGTGTGTGAGAGAGCTACACTAGAGCTGAGTCTGTGTCGTCATCTCAACTGTCAAACATACATCCTAAAATCCCAGAGCACCAGAGAGAGCTACAGCTCCTCTTTTATTTGTAAAATAGCAAAGTATTGATCTAGTCAGTATGTGGGCTTGTAATGACGTGAATCCAGCACTGCTATTGCTAATGAACCTTATCTTATTTAATATTTACTTATTCTGCAATTCTTGTTTTGTCAACAGGTTCTGTGCACAGCAGCACACCAGTTATCTCACTGTGTCTCAAAGCTCACAGTCACTTTTATTAAAACTAATAATCTATTAATATTTAAATTATTTAAAATTCAGGTATGCAAACTCCCCCACCACAGTAAAGTGGCAGTTCAAGGTTTGCGTACTCAAATGATCCTCGGAGCTAAGTTGGCTGGGGTATTATGCCCCTGGTAGGGTTTCCCATGGCAAACAGATCCGAGGTCACGGGTCAGAATAAAAACAGTTCATGAACCCCTATGAATAGTCTGATATCAAGGACTGTAATGTCACCCGGGGCCCCACCCGAGAGCCAGGCCTGTGGTTGGGGCTCAAAAGCGAGTGCCTGTTAGACGGGCCTTTGCCCACGGGTCCCAGCTGGGCTCAGCCCAAAAGGATGACATGGGTCGGCCTGTGGTCTCACCACCCACAGCGGGTTTCATATGGGTCAGGTGCAAAGAGGACTAGACGACTGTTGAGGTCAGAGTCCACGACAACCTAGTCCACGGGCAGAGAACCTGGCCTCACTTCACTGGTGGAAAAGGAGCCTGAGCTTGTGCAGGAGGTTAAGAGGTACCCTCTAGATGTAGTCGGGCTCACGGCCACGCACAACTTGGACTCTGGTACTCAACTTCTCGAGAGACCCTCCATTTTCTGGTGTCGCCTGCGGGGAGCGGCGGTGAGCTGGTGTGGCCTTATAGTCCCACAGCTCAGTCGCCATGTGCTGGTGTTAACAGCAGTGAACGGGGACAGGTCACTCACTGTGGATGATCGACTTTGTTGTCATGTCTGAGTGGTTGGGACGAGAATCAGCTCCTCCCAATTAAAGACCATGGTTCTCAACCGGAAAAAGGTGGCTTGCCCTCTCCGGGTGGGTGGAGGGTCCCTGCCTCAAATGAAGGAGTTGAAGTATCTTTGAGTCTTGTTCACAAGTGACTGGAGGATGGAGCGTGAGACTGATAGGCAGATCGGTGCAGCGTCTGCAGTGACACAGTTCTTGGACTGTTGTGGTGAAGAAGGAGCTGAGTCGAAAGGCAAAGCTCTTGATTTACCGGTTAATCTACGTTCCTCCCCTCACCTATGGTCATGAGCTTTGGGTAATGACTGAAAGGACGAGATTGCACGAGGGACTATGTCTCTTGGCCTCTCTATGTCTAGAAAACTGAGTTTGAAAATGAGCACAAATCAAACAGTGCGATCAGATTATAACTGACCCACAAGTGCGTCGAGAGTGGACAATGTCACGCGCTCTTTTCACAGTCTTATTTCTAACAACTGTCCCAACCCACGCTGTCTTAGTTTTGATTTTTGAAAATTTGATCACCCTAAATCAGTTCACTGCTTTTTCTTTAAATCTTAATTCATTTTTATACAGAGATAAAACTGGACAGGAAGTAGAGAGACTAACAGTGAGGTTGCCGGGCGTTATTGTGCACAGAGCCTTTTGAGATGACAGGCTGCAGTGAGGTGACATATAGACAGATAAATGTAAACAGAACAGTGTACAGAGTGTGCTGACGTGGTGTCCCTGTGCTCAGAGCATAGTGCGGGTGGTGTTTCATGACCGCAGGCTGCAGTACATGGAGCACCAGCAGCTGGAGGGCTGGAGGTGGAGCCGACCCGGGGACCGCATCCTCGATATCGGTCAGTCACTGCACTCACACAGTACTTCACTTTACCTTATAGTAGGGAGACCAGGCATCCCCTTTCCCCGGGACAGTCCCAGTTTTGAGCTCTTTGTCCCCTGTCCCAGCAGATTTATCCCAAACCAGTGATTTTGTCACTGTTTTATACAAGAAATGTTCCAGGTGTCGCTATTTTCGACCAATCTGATCCCTGCCAGCAGTAAAGTAAAAAACATATCTTGTCATTTGTTTAAGTAAAATATAGCAAACAGTGCTTAAAAAAGAACATAAAGCAACACAAGTCCCTCAGATTATAGCTGTCGAGAATGGACTATATGCTCTTTTCAGAATGTTATTTATACCAACTATCCCATATCGGGTGTGTCCCAGGTTTGAAATTTAAAAAATCTGGTCCCCCTCCCTTATAGCACAGATATAACCTGGTACTGGCATAGAAAAAGGTACAATACCATTTTAAAATAATATTAATTTCATAATATTTCAAATTTCAACTTGATTAAAGGTGCAACTTTTCTGGTGGAGAGTCTGTCAAATGCTGTGATGTTATTTCTCTGTCTGGAATATTTCTCAGTATGGCAAACTAGACCAAGTTACAGGCCAGATCTGTGGCGCAGTCAGCAGTCAGAATGTCTGTTTTTCATAGTACTTTTGTGCTGTAAAACCACCTCTAACTCAATAAATATAAAGTGGAGCTGGAACAGGAACAATAGAAACCAGCAGGTGACGGACCCCCCACCCTAAAAGTTACATAATGTTCTCTGTCTGCGGCTTGTTAGACTTTAATTTGACCTTTATTTTAACACAATCTGATTGGAAAGAGCAGACTTAGCTGGAAGTACATTTTATAAAATTTATCCACGACTATCATGAAATCGATTTTTAATTTTAATTGTAGAATCAGCCTGAGTTAACAAGTTACTTATGTTTTATTCATGACAATAAAGTTAGTTTTGCTCAGGAGTAATTCACTTGTCGTTGTTCGCCTTTAGGTTTTCGTCTTTCTTACCTTGATAGTTGTGAATAAAATTTTCATGTTTATCCTTTGTTGACCTGGTTGAATAAAGATTCGGTGATGATGCAGATTTATGAAGCTGGTGGAAAATACACGAGGCATTTCCACAGATATTTTGCCATGGAAAAGCATTAACCGGAAGTGACATTTACTTTACATCGCAGAACTTCTGGTCTTTGTTGAAAAGGTCTATAGCACTAATACTCCCTGCCCACACTCTGACAATGAGAGCGTCACTCAAAAGTGAAAAATTCAAAGCACACTCAGAGGGCCGATGTCCAAAAGCTGATTTATTTTCAAAATAATTTTTCAGCAAAAAAGCCTTCATCAGATATTTTTCTTACTTTGGACCACAGTGCACAAAATGGTTGCCAGCCCAGGTGCCATTTTTTGAAAATAAGTAAGCTTTTGGACATCGGCCATCTGAGTGTGCTATGCATTTTTTCACTTTTGTCTGGCTGCTCCTTGCATTTGCACCTCTACAAGAATTTTGGAGTGTGTTTTCTGTTTCTTTTGAATCAGAGCGTCATTAGTGAATGTGCAATTACACTTTATTCTAGCACGGGAAAAAAAAAAGGATGTTCCCCAAGGTCACACGGGCTCCCCCGGCTTTACAGTAACAAGCTAGATCTCAGTTTTTCAGTAAGTCTCTCTCAGTTTTTTGGTGACATTCAAACACCTAAACAGGACCAGGAACGCTCTTTTTGATCACAGGCTTCTGGAAATGTGCTGTTTAAATCCATTTTCAATCTTAAAACATATTTGTCAGTGTTTGTTGATGTGGAGACTGGTGGTGATATGATTATACATGAGCGTGGTTAGTTTGAAAATTCACATTAGGACGTAGACAGTGGTGTTTGTGAAGAAGAGCAGATTCATCATTCGTCTTGTCACGTATCTTGCAGACATCCCTCTCTCAGTGGGCGTACTAGAGCCACGTTCACACCCGCTCCACCTCAACACCATCGAATTCCTGTGGGACCCTGCCAAGAACGCCTCCGTCTTCATCCAGGTACAAATATCCGGACGTTTACACATCACAGGTTCGACTGGTCATTTCAATAAAACATAGTTAACATCATTATCCAAACCAATGCACTTTATTTATACATCACATTTTATAAACAAGACAGTGCTGCACAGACAAATTAAGACAATAAAAGAGAGAAGATCATAAATAAAAACAATAAATAAAAAGCATTAAAATACATAATACATATTTATACATGCAAGTTATACATGAAAGTTGGACGAAAGTTTGACTAAACCTAAACTAAATCTGGACTAAACCTGGCCTAAACCCTGACTAAACCCGTACGAAAGTTGGACAAAAGTTGGATGAAACCTGGACAAAACCCGGATGAGAGTTGCACTAAATCCGGACTAAACCCAGACAAAAGTTGGACAAAAGTTGGACGAAACCTGGGCAAAACCTGGACGAAAGTTGGATGTAAGTTGTACAAAACCTGGACGATACCTAGATGAAAGTTGGACTAAATCCGGACTAAACCCGGACTAAACCTGGACAAAAGTTGGTCAAAAGTTGGACGAAACCTAGACAAACCCCAGACGAAAGTTAGACTAAATCCGGACTAAACCCGGACTAAACCTGGACAAAAGTTGGTCAAAAGTTGGACGAAACCTAGACAAACCCCAGACGAAAGTTAGACTAAATCCGGACTAAACCCAGACAAAATTTGGATGAAAGTTGGACAAAAGTTGGACAAAACCTGGACGATACCTAGACGAAAGTTGGACTAAATTCAGACTAAACCCGGACTAAACCTGGACAAAAGTTGGACAAAAGTTAAACAAAAGTTGGACAAAACCTGGACGAAACTCAGACAAAGGTTGGGCTAAATCCGGACTAAACCCAGACAAAATTTGGACGAAAGTTGGACAAAAGTTGAACAAAAGTTGGACAAAACCTGGACGATACCTAGACGAAAGTTGGACTAAATCTGGACTAAACCCGGACTAAACCTGGACAAAAGTTGGTCAAAAGTTGGACGAAACCTGGACAAAACCCAGACTAAAGTTGGACTAAATCCGGACTAAACCCAGACAAAATTTGGATGAAAGTTGGACAAAAGTTGAACAAAAGTTGGACAAAACCTGGACAATACCTAGATGAAAGTTGGACTAAATCCGGACTAAACCCGGACTAAACCTGGACAAAAGTTGGACAAAGGTTGGACGAAAGTTGGACGAAACCTGGACAAAACCCAGAATAAATTTGGAATAAATCTGGACTAAACCCAGACAAAATTTGGACGAAAGTTGGACGAAACCTGGACAAAACCTAGAATAAATTTGGAATAAATGTGGACTAAACCCAGACAAAATTTTGATGAAAGTTGGACAAACGTTGGACAAAAGTTGAACAAAAGTTGGACAAAACATGGACAATACCTAGACAAAAGTTGGACAAAAGTTGGACGAAAGTTGGACTAAATCCGGACTAAACCTGGACAAAAGTTGGACAAAGGTTGGACGAAAGTTGGACGAAACCTGGACAAAACCCAGACTAAAGTTGGACTAAATCCGGACTAAACCCAGACAAAATTTGGATGAAAGTTGGACAAAAGTTGAACAAAAGTTGGACAAAACCTGGACAATACCTAGATGAAAGTTGGACTAAATCCGGACTAAACCCGGACTAAACCTGGACAAAAGTTGGACAAAGGTTGGACGAAAGTTGGACGAAACCTGGACAAAACCCAGAATAAATTTGGAATAAATGTGGACTAAACCCAGACAAAATTTGGACGAAAGTTGGACGAAACCTGGACAAAACCTAGAATAAATTTGGAATAAATGTGGACTAAACCCAGACAAAATTTTGATGAAAGTTGGACAAACGTTGGACAAAAGTTGAACAAAAGTTGGACAAAACATGGACAATACCTAGACAAAAGTTGGACAAAAGTTGGACGAAAGTTGGACTAAATCCGGACTAAACCTGGACAAAAGTTGGACAAAGGTTGGACGAAAGTTGGACGAAACCTGGACAAAACCCAGACTAAAGTTGGACTAAATCCGGACTAAACCCAGACAAAATTTGGATGAAAGTTGGACAAAAGTTGAACAAAAGTTGGACAAAACCTGGACAATACCTAGATGAAAGTTGGACTAAATCCGGACTAAACCCGGACTAAACCTGGACAAAAGTTGGACAAAGGTTGGACGAAAGTTGGACGAAACCTGGACAAAACCCAGAATAAATTTGGAATAAATCTGGACTAAACCCAGACAAAATTTGGACGAAAGTTGGACGAAACCTGGACAAAACCCAGAATAAATTTGGAATAAATCTGGACTAAACCCAGACAAAATTTGGACGAAAGTTGGACGAAACCTGGACAAAACCCAGAATAAATTTGGAATAAATGTGGACTAAACCCAGACAAAATTTGGACGAAAGTTGGACGAAACCTGGACAAAACCCAGAATAAATTTGGAATAAATGTGGACTAAACCCAGACAAAATTTGGACGAAAGTTGGACGAAACCTGGACAAAACCCAGAATAAATTTGGAATAAATCTGGACTAAACCCAGACAAAATTTGGACGAAAGTTGGACGAAACCTGGACAAAACCCAGAATAAATTTGGAATAAATGTGGACTAAACCCAGACAAAATTTGGATGAAAGTTGGACAAACATTGGACAAAAGTTGAACAAAAGTTGGACAAAACATGGACAATACCTAGACGAAAGTTGGACGAAAGTTGGACAAAAGTTGGACGAAAGTTGGACTAAATCCGGACTAAACCTGGACAAAAGTTGGACGAAAGTTGGACGAAACCTGGACAAAACCCAGAATAAATTTGGAATAAATCTGGACTAAACCCAGACAAAATTTGGATGAAAGTTGGACAAACGTTGGACAAAAGTTGAACAAAAGTTGGACAAAACATGGACAATACCTAGACGAAAGTTGGACAAAAGTTGGACAAAAGTTGGACGAAAGTTGGATGAAACCTGGACGAAACCTGGACAAAACCTGAAAGCTAAAAAGAAGAGTTAAAACTTTCCTAAATAAATATCATATATATCACTGTCTCTGTCGTTCTCTCTGTCTTTCTTTGTCCCTCTCTCTCCCTAACTCTTTCTCTCTTCGCTCTCTTCTCCCTCTCTCTCTCTCAGGTGAACTGCATCAGCACAGAGTTCACTCCCAGGAAACACGGAGGTGAAAAAGGCGTTCCGTTCAGGATCCAGGTGGACACTTTCACCACCAACGAGCAGGGAGAGTATATGGAGCACGTGCAGTCGGCCAGCTGCCAGATCAAAGTGTTTAAGGTACATCTGCTACATTCACATCACCCATTAAAAACACATATTCATTTTTAGGTTTCTGTGTTTAAAGAGGATCTACCTACTTTTTGGAGCTTTCTACCATCACAAAAACCTGACAGTGTGCAGTGCTGGGGAGTAACGGATTACATGTAACTGGGATTCCGTAATCAGAGTACAATTTATGAGTGACTGTATTCAGTTACAGTTACTGTTTCAGTGAGTGGTAATTGGATTACAGTTACTTTGTTGAAATAAATGGATTACACGGCGGTATTTTCCTGTTTTCACATTTTGGGCTAAACCAGGACTAAAACCAGGACCACACCAGGACTACACCAGGACTACACCAGGAATAAACCAGGACTACACCAGGACTAAACCAGGACTAAACCAGGACTTAAACCAGGACTAAACCAGGACTACACCAGGACTAAACCAGGACTAACCAGGACTACACCAGGAAGGAACCAGGACTACACCAGGACTACCAGGACAGGACTAACCAGGACTTACACCAGGACTACTAAACCAGGACTACACCAGGACTACACCAGGACTACACCAGGACCAGGACTAAACCAGGAACTAAACCAGGACTAAACCAGACTACACCAGGACTACACCAGACTAAACCAGGACTACACCAGGAATAAACAGGACTAACAGGACAGGATAACCAGGACTAAACCAGGACTACACCAGGACTACCAGGACTAACAGGACTACACCAGAACTAAACCAGGACTACACCAGGACTACAACCAGGAATAAACCAGGACTAACACCAGGACTAAACCAGGACTACACCAGGACTAACCAGGAACCAGGAAACCAGGACTAAACAGGACTAAACCAGGACTACCAACACCAGGACTACCAGGACTAAACCAGGACTAAACCAGGACTACACCAGGACTAAACCAGGACTAAACCAGGACTACACCAGGACTACACCAGGACTACACCAGGACTTAAACCAGGACTAAACCAGGACTACCTACACCAGGACTAACACCAGGACTACACCCAGGACTACACCAGGACTACTAACCAGGACTAAACCAGGACTAAACCAGGACTTAACCAGGACTAACACACCAGGACTACACCAGGACTAAACCAGGACTAAACCAGGACTAAACCAGGACTACACCAGGACTACACCAGGAAACCAGGACTACTACACCAGGACTACACCAGGACTAAAACCAGGACTTAAACCAGGACTACACCAGGACTAAACCAGGACTAAACCAGGACTAAACCAGGACTAAACCAGGACCACACCAGGACTAAACCAGGACTAAACCAGGACTAAACCAGGACTAACCAGGACTAACCAGGACTACACCAGGACTAAACCAGGACTACACCAGGACTAAACCAGGACTACACCAGGACTAAACCAGGACTTAAACAGGACTAACCAGGGACACCAGGACTACACCAGGACTAAACCAGGACTAAACCAGGACTACACCAGGACACCAGGAAACCAGGACTAAACCAGGACTAAACCAGGACTACACCAGGACTACACCAGGAATAAACCAGGACTACACCAGGACTAAACCAGGACTAAACCAGGACTAAACCAGACTAAACCAGGACTAAACCAGGACTACACCAGGAACCAGGACTAACCACCAGGACTAAACCAGGACTACACCAGGACTAAACCAGGACAGGAACACCAGACTAAACCAGGACTACTAAACCAGGACTTAAAACCAGGACTACACCAGGACTAAAACCAGGACAACACCAGGACAAACTAACCAGGAAACCAGGACTACACCAGGACTACACCAGGACTACACCAGGACTACCAACCAGGACTACACCACCAGGACTACACCAGGACTACACCAGGACTAAACCAGGACTAACACCAGGACTACACCAGGACTACTAACCAGGACTACACCAGGACTAACACCAGGACTACACCAGGACACCAGGACTACACCAGGACTACACCAGGACTAAACCAGGACTACACCAGGACTACACCAGGACTACACCAGGACTACACCAGGACTACACCAGGACTACACCAGGACTAAACCAGGACTTAAACCAGGACTACCAGGACTGAACCAGGACTGAACCAGGACTGAACCAGGTCTAAACAATATGACACATAACAGTAGGTGGACATAATTTAAGGCAGCAGTGATCTCATATACAAATCATTTCTCTATCAATAATATTTTTAAAATGCTTAAGTAAAGACAGGGCTTTTTATTTTCTTTTAGCAGACAAAACAGATATCTCATGTTAAGATTTCCTGGTCTTTACTTCTCTAGAGTAAACAGTTGTCTGTTGTCATGGAGACTTGGGCTCAACAGACAATTTAAAGAGAACAAACAAGAATTTTCAGGATGCGGTTGTTAGATTCATGTTGTTTTCAAAAGCATAACAATATCAAGTAATCCAAAGTATTCAGATTACGTTACTCACTTCAAGTAATTTAATGGATTACGTTACAAACTACATTTTGGGGTGTAATCTGTAATCTGTAGGGGAATACATTTTAAAAGTCACCTTCCCAACACTGACAGTATGACATTAACAGCTCTACATTATGTTTATTTAATTACAAATGCTTCTAAATAACTAGAAATATTGGCATTCTGTCTATGAGCCCGGTTGCCTCTCCACAGATCTGACCCATAACTTAAAGATATAAAGATTTAATGCCATACTGTGAAACGCTCCAGACAAAACAATAACATCACCACAGAGAAAAGCATTTGACGGAGCCTCCAACTAGGGGTGTGCAAAAATATTGAAATATCGGTATATCGTTTCGTTTAAAGTGATGATACAGTATCGATATCATGGCCTGCTGTATCGATATATCGACAAGAGTATTTTTAAAGTACAGTGCTACAGTTTTGTTGTTTTTTTTAGTGGAAGGAAACTTTTTTATGCAACACTTTTGACATTTTCACTGTTTTGATGATTACAATGTTTGCGTTTCCGATTAACTTTGCACAAGAAGTGGTTTAACATAGACTTTTAGTATCACAGCCATGATTTAGCCTTTTTATTTTTTATTGAACCGTATCGAATCAAAAGTGCACAGTATCGAGGTATGTATCGTATCGTGGCCTATGTATCGTATCGGCAACTTCTTAATGATACCCAGCCCTAGTGACGATGCTAGAAAAGAGTATGTCATAATTTTGTTTATTTATTTATTTATTTTTGTCTTAAAGCCTAAAGGAGCAGATCGTAAACTGAAAACAGATCGGGAAAAGATCCACAAAAAGGAGCCCCAAGACCGGGAGAAGTACCAGCTCTCACACGAGACCACCGTACTCAAAGAGGTACAGCTCGTTTTCTCTTCTAACCATGAATATATTTATTTATTTGACCTTCATTTTCCACACGTCATCCTAGTACCCCTTTTTCCAGAAGATAGTAGGGATGTAACGTAATAGAAATATCGTCAAAAGTCTTGCAATATGTTGAATTACAAATTTCTCCGCTTAAATTTATTGTTATGGTGCAGCAACAGCTAAAAAACTGAGAGAACTACATAGACCATGATCCTTTGCTCTGTTTCTTTCTTCAGTCCAATCTGTGTAATGAAACAGCAGTGATTAAACGTTTTTACATCTTAATTTTTTCATTATGACAGACGAGTGATGTAGACTTTTTATTAAACCCAGATAGATTTACAACAGTGTAGACTTTGCGGTGTTGTTATCTTAGGTTAGACTTTGTAGTTCTCAAAACCACAACACACTTACAGAACGAGTAAATGCAAACTCATTCATGTTAATATGTTGCATGAGTCACTACGTTTTCCCAAAGTTTGTTTTGTCTGTCAATGATTGGGGCTCGGAGTCACATGGACCAGGTTAATCTCGTTTGAAATTGAACCGGAAAAAACATGGAACAAAAAAAAAAAGGATCTCCAACACAGTCAATTAAACAGCAGATTTTCTAGTTTAACATATTAACTTCTTTCAAAAAATAAAAGTTGCGGAGATGAAGAAAAAGATTAATTTCAATAAAATTTATTCTGACACCACAAACTCCAGTAGCTTACATTCTGTGTTTCAGGCACTTTACATTGAAACTGCTTGTTTTTGTTTCTAAATGTATCACAGTTTATATTAGTTTATTAGTTTTGTTATAATCATAAGGAACTGAAAACTGTAACTTCCCTGAAATCTCTGATCATGACTCACGTACGTGTACAGTAGCCAACAACTGTATTGTCATAACGTAACTTCAGAATAATATTACTCATAACGCCGAAAATAGTGGTTCAAGAAATGACTAAGTAAGACTACTACTCAAGAAAGAGTAACTGAAAGAGAAAATGAAACATTAAATCATGCCCAAGATCAGGTATTTTCAAAGGATAGACACAAAAATTAAAAACACGAAATCATATCTGAATGAGTGACACAAAAAACGCAAATCAACATAAAACTTGGGAAGAGTCACGAAAACCTTAACTCAAGTAAGAGTACTGTTTCTTCAGTAAAAATATTACTCAAGTAGGAGTAAAAGTATGCTGTAAGAAAAGTACTTTGCTCATTTGTGTATGTATGTGTGTGTATTTGTCTGTGTCTGTGTGTTTATGTTTACATATACGTGCTTGTGTGTATCTTTGTGTGCAGTGTTCTCCGTGGCCTGACGCTGTGAACCTCCCAAACCACAGCAGCAGCAACGGCGGCGGCAGCAACAGTCTCCCTCTGTCTCCAGGTTACCACAGCCCCCCCGCCCCCTGCTCCTTCACTGAACGGTAAGAATCTTCCCTCACTGGAACACACAAAATGACTCTTGTGAGTTTTAAGCCATGTTAGAATGTTGTTACTCCTCAAAAACAGACCTAGAGTTGTGTTTTGTTTCATTCACACATGTCTGAGTAATCCTGCATTATTACGTATTACTGTCTACAAGAGATGGGGCCAAGTCGTTCTTTTGCAAGCCTCAAGTAAGTCTTTGACCTCAAGTCCGAGTCAAGTCTGGGCTTTTTATTTTCTTTTAGCAGATAAAACATCTTATGTTACAATATCCTCGTCTTTGCTTCTCTACAGCAAACCAAGTAATCCAAAGTATTCAGATTACGTTACTCACTTTAAGTAATTTAATGGATTACGTTACAAACTACATTTTGGGGTATGTAATCTGTAATCTGTAGATTACACTGTACATTTTAAAAGTCACCTTCCCAACGCTGCCAACAGAGCCCAAAGGAAGTCGCCATCTTCATGTTTCCAAACGTCTTCCGGTTTTGTGACATGAGCGTGAACAGAGCCCATTGATACTTTGTGGCGGCATCATGCTGGGGGTGTTCTACAGTTTGTTTATGGCAGAATATTCAGAAATTACCATGGTGACACAATGCATACATTAGCAATAACTAGGGATGTAACAATAACCAAAATATCGTGATATCGTATCGTCAAAAGTCTCACAATAATATCGTGTAACAGCTTATAAACATTGGGAACTACATATCCCATGATTCATTTCAGTGCAAACAACATGAAGAAATATGTTTTTTACGTGAATTCTTGGGATTATGACAGAAATAATTTACACCAAAATCAAAAGGTATTTTAAAAGCAAAAAAGTGTCCTATCTACAATTACATTAGCCTCTCCAAGACATCGCAATAAATATCGTACCGTGAGATTTGGATATCGTTACATCCTTAGCAATAATAAGTTTTAACACTGTCTGAAAACAAAATGGATTTAAATCACATATTTTCAGAAGTCTGTGATCACGAGTGCTCACAATCTGTGTATCATTCATTCATTAGTTTTTGAAAATAAAACCAAAAATAAGAAAATGAAAAAACAACAATTTTCTTCATTATTTGTCTCCAAACCCAAAATGAAAAAACGGATAATGATTTGTTTTTTCAGTTTTCGATTTTGTGTTTAAATGAATGATGGAAAAAACGTTTAACGGCCGTTTCCCGTTTATGTGACTTGAACTGTGATGTGGGACTTTTGCACCGTGTACGGACTGAACCAGGACTAAACCAGGACTAAACCAGGTCCGGGACCAGACCGGAACTGAGTCCGGGCACCGACCAGGATCAGGACCAGGACTAAGACCGAGACTGAAGCCGGGACTGAAGCCGGGACCAGACCAGGACCAGACCAGGACTGAGACCGGGACCAGACCAGGACTGAGACCAGGACTGAGACCGGAGACCGGGACCAGACCAGGACTGAGACAGGACTGAGACCCAGACCGACTGAGACCGGAGACAGGACAGAGACTGACCGAGACCAGACCAGGACTGAGACCGGGACCAGAGGACAGACTGAGACCGGGACTGAGACCGGAGACCGGGACCAGGACTGAGACCGGGACCGAGGACCGAGACTGAGACCGGAGAGGACTGAGACCTGAGACCGGGACTGAGACCGGGACCAAAGCGGGACTGAGACCGGGACCGAGGCCGAGACTGAGACCGGGACCAGACCGGGACTGAGACCGGGACCAAAGCGGGACTGAGACCGGGACTGAGACCGGGACTGAGACCGGGACCAAAGCGGGACTGAGACCGGGACCAGGACTGAGACCTGAGACCGGGACCAGACCGGGACCAGACCGGGACCAGACCGGGACCGAGACCGGGACCGAGGCGGACCGAGGCCGAGACCGGGACTGAAGCCGGGACTGAAGCTAGGACCAGGCCGGGACAGGCCGTGACTGAGACCGGAACCAGACCAGGACTGAGACCGGGACCAGGTCAGGACTGAAAACGGTTTAGTCCTGTTTTAGTCCCATTTTAGTCCTTGTTCAGTCCTGGTTTAGTCCTGGTTCAGTCCGGCATCGCAGTTTAAAGTCACGAAAACGGTAAAGGATCATTATCCGTTTTTTCCATTATTCATTTAAACCCAAAATCAAAAACAAAAAACAAATCATTATCTGTTTTTTCATTTTGGTTTTAGAGACAAATAGTTTTGGTTTTATATGGAAAAATGAATGAACAAATGACACACAGATTGTTCATAGTTCTGTTTAGGTGTTCATTACAGCTCTTTATGCAGAGTACGGGTTTCCATGGTTACAAAAAAGCACATAAAATCCTACCCCTGGATGAAAAACCAAGCTTTCAGGAAGTCCCTCAAAAGCAGGCTTGTCTAATTTTCCGTGTTATTTCTCCCTGGATTCCTCCGTAGCAGCTGTTCCCCAGACCAGCCCGCGGAGCTGCTCGTAGCCGGCTGCACGGATGTAAGTATGCGTGCAGATTGGCGTCTAAAGCGTGCTCTCTTATTCCCTTTAGGCCAGTATTTGGAGACAGTGGATACTCATTACAAAGGGCTCTTGTTGTTTTTGACCCGTAGCACCTTCTGGCCACGTCCTCCCCACAGGACACACAGCAATGGCTCCTCCAACACAGGTTCACGCCTTTCTCAAAGCTCTTCTCCAGCTTCTCAGGTACAATCCACCACTGCGACGCAACAAATGTACACTCTGAAGGTGCACTGTGTGACTTTTCTGGTGGAGGGCCCCCGTCAAATGCTTTTCGCCAAATAGAGACATACAGATAATTTTTTTAGAGACTTCCAAAAGATGATGTTGGCGTGAGATTTTTCAACATAAAGTACTGACTCCCAATTTATACCCAATTATACACACACAGTCTCTCTTTAGTTTTGTTATACGTGTAGAACCCATGTGTCATTCGTTCATTCGTTTTTCAATATAAAAGCAAAATGAAGAAAATGAAAAAAAAAACAAAAAAAACAACAATTTTTTTCATTATTTGTCTCCAAAACCAAAATGAAAAAACAGATAATGATTCGTTTTTTTCAGTTTTCAATTTTGTGTTTAAATGAAGAATGGAAAAAATGGATAACGGCCGTTTCTCATTTAATTGACTTCTGTGACTGCGATGCCGGACTGAACCAGGACTGATCCAGGTCCGGGACCAGACTGGGACGAGACTGGGACCAGAGCGGGACCAGAGTGGACTCTGAGCTTTGACTCCGAGCCCCCTCGTGGTCCGAGGCTCAGCTTCGAGCTCCAGCCCTGTCATGGGCTCTGAGCCTCCGGTCTGGTCCCGGCCTGGTCTCGGTCTCAGTCCCTGTCTGGTCTCACTCTCGATCTGGTCCCAGTCTCAGTTCAGATCTCAGTCCCGGTCTGGTCCTGGTCTGATCTCAGTCTCGATCTGGTCCCGGTCTCAGTTCAGATCTCAGTCTCGCACTGGTCTCGGTCTGGTCCCTGTCTGATCCCGGCCTGGTCTCGGTCTCAGTCCCACTCTGGTCCCGCTCTGGTCCCGGACCTGGATCAGTCCTGGTTCAGTCCGTATGAGGTGCAAAATTCCGGCATCACAATCACGGAAGTCACGTAAACGGGAAACGGTCGTTATCCGTTTTTTCCATTTTTCATTTAAACACAAAATCGAAAACTGAAAAAACAAATCATTATCTGTTTTTTCATTTTGGTTTTTGGAGTCAAATAATGAAGAAAACTATTGTTTTTTTGTTTTCTTATTTTTGGTTTTATATTGAAAAACAAATGAACGAATGATACATGGATTGTGTAGCCAGCCCGTCAACAATCATTTGGCAGGCTTGGGGCAAAAAACCTCGCATGGGCCCCCCTCTAATATAAATCAAATTCTGGGCCTCTGAAACCCCGAGGCCCAGGACAAACACAGACTGTATAAAAAAAGTGGACTAAGTGACGTCATCCACAGAGTTCAGTTCCAGTCAAATGAAACTCATAATTTTAATGTTTACAGGGGTCAGTTTGGAGCCATAACAGCAGTAGTGTGAAATAGTATGAGCAATACATGCATCACGAATTTCCCGGTCATTGTGCAATGCATACTGGGGAGGATCCTCCAAAAAAGTTTTCATTTCATTTCATTTATTTATTTGTTTGAGCCAGGTACAACAAAATTCAAAAACAATAACAAAAATAGCGATATGTACATGAACATATTTGAGACCTGGTGCTCAAAAGGAGTAGGATGAAGTTTAAAAAACATATAGAATCCTACCCCAATTGTTTTACATAATCACGTGGTTCACAAGTGAGCATCAAACCACCATGTTTGATTTCCCAGTGGGATGTGTCTATTGTCAAAGCCGATCTTTTCAAGTCTTTTGAACCATATCGCATGTGTTTCTGGTTCTTGTATTGTCATATTTTAGTTATGGGATTCGGACATTGTAATTGTGTGGCTGTTGGATGTCCTAACAGCAAAAAATGGGCTTCAAAAGTTTGTGAACTCCATAAATGCAAAAGGTAATCAGATCTGTGTGAGTGCAAACCTCCGTTCAAACTGTTTCCCTTCCCAATGGAATTGAAGAATAGTGAAAGGTGAAGGCGATGGGCAGGATTGATCCACAGGAAGGACCAAAAAGGAAACCTCGCACTCTTGTTCAATTGGCTTTACAGCAACGTCACGTCTTGGTGAACAGCTGGTGCCTTTCGCCTTGACGTTGGCTTTATAAATTTGTAACCAAGGTTGAGCAAGGGGGTTTTGTTGGCACTCCACATACAAAATGTTCGCTGCAAACTCAGGATGATTTCTTAGGCAGCCAAAGATTTCCTTTTTGGTCCTTCATGTGCATCAATCATGCCCTTCGCCTTTGATTATTTTCTATTCCGTTGGGAAGGGAAACAGTTTGGATGGAGGTTTGCAGTCACACAGATCTGATTCCCTTTTGCAGTTATGGAGTTCACAAACTTCCGAAGCCCGTTTCTCGAGCCGTTTTCCGCAGTCAGGGCATCCAATAACCACACAATTACGATGTTCGAATCCCATAAATAAAATATGACAATATCAAAACCAGAAACAAAAGTGATATGGTCTGCAAATAAAACTGTACTTTAATATTCTTAGTGTAGCTTGCAAAGTGTTCAGTAACAAACATCTCCGTCGCATTCGTCCATCGTGGCCTCCTCAAAAGCACCTGCACCTGTTTTGTTAGACCATAGTTATCTGTCTGGCTGGACTAACTTGTCAGAAGGTCAGACATTGTGAATGTGTTGTAGGAGCTGACCTGCTGAGGATGAGCAGAGAAGATCTGATCCAGATCTGTGGCCCGGCCGACGGCATCCGCCTCTTCAACACTATGAAAGGAAGGTCAGTACCCAGTGCAAAATATTAGCATTCGGACTATAAGTCGTTCTATACCAGGTGCTGTATTAATTCACATACCACAGCCTATCCTTTTCCTATTCTTTTTAAAGAGCTGGCCCCATGTTTTCTCAAATGCACTAATATTTTGTTTCAGGGAAAATCAAATGTTTTCTAACTTTAGACGGGACATGACATCTTGTAACTACTGTGAATGTGAAGGAGGGTTAGTGTCTTTCCACTTGAATAAAATTGCTCGATGTGCCATAAGTAAAGTAAAAACCAAAGAAGATTTTTTTGTAGCACTAAAATGTACATGTACACCAAAAAGCGCCAATACAGGGTTTGGTTCTAACCTTATACTGGATACCTGGGATAGAGTGTTAAAAATGTTCTTCCAGTAGGTTTGCAGACATGAGCAGGACCAAAACCAAAATGTGGCCGAGAGACGCCTCAGTCAGGCCACATCTGATGCACAATGGACTAACTTCAGCATACACAGAAGATAGTCTGGCCCTGGAGATATGCGTTCGATGTACAACTTTGAATTGAATTAACCGGTGCCGAGCATAGAAAGAAGAGGAGTAAGTAAGTTTAAGAGCAGTGGACCAGGTATCATCAGGTATAGCAAGACCTAATCCTCCTCCCAAGCATTTTTACATTTATCCACAGGTGGGATTTTAAGATCTAGCATGATATTATACAACTTAAAAATAAGGCCTTTGGATCCCTGTGCACTGCTACTCAAGTGTTAAAATATATATATATATATATATATATATATATATATATATATATATATATATATATATATATATATATATATATATATATATATGTATTTTTTTTTCACATAAAACTGGCACAAGGTTCACCACATTCTCTGTCAGTATAAATAAATTAAAGGGACGTTTTCAGGAAGTAGCGCCATGGTTCCTCAAAGACATGAGTGTTTGAAAGTGGAAAGGAACTTAAATCATAAGACAGAAATAACAAGGGTGTGAATCAAGAGTGAATTTCCTACAGAAATAGATCAGCCCTTGCACTCATTTTGAACTGAAACTTTGCATGTAAAGTGTCATGCTGATGAATATGACAGGCTTTCATGTTTTTCAGTAATTCAGGTTGCTGGGACAGAACGTTTTGGTTAATATTTATCAGAGTTGCATCAGTTAAATATGAAGAAAGTTTTAAAAAGTAAAAAAAGATAAAAACAAAGAGGAAGTAGCAGAGCGATCTAACATGGAACAGCTCTACCTATAATAATCCGTGTATGATTTGTTCATTCGTTTTTCAATATAAAATCAAAAATAACAAAACGAAAACACAACAATTTTCTTCATTATTTGTCTCCAAAAACAAAATGAAAAAATGGATAATGATTTGTTTTTTCAATTTTGGATTTTGTGTTTAAATGAATAATGGATAAAACGGATAACGGCCCGTTTACGTGATTTAAACTACGATGCCGGACTGAACCAGGACTAAACCAGGAGTAAATTGTTTTCGGTCCTGGTCTGGTTCCGGTCTCAATCCCGGTCTCAGTCCTGGTCTGGTTCTGGCCTCACTCCCGGTGTCAGTCCCGGTCTCCCCTGTCAGTCCCGGTGTCAGTCCCGGTCTCAGTCCCAGTCTCAGTCCTGGTCCTGGTTTTGGCCTGGTCCCGGCCTCAGTCCCTGTCTCATTTCCGGTCTGGTCCCGGGCTCAGTCCCAGTCTTAGTCCTGGTCTCAGTTCTGGTCCTGGTCCCGGTCTGATCTGGAACTCAGTCCTGGTCTGGTCCCGGTCTAAGTCCTGGTCTCAGTGCCGGTTTGGTTCCAGTCTGGTCCCGGACCTGTTTTAGTCCTGGTTCAGTCTGGCATTGTAGTTTAAGTCACGAAAATGGGAAACGGCCGTTATCCGTTTTTTCCATTATTCATTTAAACACAAAATCAAAAACTGAAAAAACAAATCATTATCTGTTTTTTCATTTTGGTTTATGAGACAAATGATGAAGAAAACAGTTGTTTTTCATTTTTGTTTTTATATTGAAAAAACGAATGAAATGATATACGGATTTATAATCATCCATGTGGAAAAATTCTATCCAAAATGCAGGAACAATTTATGCATTTTTCTGACAGATTAAACCCTGATTTAACAAAATAAATCTATTTCAGTTTGTCTAATTATAACTGTTGTGTAAGTTAGACAGTTTTTGACACTTCTTACAATTCTTTTTGACACTGCGCAACTGCTTGTCTCCATGGAGATGGTATGGCTTTCCCTGGAATGTTCCATAGTATGACACAGACATTACGCACGTGTTTCTGTTGCTCATAAACTCAATAATTCCTTCTGTGAATAAGGGCGACTCTCCACAGATCTGAGCTGTAATGTAGCGTAGTGCTGTAACCTGCCTGTCTCCCTTCTGATATACTGTATTTTTCAGACTATAAGTCACTCCGGAGTGTAAGTCGCACCAGCCAAAAAATGCGTAATGAAGAAGAAAAACACATATTTAAGGTGCACTTAAATGAAAATGTATTTTAGAAAATCAGAGACCAGGAACTGACATTTCATCTTGAAAGTCAAGTTATAGTAAAAACAATAGAACAGAGAACAACAGACTGTTAATGTCACATATGAACAGTTCTTCAGAAAACTATAACATAAACAACAGAACAGAACAAGTTTACCAAACTCTTCATCTCACTCCAAATCACTGAATCCATTGAATTCTTCATCCTCTGTGTCACATCTGAGCAACTTTGCAACCTCTGGAGATAAACCATAGATCCATGATGTCAACCGTATTTAGCTGCATATTTCGCTACTTGCAGCAGGACAGAGGCTCTTTCTACAGGAGACATGCGCAGTAGAGTAAAGTGACAGTGGTACAGGAGTAATAGGAGCAGCAGATACTGACACACAAGCCTAGAGCGCCCTCTCGAGGCTGTCAGTGTGAACATTTTAATATATAAGTCGCACCGGAGTATAAGTTGCAGAACCATCAGAGCCAAACCATGAAAAAACGTACAGTCCAAAAAATCCAGTAGGTTTAATCTATACTGTGGAACATTCAAGACAAAGCAATAACATTTCCACATTGACAAAGTGGGGCCGGACCCTCCACTAGAAACATTATGCAGTGTGCCTTTAACAGTATGATCGCTTGGTACCAGAACTTGAATTACATTGTGTATTTAAAGTCACTGTAGTGTTGCTGTAGTGTTGTATATGAGAGATACTTTTCTTTTCTAATGTGTTTTTCCTTTAGGACGATACAGCCACGGCTCACCATCTACGTGAGTCAGCAGCAGAGCAGGACCCCCGCCTCGCTCAAAGCTGTGGGAGGAGACAGTGAGTTAACACTTTAAATATTCAGCTTATAGACGAGTTTCAGCTGACGTCATTGTTATTAAAAGCCCGCGTTGCATGCTGGGAAATAATTTGGTCGGAGGCAAGAAACACGATAGCGGTCAAACACAGTGCGTAACCTCGCGTATTTATCCCCAATAATGGTAAATTCCTGCTGCATTATCGGATGCACAAATAAAAGCACGGAAGAAGGAAAATGTCTTTTTTGTATTCCGAGTGAAAAGAACCGCTAACGGTGAATTAAATGGATTTCAAACATCCGCAAAGCAAACGTAGAAGATCCTAGCAAACCGTGGACTCCAACAAGTTCAACAACGCATCGAGACTCTTGGGGGTTTTCATCTTTTCTGCTGTGAATGGTCCAGGAGTTTCCACCAAGTCATTGTGGATATCGCCGAAGTGAATATTTAGCCAGGTAGTTGGCGATTCTGACCAGAAATTTGGTTTGGTCCACCTTTTGTTGGGGTTGAAAAGGGTGATTTGGCTCCATCGATGCTTATGACCAATTTCTGGTCAAATCATCTTGGGTCCTCTGCCGTTAGAGTGGATAAATAACCGGGATCAATACCCTTTACGTGCTTTCTCCCTCCGTCCGTCATGTTGAATTAGTGTTTCTTGCCGCCGACTAAAATAATTCCCAGCATGCAACACGCGCTTTTGTCAACAATGAAACTTGCCTATTCCAGAAGTTGCTAAGGACGCCGCCTTCATCATTGGGGTTGCATTATTTTGTACTTGTTTACAGTAAATAAGTTCAGTACAGACTTGTTGGTGCACATGAACATTGAACATTTTACATAAATGTACCAACTTTATGTCATATTTTAGCTGCAGAACTTCCCAAATTCTCCAGTGAAATAAATGAGACCCCATTAACCTGAAGTACCACCACAAAAAAGCGCGGTTTACGAGCATTTAGAGGCAAAAGTGACAAAATAAGGTGAATAGTTAGCCCCTATGGTAATTTATATTTGTATTAATGAACATGATAATAAAAAAACAATATGAAGTTATTTAAAATCAGGAAAATTTAATCAATAATCAAAAATTTGTTGAAAAGACATAAGAATGATATATAAGCAAAAGAATAGAAGAGGCCAAGAAAATCCGTGTATCATTTGTTCATTCGTTTTTTAAAATAAAACCAAAAATAAGAACATGAAAAACTATTTTCTTCATTATTTGTCTCCAAAAAACAAACAAACAAACAAACAAACAAAAACAGATAACGATTTGTTGTTTTTTTTCAGTTTCTGATTTTGTGTTTAAGTGAATAATGGAAAAAAAACTGATAAAGTTTATTTCCAGTTTCCGTGACTTAAACTGTGATGCTGGACTGAACCAGGACTGAACCAGACTGAACCAGGACTAAAACAGGACTGAACCAGGACTAAAACAGGACTGAACCACGACTGAACCACGACTGAACCACGACTAAAACAGTACTGAACTAGGACTAAAACAGGACTAAACCAGGACTGAACCATTACTGAACTAGGACTGAACCAGGACTGAACCAGGACTGAACTAGGACTGAGTGTCGGGACGGGCCTGGAGGTGCGCTTGTGTAGACCATCGAGTGATCAGGACTGAGACCGAGACCAGACCGGGACTGAGACCGTTTTTTCCATTATTCATTTAAACACAAAATCAAAAACTCGTTATCCATTTTTTTTTCATTTTGGAGATAAATAATGAAGAAAATAGTTGTTTTTTTATTTTCTTATTTTTGGTTTTAGTTTGAAAAATGAATGAACTAATGACACACGGATTCAAGAAGATATTTTGAGAAAGAAACGTGAAGTAGAATTATGAAAACATCTACAGTGCTCATACCTAATTTTACTTGAAACTTTTAAAAATGATTATTGTAGTCGAATTTTGGACACTTTGTGGCTGTAATTTTAACATCTTTAGATTAGACACTTCACCCGCCTTGCCTGTATGAATTAGGGTTGTCAAAAGTGTAGAAAATCACATACTAATCGTTACTAAAACTAGTATTGAAACTAGATACTCATTTGTGCAAGTATCGATACTAAAAAGTCACATTCACAGGACAGAAATGAACCTTTCCTGAATAGTTTTAGACTGATCTTGAGCTGTATCAGAACAAGTATAAGAGCACATAGACTAGTTTACGCCCATGGACCACTGTGGAACCTACTTGGACCACTGAGGGATTACACAGATGCCCACTAGAATCCATTTCGGCCAGTATAGGACCTTTACGAAAGCTTTTACAACCTTTTTTTCCCTGTTCTCTTCAGTCTACCACGCTCTGTATTTGGAGGACCTCACATTGTTGGATTTGACTGATAAACTGGCCATGCTGTTTAACACTTTACCCCAGAGAATCATACACGTGTACAGACAGAAGCCAGCGGGGATTCACGTACTAGTCACTGATGAGGTACTTTTACAGCAGTACACATATGACATAATTGATACCAGACATGTGATAGTTATAACTAATTCTGTTTCAGATGGTGCAAAACTTTACAGAGGAAACAAGCTTCATCATCAGCACAATAAGAGGTAACTGACAATGAAATCTGTTACAATATACTGTAAATATACCGGCAAAAAGCAATATTATTATAACAAGAGTTAACCTTAAAGGGCCCATCTCATGCTAAATAACTCTTTTCACATTGTATCTTCTACACATATACAAGCACAATAGGTAACACTTTATAATAACTACACCTTATTTAGCCTTAATAAAGCATGAACAAAGGCTTAATTAATAATGAACAAAGACTTAATTAATAAAATCAAATCTGAATTGAGCATTAAGCCCTGCAGTCTGAACGTAGTCATAGATAAATTTAATCTATACTGTGGAACATTCTAAACACAGAAATAACATTTCCATGGAGACGAGCAGGTGGCGGACCCTGCACTAGAAATGTTACTACTCATTGTAACGTTTATGCTATAGGCAGTGTTGGGAAGGTTGCTTTTGAAATGTATTTCCCTACAGATTACAGATTACATACACCAAAATGTAGTTTGTAACGTAATTCATTAAGTTACTTAAAGTGAGTAACGTAATCTGAATACTTTGGATTACTTGGTTTACTGTAGAGAAACAAAGACGAGGATATCGTAACATAAGAAGTTTTGTCTGCTAAAAGAAAATAAAAAGCTCAGACTTTACTCGACCAAATTAAAAATATTATTGATAGAAGACGAGGAGACACAGTCCATGCAGCATGATTTAGTCCTGTTAAATCCTGTTTGAGACATAGTTTAGACCTGGTTTAGTCCTGGTTTAGATCTGGTTTTAGACCTGGATTTAGACCTGGTTTGGACCTGGTTTGGACCTGGTTTAGACCTGGTTTAGACCTGGTTTTAGACCTGGTTTTAGACCTGGTTTTAGACCTGGTTTAAGACCTGGTTTAGTCCTGGTTTAGTCCTAGTTTCGATCTGGTTTTAGACCTGGTTTAGTCCTAGTTTAGACCTAGTTTTAGACCTGGTTTAGACCTGGTTTAGACCTAGTTTAGACCTAGTTTAGACCTAGTTTTAGACCTGGTTTGGACCTGGTTTTGACCTGGTTTAGATCTAGTTTAGTATCCGGCAATGAGTGGAATTACCGAAAAAAAATAAAAAATAAAAATAAAGGGATATTACCCAAATGTGAAAACAGGAAAACACCTCTGTGTAATCCATTTATTTCAACAAAGTAACTGTACTCCAATTACCACTCACTTAAACAGTAACTGTAACCGAATACAGTTACTCAGAATTTGTACTCTGATTACGTAGCTCTGGTACATGTAATCTGTTACTCCCCAACACTGGCTATAGGGAAAAAATATGAAATTATAACCACACCTTACATTTTTCTAATCTTTTTTCTGCAGATGAAAACACAGATGGATTCCACATTGTTTTAAAATGAACCCCAACTATTGTACAGCCTGTAAATATACTTTTTATGTTATATTTTCTGTTTTTGGACGGCTTTAGTTTTACTTAGCCTACTCATTTTTGCTTTTGGTTCCAATATTGAAGCTTCAAGACCAGCTGAAGCAAAAGCAGAAGTCTAAAAATGTTATTTGTACATTTACCACAATGTTGTAAAAACTACGCCTACTTCTGTACAGGCATAAACTGTAATATATGAAAATGAAAATTCTGTAATATTTAAATTGAAAGACCAGACTGATAATTTTGGTTTTGTCGTGTGTGTGGATTGTTTTGTAAATAAATAAAACACTGTAATAGTACGTTTACATTTGTTGATTTCTCTTTTTCCTTTTCTTTCTATTTTGAGACTTGATAAAATGGACTAAGACTCGGGACTTGACTTGGACTTGAGCCCTGTGAGCTGAGACGACTTGACTTGACTCCTCTCTAGAAAAGAAGAGTGTTATTTTACAGAAATATTTGTGGCCAGGACTTTTTTTCACGAGGTGTATTTGGTCAGCTGAATTTTAATGGAGGTCTATGGGAGAGCGTGAAGTTTGCAGAAAATTTGATGTCATTACGTCGCTTCTGCTCGTTACTTTACATTACAGCATTAAAATACGTCTTGGGGGAGCAGGGTGAGGACGACCTGAAATCAAGTGGTTGGTCTAAATAAACATTATCAATCCGTGTATCATTCGTTCATTCGTTTTTCAAAATAAACAAAAAAAAAAACTAAACTATTTTCTCCATTATTTGTCTCCAAAACCAAAATGAAAAAACAGATAACGATTTGTTTTTTCAGTTTTTGATTTTGTGTTTAAATGAATAATGGAAAAAACGGATAACGGCCGTTTCCCGTTTACATGACTTCCATAAGTGCGATGCTGAAGTTTTGTGTTGCATATGGACTGAACCAGGACTGAACCAGGTCTGGGACCAGACCGGAACCAGACCGGGACCAGACCGGGACCAGAGCGGGACTGAGACCGGGATTGAGACCGGGATTGAGACCGGGACCAGACCGGGACCAGAGCGGGACTGAGACCGGGATTGAGACCGGGACCAGACCGGGACCAGAGCGGGACTGAGACCGGGATTGAGACCGGGACCAGACCGGGACCAGACCGGGACCAGAGCGGACTGAGACCGATTGAGACCGGGATTGAGACCGGGACCAGACCGGGACCAGACCAGGACCAGACCGCGATCAGACCGGGTCTGAGACCGGGACCAGACCAGGACCAGACCGGGACTGAGACAGGGACTGAGACCGGGACTGAGACCGGGACTGAGACCGGGACCAGACCGAGACCGGGACTGAGACCAGGACCAGAACGGGACCAGACTGGGACTGAGACCGGGACCAGACCGGGACCAGACCGCGATCAGACCGGGACTGAGACTGGGATTGAGACCGGGACCTGAGACCTGGAGACCAGACCGGGACCAGACCAGGATTGAGACCGGGACTGAGATCGGGACCAGCCTGGGACCAGACCAGGACTGAGACCGGGAGGGACTATGTCTCTCGGCTGGCCTGGGAACGCCTCGGGGTCCCCCCGGAGGAGCTGGAGGACGTGTCTGGGGTGAAGGAAGTCTGGGAGTCCCTGCTTAGGCTGCTGCCCCCGCGACCCGGCCCCGGATAAGCGGACGAAAATGGATGGATGGATGGTTTACACTGCACATAATGCAACTAAATACCAGAAAAAACAAAAACAAACAAACAAAAAAAAAACCACAATATGTCTTTTTAATATGCTGAATTTCCCACTCTCTGATGGGGACAGGAAGATACGAATGTTAAATGCGCCTGTTCTAGGTCAATTTTTTATTTATTTATTTGTTTATCCAACCATAATATACAGCTTATGCATTATAACAATACACAGAGACAATTGTCTAGAACTATAAGTCTGTACTTCAAAGTGTAAATGCACATGCACAGATGGTTCATGTGTCTGATGTTTAAGGGTCAGTGCACACTCCTCTGCTCAGTCTGATGTGAAATCACTTTTTCTTTCTGTTGTTTCAGGCTGAAGACGGTCCGTGCTCAGAGTGTCCTCTGTGAGGAATCAAAACTCTACATTTGCTGTTTTAACAATAAATTGTAAATATTGTACAATAAACTGTTGGTATTGTTGCTTTATTTCACATGACATACAGTTTGTTCTCTCAAAATATGTCAAATATCAAATTGGTCAATATCATCTCAAGTCTATATGAGACTCACACTCGTATGTGCGGATCATTTAGACTGACAAGCAGCAGTTAAGTATTTTCTATTGGCACGATTAAAGAACTGCTGCAATAGTCTTATGTTTATCAGGCAGCTGAGGTATTTTTCACTGAGTGTGTATACATGCACATCAATAACCCGGTTATTAGCCATACCCCGGTTATGTCAGTATTCGGGTTACTGCGTATACATGCGCACTGAGAAACCGGGATACTCATATTCGCGTATACATGATCAAATGGAGTATCCCGGTTTCTTGACATAATCTTACAAATGCGCAGGCGCAAAAATTAACTTAAATCAATTTCATAAACCAGGAAAAATACAAACCGTGAGCTCCTTTAGCATAAGAAGCTAAGGAGCTACGAGATCTCCCACAATCCACTGTGCAGATTCTTCATTAAAATCTTCTGCATAAATAAACTCAACTTTACAACATATAAACCATAAACACTATAGAGCTACATCAGCCCGTTTGATCATATAATTCAGCTGTGATCACATTTGTTTACGTTTTTACAGAAACGAAACTTTGACCGTTTGGCTAATTAGCATAAACTGTTAGCGGCGATAAAAACAACTCGCTCCTTGCGCCGCTGATGTGATCAGTTTCTTTTGGACTAAATGACACGACTCTGTGGATTATGTGTGTTTATTTCTGTGACAGAAGAGGCGCTAAATGATGGTAAGTGTGTGTTCCGTGCGTATAGAGTATAGGAGATAGTTCATGTTTTAGCTTTTCAGCGGTCACACGAGTGCAGGTCGTACGAGTGCAGATTGTACATGTGCAGGTTTAGCGCAGCTCTTAATTTTACAGTCATTTCACTTGTTACTTGTGGCATGTATACGCAGTATCCCGATTACTGCAACATAAAGTTGAGTGCGCATGCGTCCAAAAGACACTTTCCAGCCTTTCACCACAACAGTAGCGACATAAATAAATTGACCAATATAAATAAAGTGACCAAACGAGTGAAATGACTGTAAAATAAAGAGCTGCGCTAAACACGTACAATCTGCACTTGTATGACCTGCACTCTTGTGATCGCTGAAAAGATAAAACATGAACTATCTCCTGTAAGACACACGCACAGAACAGACTCACCATCATCAGCACCTCTTCTGTCACAAAAAGAACACACATAATCCACAGAGTCGTGTCATTAGTCCAAAAGAAGCTGGTTGCATCAGCGTCACAAGGAGTGAGTTGTTTTTATCACCGCTAACAGTTTGTGCTAATTAGCTAAACGGTCTTAAGTTTCGTTTCTGTAAAACGTAAACAAATGTGATCACAGCTGAATTATCTGATCAAACGGGCTGATGTGGCTCTACAGTGGTTATGGTTTATATGTTGTAAAATTGAGTTTATTTATGCAGAAGATTTTAATGAAGAATCTGTTGGGTTTGATCTGCACAGTAGATTGTGGGAGATCTCGTAGCTCCTTAGCTTCTTATGCTAAAGGAGCTCACGGTTTGTATTTTTCCTGGTTTATGAAATTGATTTAAGTTAATTTTTGTAAGATTATGTCAAGAAACCGGGATACTCCATTTGATCATATATATGCGGATATGAGTATCCCGGTTTCTCAGTGCGCATGTAAACGCAGTAACCGAATACTGACATAACCGGGATATGGCTAATAACCGAGATACTGATGTGCATGTGTACGCACTCATTGATAGAAACCTTGGGATAGTTGTCATGGTGATTCCCGTCAGGTGGGCGTGGTCACGTGAGCACAGATGTATGCTGGGTTCTTTAAAAATGGCGCTCACCTGCACAGGTAAGGGACCTGTCACCTGATGACATGGCACAGAGGAGCCGAGCCAACTCGTTTTGTTTGTCGACAGCTTCACGTAAGTCACTCTTGATGTCACTTCAAACGCTGCTTTATGTCAGAGGAAGCTCCTCTCACGGCAGCGCGACGTTTTTAACAACAAAGAAAGAAAAGGCGGAGTGGAAGCGCAGGACCCGCGCAATTCAGGAAAACGCACCAAAACTGCAGCGGCACCCAGATCACCATCAGCACGACAAACAGCACGGAGGAGTCCAGGTGAGTCTTACGAGTCCAGGTGAGTCTTGTCTGTAGATACAGAATCATTATTGCAATAATAAATTGCTGTTCGGTTGTAAATGTTGGATGAATGAAGCTGCTGCTGCTGGTGCAGATTTTTCTCCGCGCTCTGATTGACGTTTCTGTAATGTGCAAAGTGAACTGAAATAAATAACGTGATGATGTGATGAGTTTCAAATGATAATGATGCTTTCATTGAAAGGAAATCTATTTCACTCTGTGGATGTGTTTTAAATGATGGTTCACTGAAAAAGGTGGATTATAAAAGAAAAACATGAAGGTGCGGCCTTGTGTCCTGAAACTGTCTGGTAAAAGGAAACTTACAGAAAGGCCTTTTCTGAAAACAAATGCAAAAGGTTTTGTCAGTAAAATGAAGGAAACTATGCCACAAATGAAACTCATGAAACAAAAGCAAAACGTGTGTCAAATAAAATCTCTCTGTATTTTGATGTGTGAAAATGTTATTTATCACAAAGAGTGAAACCGTGAGGAAAATGTGTTTTTCAAACTGAACAAACTGCAATGAAAAGGTTTAAACATGTACACCAAGCTTGGATCAATGAACTGGAACACAAAGACTCAGAATTATATGAAATGAATGAACTGATCATTTTCCAAACATGAATGATATAAGGATGGTACAGGACCTGCCGTAAAATACTCAGACATGCAAATTTAAACAAGTGGAAAACAAAAAGTGGAAAGTGTCATCAAAGATTTCAAATGGGATGAAAACCTACTTGGAAAATAAAAATATCTCATCTATACTGGAAATATAAAACCGTACACAAATGCATCCAACTGTACAATGGTCACGATGTAACCCTCAAATCCTAAAACATTTATTCTTTCTTTCTATTCTTTACCTTGTGTCCTCTCAAAACAAGATCTGAATACTGAGGATTTTAACGGCTCAGATTTGGGCCTAAACTGGTTCAAATGTATCAGATTCTACACACACTTTTATGGAGACTGTGTGGTCTCTTGTGGGTTGATCTGGTCTAAATGTGGACTGCATTTTAATGTTTAATTTCCACAGGTGGCACTTAGTTTTGGGCCCTTGTATTACGTTTCGTGCGGGTTTGGAGTGATTGGTAATAGTAAAACTAAAACAAGTGCATAATTAAGGAAAATTGTGATGCACTCAGACCACCTTGCTGGAAAAGTTTACCTGAACTCTTTTGGGTTGAACGTCCGTCAACTTTCCCCCAAAAACCCAAAGGTGAATTTAAAACTGTTTTGTTGAAATACACTAGTATTTTTTAATTTTTTTCTAACTTTTCCTTTGTGTTTGCAGGTTTGGGTGGTGTTCTTTAACCATTCTACAGGTGTCAGTTTATTATTATTATTTATATTATTATCATTGTTAATTAGTTCATAGTTAATTTAAGATAAATCTACCTCATGTCTTGCAAATGTGAGACATGAAAATCATCTGCGACATCTGTAGCAGATGTTAGTTTATTTTATTTGAAAACAGCTAAAGCTAAAACATGTCTGTCATATGTTACTGACTAACCCCTGGAGTTTTCAGGTTTTAGGTTGGTGTCTAACCCTTTTACAGCAGCTCTGTGATATCTACTACTGCTGGAGAAGCTAAAGAGTGCTTCTGACCAGTGACAAATGAATCTTTGGCTCCATTTGAAGTTAAAAAGGACCCAAGAACTAAGAAGAAGAATGAAAAATCTTATATCAGAGGCTCTGAATGAAAGAATTGATCCAGAGCACCTTGATGGAAGAGTTTACCTAAACTCTGTTTTGGGTTGGGTTGGGTCGGGCTTCAGCCAGCTTTCCCCCAAAGACCCAAAGGTGAATTTAAAACTGTTTTGTTGAAATACACTAGTATTTTGTAATTTTGTTTCTAACTTTTCCTTTGTGTTTGCAGGTTTGGGTGGTGTCCTCTAACCCTTCTACAGGTATCAGTTTATTATTATCATTGTTAAATAATTCATAGTTAAACCTAAGATACTTGTAAATTCTACTACTATGTCTTGCAAATGTGAGACATGAAAATCATCTGCGACATCTGTAGCAGATGTTAGTTTATTTTATTTGAAAACAGCTAAAGCTAAAACATGTCTGTCATATGTTACTGACTAACCCTGGAGTTTTCAGGTTGGAGAAACCCACATCGTTTTAAACCTTGATCATTTGGAATAATCTTAAGGTACAGTATATTAATAATCTTAAGGTACAGTATATTTTAGTAGGGAATTTTTGAGGGAAATTCTCCCTCTACATTTGACCCATTCATCGTCAACAAAGTGCTGCTCAGGCAGCCTGTCAGGAGCAGTGAGCTGCTGCCATACACCTGTGCAGGTTCTGCACACAAAGGAACCTTCTTGCTGTGAGTGAGTGCTCAGCCACTCATCTTGACTTGAGTTTTGGTCCAAGGCTTGAGGCCCTTGTGTTCTGTCACTTTTTTGTGGTCTGAATGTAATAGTTCTGACCCTTTGGCACTGGATTTGTGTCCAACGTAATCTTACAGGATCTTTCCGTGCTGCAGGTTTCACTGGATTTATTGGTCTGTCCATGCAGACTTTAACTCAGGTAGGTGACATTTCTGTGTGAATCATCATCTCAAAACAAGACCTGAACATGCTGAGGATTTGATGTTACAGGTTTTAGTTTTGGGCCTAAACTGGTCCAAAAGTGGGCCATATTCTAAACGTTGGCTCACTTTTATGGAGACTGCTGGTCTCTCTTGGTCTTATCTGGTCTAAATGTATTTCCACAGGTTGCACTTGGGCCCTTGTGTGTTTTTGGTGTGTGACCCGACTGGTCTAAATATGGGCCAGATTTAAACAGGCTGGTAAAACATGTTATCGTTGGGTGAAACTGATATTACTTATTGTAAACTAACCCTTCAATAGTTTCATTTGGAGTTAAAAAAGGTCCGAAAACTGACTTGATCTTTGGGTTGTGTGTATGTTTTATATTTGGTTTGGTCTGAACTGGTCTAAACGTGGGCCAGATTTGGACTGGTTTACAGAGTCTGATGGCTCTTGTCCTAACCCTGACACTAAACTGAAAGTCTAGTAGTCGTGTACTAACCCAACTCTTCCACAGGTTTGCACAGGGTCTGTTTATTTGAAATACGTTGACATTTCTGTTTAAACATTGTATTAACTTTACAGGGTTAAAGGTTAAATCTCATATTAATATTTCCATGTGTGTGTTGTAAAATTGTTTTGGGCGTGTCTTGTGAAATGACAGTTCTAACTCTAACTCTTCTGCCTCTTCTCATTGCAGCTCTAAACTGTTTTACTAAACTTTTAAACTAGTCTTTACAGGTCCAGAAGCTGCTGCTGTTTACTGTGAGTATGTCTGCACACACTTACTAACACACTAACTCTGTACGAACACGGGCGGTGGATCTAATCCAGCCACAAAGGGCGCTGTGTGTGTCCCTCTATGAAAGTCCCCAGCCTGGATAAATGGAGAGTTGCTTCGGCGTAAAACCTGCCTCTTTTAGCGCGATCTGAAAGTGTGTATGGCAGCTTTTTCTAATTATTTTGACTTGGTTTGGTGATATTTACTTGTGGTGAATATTTATCATAGTTTTACATCAGTTTTGTGTTAGTTTCTGGACAAAAGTTGAAAAGAAAAGCATAAAAATAAAGGACGTAGTGGTTCTAAAAAGGAATATGTCTGTTATCAAAACTTTCAAATGCAGAAATAATACATGCATCATGAATTTCTGACTTCTGGTCATTGTGCAATGCATACTGGGAAGGATCCTCCGAAAAAGTGAGTAGCAAACCACCATATTTGATTTCCCAGTGGGATGTGTCTATTGTCAAATCTGATCTTTTCGTCTTTTGAACCATATCACTTTTGTTTCTGGTTCTGATATATTATTATATTTTAGTTAAGGGAGTCGGACATCGTAATTGTGTGGTTGTTGGATGTCCTAACAGCGGAAAACGGGCTTTTGAAGTTTGCGAACTCCATAAATGCAAAAGGGAATCAGATCTGTGTGACTGCAAACCTCTGTTCAAACTGTTTCCCTTCCCAACGGAATTGAAAAATAGTGAAAGGCGAAGGCGATGGGCGGTATTGGAAACCTTTGGCTGCCTAAGAAATCATCCTGAGTTTGCAGCAAACATTTTGCATGTGGAGCACCAACAAAGCAAAATTCCGATCCCTCCCTCAGCTTTGGTTTAAAATTTTTTAAAACTCAACGCCAAAGCAAAAGGCACCAGCTGTTCGCCAAGAAACACCTTCCACTTCAAAGAGACCAAGACATAATGTTGCTGTAAAACCACAAGAACAAGAAAGTGCAGCTCAGTCTGTTTGTCTTCTGTACTTCTCCCTTAACAAATGGATCCTGTTTTGTTGGCGCTCCTCATACAAAATGTTCACTGCAAACTCAGGATGATTTCTTAGACAGCCAAAGGTTTCCTTTTTGGTCCTTCCTGTGGATCAATCCTGCCCATCATCTTCGTTTTTCAATATTTTTCTATTCCATTGGGAAGGGAAACAGTTTGAATGGAGATTTGCAGTCACTCAGATCTGATTCCGTTTTGCATTTATGGAGTTCGCAAACTTCCAAAGCCCGTTTTCCGTTGTTAGAACATCCAACAACCACACAATTACGATGTCCAAATCCCAAAATTAAAATATGACAATATCAGAACCAGAAACAAAAGCGATATGGTTCAAAAGACTTGAAAAGATCGGCTTTGACAATGGACGCATCCCACTGGGAAATCAAACATGGTGGTTTGATGCTCACTTTTTCGGAGAATCCTTCCCAGTATGCATTGCACGATGACCGGAAGTCCAAAATTCATGATGCATGTATTGAACTATTGTGTAATTTTAGACATGCCCCTTTTTCACAGTGCTGCTGCTAGGTAAAAGTTATGAAATTGGCTCTGTATCTGCTGTCCATGTTCGACCAGGAAATAAAATCAAAAATCTTCATAAATGCCCTTTAATATATCGACTGTACCAACTTAAATCTGTCTTTTATCTTGTAGCTTTAAAGTTATATTTATAGTTTTGATTTGGTCTGTGATTACCAAAATGTCTCCTGCTACTAGAATAAAAAGTACATCTGTAAACTATTCTGTAAAACTGTAAATATTGTAATGTTGAATCAAATGTGTAATGTGTGTAGAATTTAGAAAGAAAAAAAAAATCGTTTCTCAAACTAAATTATGAAATGTGGAGAAATCTGACGACTGTCCTGTGCTTTTGAACGTTTGACCTTTGACTGAGTTTTACAGAGGAAAACCTAAGAACCAAGTACCCTGCCTCACCCAGAGCAGTGGCGCCATCTGCTGGAGAAGGAATACAAGACCCAGACCTCCGGATTCACAACATTCAAACACTGAACAAACAGAAATCCCTGGTTACAAAATACAGCTCTTTTTCCCCCCGGTGTCCTTTTTTGATGCCTGTGACCAGATTTGTGATTTATTGAAATTTCAGATAAATAAATTGACTTTGATTTCACTTTTGAATCTCAGTCCTTTATTTATAAATAAGTTGAAAACGACAGAATGAAGCTTTTCTTTACTAAATCCCACTTGTTTTATGGGATAGGCTATTTAATAGTTTGTTTTTATTTTTTTCTGAAATGTTATAAACCTGTCCTTCCCCGGTCAGCTGACTCAGACCCTGTTGCTATGGTAACCGGTAGCCTGTCTTGTTTTTAGGTTTTTCTGTCATGTCATTTGTTAAACGTGTTGTGATATAATGCTAATGCAAATTTTTTTATTAACTATCTAGGGGCAGTAAGCAGCGTAGCCATGTTCTAAGAGGCCTTTTAATGTGCACACAGGTCCGGAGCCCAAAAACTGGGTCAAACCCGATGGCGAGCTAAGAACCGTCCTATGAGAAAATTTCTGGTCTGGTAGGAAGCCAACAGCCTGTCCTCTAAGGCTACGTTCAGACAGCAGGGCTTAATGCTCAATTCCGATTTTTTTGTGAAATCCAATGTTTTTGCGAGGTCGTTCACATTTCCAATTAAATGCGACTTGTGTGTGATCTCCAGTGTGAACAGTAAACGGCCCGAAAGTGTCCCGCATGCGCACTGGGAGACACGACGACGTCAACTGCAGTGAGCGTGCTCTGTGTTTATGGAAGTTGTCCAAACATGGAGGCGAGCATTGAGCACCTGGAGATTTTAAAGTTCCTCTCGTACCAGAGCCAGAACAACTTACTTGTTTTAAGGAGGAGACTGAGAAGGAGGACGAGGTTTTTGGCCGTGGCATTTTGTAGGACAGCGGCAGCGACGTCCGTTGAAAGGAACGTGTGGATGTGGAGACGTAGCCAAGAGTGGTGAGTGGAGATGTGCTTTGCTTCAGTGACACTGGATGAGAGACTATTGGGAATTCCAGGTGCCACAGTGGAGCACCAGTGGCAAAAAATTGTCACTGTGTCCTTAGGCATTTCCTAATAAGAAAGTGGAGTGTGGGTGACTGTTGGTGGTCGAAGGGGTCGATGGCGCAGATTGGCAGCATCGCTTCCATCAGTTTGCCCCTGTAAAGTAGAGCTGTTTAATGTCATACTGTAACATTCCAGGCATTGCAGTGACACATCCATAGAAACACAAAGGAGACGGACCCCCAACCAAAAAGTTACACACACTGTGCACAATTATTAGGCAAGTGGGTATTTGACCATATCATGATTTTTATGCATATTCTCCAACTTCCAACTTGAATTCTTATTGAATTTAAAGGGCCCATGTCAAGTAAAATCTACTTTTCAGAGCTTTCTACCTTCTAAGAGTGATGTGTGGGCCTTGTATATGTCGCCGAAGTGGTTTTTAGATTGATTCAGTTTTTTTTTTTAACAAACTGCAGCGTATTTCTGCCACCCTCCCACTTGACAAGGAACTAAAGCTGCTACAACAATGATGCGTCCAGCTACACCTATGATGCATTTGACGTAGCAGATAGTGCTTCGTACCAGCCTCCCTCCCCCGCTCCACTGCCTCCACCCCGCATCGGCTGACAATTCCCACATGAACACCTAAACAAAAGCGACAGCATAAGCTAACTGTTCTACACTGCAGTGTACATGATATAAGTTTATCTAATAGTGTTTATTAATACTTCGTGCTCCTCCAAGTCCTCGTACAATTATGGGTCCAACACATGCGGCTGAACGCGCTGTATCTCCATGATGAATAAAAGTTTATTCCTGCCACTATCAGGGTGCACGTCTGTCTCCCCCTCCCTCCCTGAGATGGGCGGAGGAAGGGCGGCTCACTCAGAGCCTACGTCACGTTTGGAGGGTGGAGCCTGTGCTTTCTCAGGACGGGCGGGAGATGAGCAATAGTCGGACTTTCATATAAGCGCCATTTCATAAGGTTTACATATTTGCATATAATTAACAATTCATAATAATTCATTTGTATTTTTGGTTAAAAGCCATTTTAATATGTTTCGGTACATGATTTATGTTTGATTCAAACGAAAGAAAACTGATACATGATTTGAACATTTGGGGGCGCACCAGTGCCTATCTGTTGTATTCTCATGTAATTAATGTGAAGAAATGCTGTTCTTGAACTTGTTGACAATAAAGAAAATTGTTGACTGGAGCAACATGGTCATTTTACAGTTCTGCAACGTGCTGTAAACACGTAAGACAGGCTCATTAGTCATCTTTCTTTGTGAAGAGGTTAATAAGGAGTCAATGACTAGACCAAAAAAAAAAAAAAGCCACTGGAGGTGGGAGTATTGCTATTAAAGATGGACTCAAAATGAACTCCAAAACCTACTGCCAGTTTTTAGAAAACACTTTCTTCAAGCAGTGGTACAAGAAAAAGTCTGCATCATTCAAGAGGACCATGATTTTTACGCAGGAAAATGCTCCATCACATGCATCGCAGTGCTCCCCTGCGTGGTTAGGCAATTAAGGCCTTAAAGATGAAAGAAAATGACATGGCCATGCCATTATTTTTTTCATCTTTAAGGCCTTCCTCACCTGACCTAAACCTTATAGGCGAGTTTCAGCTGACGTCATTGTTATTTTTTTTATTTTTATTTATATTTTTATTTATTTATTTCATTCATAAAGCATAAAAAGACATCTACAGTGTCACAACATCAAACACACAAGAAATGAATGAAAAGGAGCAGAAAGAAGAAAAAATCTTATGTTATCTGCCCCCCTTTCCTTTTTCAAGACAAAACATCAACACTGATCGTCACTAAACATTCCTTATCAGTTCAGGCACAATTACTGATCAATTGCAAACAGTAAATCTTCATTATTATACACAACTTAATTTTCTTTTTCATACAGACACAGTGCATTCGATTTTATATGTTTTTTAAATGTCATCATTGTACTTGATTCTTTTATTTCTTTGTCAAGACTCTTCCATAAGTGAACTCCTTTCACAGCGACACTTCGCTCCATAACCTTGGTTCTGAATCTGGGTTTTTTAAACATGTAGGTTCATTTTAAATTGTAGTGGCTTTGTTCTCATCTCAAACAGTTTTTGAATATTTACAGGTAATAAATTACACTTTGCTTTATACATGACTTTGAGGATACTTAAGTCAACAATATCCTGCATTATTAAAAGCCCGCGTTGCATGCTGGGAAATATTTTGGTCGGAGGCAAGAAACACAATAGCGGTCAAACACAGTACGTAACCTCACGTATTTATCCCCGATAATGGTAAATTACTGCTGCATTATCGGATGCACAAATAAAAGCACGGAAGAAGGAAAATGTCTTTTTCGTATTCTGAGTGAAAAGAACCGCTAACGGTGAATTAAATGGCTTTCAAACATCCGCAAAGCAAACGTAGAAGATCCTAACAAACCGTGGACTCCAACAAGTTCAACAACACATTGAGACTCTTGGAGGTTTTCATCTTTTCTGCTGTGAATGGCCCAAGAGTTTCCACCAAGTCATTGTGGATATCGCCAAAGTGAATATTTAGCCAGGTAGTTGGCGATTCAGACCAGAACTTTGGTTTGGTCCACCTTTTGTAGAGGTTGAAAAGGGTGATTTGGCTCCATCGATGCTTATGACCAATTTCTGGTCAAATCGTCTCTGTCTCTCTCGGGTCCTCTGCCGTTAGAGTGAATAAATAACCGGGATCAATACCCTTTACATGCTTTCTCGCTCCGTCCATCATGTTGAATTAGTGTTTATTGCCGCCGACCAAAATAATTCCCAGCATGCAACGCGCACTTTTGTCAACAATGAAACTCGCCTATTGAGAACAAGTGGGCCCTTCTTAAATGGGAGATTTACAGTGAAGAAAAACTGTACACCTCTCTGAGCAGTGTCTGTGAGGCTGTGATTACTGCTGCACAAAAAGTTGATCAACAGAAATGAAACTGAAACTAAAGAAGAGGGAAATGTACATTTTTCACGTAGTTGTGTAATAAATCTGCACATCAGTAGTTACCCAATAATTGCGCATGATTTTCTCCAGACTCAGAGCACCGTAGTTATTCAATTACAAAGTTCTCATAAATACAGCTTGCCTAATAATTATGCACACAATGTTTTGTTTTTTTTCTTAAATTTTCAGACAATCTTAATCTTTTTTTTAATCTGTGTTTGATAATGTGTGCATTGCAGTGGATTAAGGTAACAAAGTACAAAAGTACTACAAAATGCAGGTATCTGACTGTACTTTACTTTTACAGTGGATACTTTTTACTTTTACTTCACTACATTTAAGACTGTGAATCTGTACTTTCTAATCTACAATATTTTAGAAGTATTTTTATTTTTAAAGTAATTTTTGTGGTAAATTTATTTGGAGTTAACATCCCAACTTTATGCAAACCAAAATTCTTTTTCAAAATCACTACATTTCATGATATTCATCCTTCAGTTATTCTGCAAATCTCTGCAAAATACTCTACCCATGTAAGACAATGCATTGTGCAACATATGTCAGAAGTGGAAAAGGAGGAGTCTGGATCATACATTGCCCACGCTGGAGGGACACTGATTCAACTCTACGCTCGCAGAATCGTGCAAACTCTCCGCTAAAGGGGTATTATTTTACGATTTGAAGGCAAAATGGTAACTTTCAGCAGCTTTTTGTAAGTTCAGAATTAGATCAGATGACGAAACGGAGAAGGAGAGAGGACGTAGGAGCTCGTCCCGTCACGTGACGCCGGTGAGCAACGTATGATCAGCACTTTTTGAAGTTGGCTTCCTCTTGGATCCGACTACACCAGCAAACATGACCGCGGAGGCTTTGGTGGGCACTACGGCGCGATAAAACCCTCAATTGTGCCTCCGAAGGTAAAACGCAACCTTTTGTCATCTTCAAATCAGCGTAATGTGAAGCCATGCTCGAGGGAAAAGTCGATTCCGCTTTTTTTCCTCGGAGCTCCACGCGCCCTCCCGACGTGTCCATGGACTCGGAAAAACAGTTGGGTGAAAAGTTTGGATAGTCTGTTTATTAATGTCGTTACTGTTTATTATCTAAATGCACTTATTAATTTGCATCCCAGATACCGGAGACGTCCTGACATATAACCTAGAATCGATTACATCAGCAGCAGCTGTGGCCATGGATGAATACTTTTTCACGTGTCCTTTTCATGTAAGCATCCTTTTAACCCAAAATGATTTATATTTTTAAATGTGTTACTATTCATTCGTCTGTTATTTCTTGCAGAAGTTCCTTAAGTGACCTTCAGACCACCTTCTGTCATGGCTGAGATGCAGGTATGTCGTTACACTTTACACTTTAAACTCTGTCCCAGTTTTTATTTCCTAGTGATGGGACTAATGTTGACCCTAATAATCCGTGCTAAAGTTGGTCCAAAAAGATCGCGAAATAATATTATGAAATATGCGCGCGTTTAATTCACCCGTGAACAGCGCGGAACATGGAACCTTGGAGGTTTTAACACTTTAACACTTAATGTTGTTTGAAAAAGAAACATTTAGGCCCTTTTCACCCATAATAACATAGTTTAAAGTGACAAAGAAACCAAAGAAGTGCTCTTCCTGTCTGTGCACTCAGTGAACTCTCGCAAAATGCGGTTAAGCAGAAGAAGCGAGGCACAAGGGGAGAGGCAGAGGGAGAGAGAGGCACAAGGGGTGAGAGGCAGAGGGAAGAAAAGCAGAGGAGGAGAGAGGCAGAGGGGGAGAGAGGCACAAGTGGAGAGGCACTACCGTGCAATTTCCCTAGGGGGCGCTATTGCGCCACCTGAGATTTTCTTATATAAATCTGTTCAGGGTCGGGGTGTGAACCCACAATTAAAATTTGAATGAAATCGGCCAAAGTTTTGTGCCAGAATTTGTAGATTTTACCAATGGAGAGTTTATGCCATCGCTATGGCAACGACATAAAAAATATGACATGGGTGTCATTGACTTTTGGATCAGGATGCCAAAATGGAATTTTGTGCAAAGTTTCTGAAATTTTTGAACAACTATTTGGGAACAAAAGGTTTTCTCTCATATTAAATTTTGTTTCAATCTATAGGGGGCGCTAATGCACCAAATGAATAATTTTCACATTAAGTAGCTTCAGGGCAGAGAGTTTAACAACTGTTTCAAATTTCATTGAAATCGGAGTTCGTTTGAGCAAATGGGAGCAATTTGTAAATCTCCAAAATTGTGAGCATTTTTTGTTGCTTCACTGCTCAGAGATCGTAAGACGTGTGTGAAAAATTTGGATAACTTTTGATGTTCCACGTCTTGAGATAATATGGACCAAATTTGAGTTCGTTCGGAGGAGTTCGTAAAAGCTTAGCCAAATTTAAGCTAATATTACTGCCCCCTAGTGGAGCACACGGTGTTGGCGTAATAATATTTTTTCCTTGTCTTGACATGATCGACTTCTGTGTAAAATTTTATGATTGTACATGCAAATTTTTTTGTGTGTCATTCGTATTCCCTAATGCATTTTTGAGTCGTTTGGGGGCGCTGACGAGCCATTTTATTTATTTTTGGAAAATGAAAATAGCCAAAAGTTAGAGAAGCGCGAGTTTTACCAGATGGCAAAATTTCAGGACTTTTCGTCATTGTTCAGTGGATGAAAAATGGGTGAGTTGGTTAGGAGAATAACCAACCGATATGAGAACAATGTTCCGCTTTTTTTTGGCCGATAAACTATACATTTTCGGAAACCTCTGGCGCATTGCTACGTGATGGCGAGGGTCCCTGGTCACTACGGGCGAGTCACGTCGCGCCATTCCATTTTTTGGCCACTTGGAGCATCGCTTTGCGATACTAATAGGCCCTTCGCCAGCCTCTGGCGCTCGGGCCTAATAATTATGAGCTAAATATATGTCCAGTAATTGTGTGGTGTGATGTGGGTGGTGACAGAGCGGTTTATTCAGGTTGTGTTACATTAATGATAGTTGGAGTTAATTCTGCTGTCTCTTCCACCTAAAATATGTACTAAATACATCAACAGAGAACTCCAGGGGCAGCAGTAGTTAAATTGTGTACCCACCACTACCCTTATGATCAACAGCTTGATCCCATCTTCAGTCAGTGCATGCTTTTGATTCCTTTGTGCTGTTTTTGTATTTTAAAATGTATGAAGTAAATAAATATGATGCAAACACACATTTCCTCACAATTACTTTGTATTTGTTTTATTTTATAGAAGAATGACCTGGATCTATCAACTGACATGGAGCACTGGAGCAAAGATCAAGTGAGAGAATGGGCTCTCAGACTGGAAGGTGTAGATGACACCGCTGCAAACACACTGTTTGAGCAGGACATTACAGGACCTAGTCTTATGCTTTTAAAGGCAGAAGATCTGACAAACATAAGTGTGAAACTTGGCCCTGCAAAAGTTCTACTTCATTCCAGAGATGAAACTGTCAAGTTAAAAAAAGAGCAACCAGAAATATGTCCTGGAAGACCATGCAAACCATATCCCTTTTATAGGTGTCATGACACTTATAGATACATGGAAGGCAGCATTCTGGATGTAACAGAATCTGGGGCATCAGACTTTTATGAACCATGTCATGAATACAAAGCTTTTACCAACACTACTGAAGAAACTAAAATGATCAAGTTTACTTCTGAGGTCATACGCTTTGCAGCTGCTTGCATGAACAGCCGCACCAACGGCACCATTCATTTTGGAATAGGGGATGTGCCAGAATTTACTCACGGTCAAGTCTTGGGTGTGGTTGTTGAAAAAGATCGAGAGGTATATGACAAAACTTTAAGACATGCTATCAGTCAGTGTTTTGAGTTAAAACATGTAAAGACAGCCCAAACATGCATTAAACCCCCTCGATTTGTCAGTGTCCTCAACACAAACTTGACTTCATCTGAAAAGTTTGTGATTGAGGTAGATATAGTACCTGATTCATCATTATGTGAAAAGAATATCTATCACACAGTCAACTGCAGCATCAAAAAGAAGAAAAATAATGCAAAAGCATCTGAAGGTGAACAGAAGCAGTTTTTTGTTCGAGAGGGGGGCAGCAGTAGAAACCTCCTGGCTCCAACTACAAATGCCAAACCAATGCATGAATTCAACAACTTTGTTGCCAGTGTACCACAATTACTTGAACTCCGAAGGCAGGCAGAGGAGAAACACCTGAACAAGGTGAAAAATCACGTCCACGGTTCTAAGCTATGTCAGATGATCACTGGGGGAACTGGCTCCTTGGACAAGTCTTTCTATGAGCACTACATTATAGTCACCAATAAATCTCACCCCATTCAGCTGGACTCCATTGGTTTCCTTGTTGAACTCAATCCTGTAGCAGTGCTGGACTTTGATCCCCAGTCCTGTCAAAATGGGCTATGTGAGGGCTTTGAAAAGAAAAGTCCTGTTAATCTTCATTCACCAGACAGGTATAAAATCACAGAATCTGTTGAGGACATTGCTAAAAAACTGCAGCTGACTCGAAGTACCAGCTGGGTGTTCTGCAATGGAAAAACTGGTGAAGAGCAGCCGTCTGAGATAAATCTGTGGCTGATGGACAAAGGAGCGTCAGTTCGAAATGTGATTTCTTTTTTATGTCGAAAAGATGTTCTTCGAAACAAAAGGTTTCTTGTTGTATTTGTACTTCTGTCAAGAGTAAATGACAAAATGGATCCACTGGTGGAGACCTTTTGTACATTTTATCAGGAGCTGAAAGGCACAGAGCAGATTCTTTGTATTTGTGAAAATGAGAATGCATTTACCTCCTGGAAAAACTTGATAGACGCTCGCTGTGAAGTGGACATCTCAAATAGATGCATTTATGAGCTCAGCTTTGCAGAGGTCAATGGCACCATCTTGAGCCTTCTGTCAGAGAACCGCAGGAGCAGCCGATTCCTCCCGGGAGCTGGAGGGAGCAGAGTGTGTCTGGAGAAGAAAGTGGAGCGCCAGCTCACTACGCTGGATGTTCTGTGTGTGAATCAGTGTGAAGGAGGAAATGAGGACCAAGTCTCCATCGAGCAGAACTTCTACAGAGGGGGAGAAGTGTCCTGGTGGAACTTCTATTTCTCTGAGCAGCCTGGCTCCATGCCGTTTATTAAAAGGGATAAGTTTGTTTACATAACTGACACACTCATCCCAGACTTGTGTTCTCTGAGAAAAGCTTGTGTCCTCTTGAACCTTCTACATGTACCTGGATGTGGTGGCACCACTTTGGCCAAACACACTCTGTGGACTTTCAGAGGAAAATTCCGTTGTGCTGTTCTTATTGACAACGACGCCGACCCAGTTACAGTGGCAGAACATGTGTTCACCCTCCTGCAGTACGGCTGTAAAGAGCAAGAACTCCCAGTGCCTGTGTTGTTGATGATTGATGATTTTGAAGACATGGAAAAGGTCTTCAACTTACAACAGCTGATTGAAAAACAGTGTTTGAGCAGCAGTGTCCAGTCCAGGTCTCCACAGGTGATCCTCCTCAACTGCATGAGGTGTGAACACATTTTTGGACCAACTGATCCAACTGAAGACACTGTATTCATTGGGAATAAACTCACAGATGATGACCAGAAACAATTTGACCAGAAATTAGCAGAAATGGAAAAAACACATGATGATACTAAAACCTTTTATGGATTCATGGTCATGAAAAGCAACTTCAACACTGAGTACATTCGAAGTGTTGTTCATCACACCCTTCAGAGTTTCAACATGGAGCAAAAACATGCTCAGCTTCTAGCAGTGTTAGCACTAAGCAGCGTCTACTGCAAACATGCAGCTCTGTCTGTCTCTTTGTGCGAGGAATATCTTATGTTGCCAAAGCCATATTTTGGAGACAGTGAAGTTGAAGAAGGTTTTAAACAGTTTTCAACTTTAATCTTGTCCTGTGACATAAGATCTAAGGTTCTGTTTAAAGGAGTTAGAATGATCCATTCACAAATTGCACTGCACTGCCTGAAGGAAATGAACTTAACACATAAAGTCAGCAAAGCAGAGATTGCAAACTTCATTCTGACAACTGATGAACTTTATGACTGCACACAGGGTAAAAACAAACTCATGCAGGATATTCACAACATTTTAGTCAAAAGATATCCTTTTGGGCAAGAAGCTCCTTCTCAACCTTCTGTTCTTGCCAGTGCCTCACGTCACAAACCCACCAGCTGTACTGAGCAGGAGGATAAAATGAAGGAGGAAAAAGTGGAGTCTCGGTTTTCTCCCCTCATTCGAGATATTGAAAGTGAAACTCCAGGGCTGGAAGAGGATGTTCTTATAAATGCTTCCTCTAGGTTTCAAAAGGATGCCATTATTGCTCAGTTACTAGCCCGGTACTACTACCTTAAAAAGAAAGATTTTAATGAAGCAAAAAGCTGGGCAAGAAGATCCAAACATTTTTCCCAAAAGAACAGCTCGTACATCTCTGACACCTCAGCACAGGTTATAAAACATGAGCTGAAATATTCCATTGCAAATGAAAACTTCGCCATTGACCCTGAAGCTCTACAAAAACTTTTGAAACTGGCCAAATCTGCAATGGGTGCATTCAAAGAAACCCAACAGCTTGCAAAGCACGAGTCATTCCAAAGGTTACAATCCAAAAGAGACTACAGCCCTTTAAATACCTCTGGATTCCTTGGGGAGATACAAGTGTGTGTACACATTATTGAAGTGCTTGAAAAAATCCCTTTATTCTCAAGTGGGAAGGTTCGCCATGACCTTTTGTGTTCCATGCTTTCTGGAAGAACAAAACTTGACCAAATGAAAGACCATGATCCTGAATATAAGAACCATGTACAATTCTACAAGGTTCTTGAAGAATTTGCTGAAATGCTGTACAGTCTCAAAAACATGATGAAATCAAATTTTGACTTTCTTGTCAAATTTAATGTAAACCTGGCATCTAAATTTGGGATGAGAGAAAGCTGTGACCAAATAGCCAAAAGTGAACTTTCCCGATGCTTTGGTAAATTTGCACAACTTTTCTGTTTGACAGAATCAGAACCTTTGCTCAATAAAAGCATGAACACCATACTGAAGCTACATAAGGCCAGGCAATTCATTGAGAAGGAAGAACTTGATACATACTCTGGAATTTTGAATTGTCTTTCAAATGACAATAAACAAGAAATCTTGGGTGACATTGTCAGTGCGTACAAATTTATTTACAACTCTGACAACTGCAGTCCTGTTGAAAAAATGAACTACATCTACATGAATGTTGTGCTCAGTTGTATCAATCTGAAATTGATTGAGGAGCCATTTCCAAGACTGGTTAATATTCTGTGCAAATGTCTTAAGGATCCATTACCAAAGGCTAATTTGCCTCTCTACTTCATTGCAGTCCTTCTGTTATGGCCACAGCAACAGCGACACTTAAACTGGCCAGAGAGTGCTGATCTGCGGAGTTACATCTCTCACATGAAGACCGCCTTTCACACTGAGATGAAACACATATACAATGGCAAGAGACCCATTGTCCACTTCTTCCTGGGAAAAAAGGCTGGTTATGAACGTATAGTGCATCTGGGGGAAGTCAAAAGATGTAGCAAGGCTGAGAAGGACCAGTTTGCCTCCAAATGGGAAAATGGAGTGATATGGAAAAACCCCAAAGTACAAGAGCTTCTTTGCAGAGTAACTGGGAAAGTGAGATCCAGAACCATTCTGGTCCGTACTGTCATTCCTGACGTAAATATTGAAGTCACACCACAATTTCAAAGTCAACTTCGAGGTTACAGAGAGGGCTCCACTGTATCGTTCTTTATTGGGTTTTCAATGCAAGGGCCTCTTGCAATTGACATTGACAATATTAAACTAGATTAAAGTAGGCCTAACTATGCAGTCTGATACGACACTGTTGTCAAAATGTTATCCATTTCTTTTTTCTATTCCAACTTTTTTTTTTTATATAATCACTATTTACTTGTCTATATTCATAAGAAGTTTTTATAATATATAAACTCACCAATCTTGTTGCACATCTTTATGAATGTAAACCTAAAAAAACTGTTCTTCTGTAACTAACATAAATCATACATCGTCTTTTATCCAACAACTTTTCACCTGACATGAAATATATAACTGTTTGTTTGTTTGATTTATAAATTATTAAATACAACAATACTTGACTAAATTGAGTGTATTGATATTTATTATTAATTGTTAATCTCATCCATGACCAAATAATGAACATTTAGCACGGTTGCCATGGTAATAAAAATTCAAAGCATGATAAATCAATCTTTGTGTCCGTTAATAATAAAATGGTACATTACTTTTCAACTCTTGTATAAATTTATATATGACATAGACTCAAATATCAAAGACCTAATAACTGTAACATGATTGATTTATTTGAGTGAGTTTATAATATTTGCCTGTCAAATCCAGAATGATATCTGTGAAAATGAACCTGTGAAATGAAGGAACTCATTGGACACCTTTCATTTACAAATAAAATCACCTGTGATATTTGTTCCCTTTCTTTTCATGGACAAACCATTCTTGTCCCTGATTGGCTAATCCACCTGTCAATCACGCCCATCTGAAAACTGGAAGATTTCACCATTAACCCAACTCACGTTTTTGTAAAGTATTAAAGAAGTGTGTGTTCTGGATCACAGGCAATGTCATTTTCATTTGATAAATAATAAATATTAAGCATGTTAATGTTTTGTTAAATGTAAAGCCAAAAAGAAAGTTTTCACATTACTTCATTTATTAACATGTCTTTTCTCCACATCTCAAGAATCAAGAAATGTATTTACCATTTGTGCGTCCACACACATCGTGATCTGAGAGAAGAGAGTTATGTCTACTGTCGTCCAGCAGAGGTCAGTGTAACAGTATTTTTCAAGAATGGCTCGTGTCAAAGTATTGTTTCTACATCTATTAATGCATTTTATTTAGAAGCGTCTTTCTGGGCACTCAGGGACACCAATTAAACGAAATAATTAAAAACTTTTATTTACAAACAATTACAACTATCTTATCTTACCAATAATACAGCACTAACATATGCACTTATATAATTATGCCTTATTTTACTCCATCTTTTTTGCTACTTATTTACAATTTACTATGACCATTTATATTTTTTTCACTTTGTTATTATATTATATTGTGATGTATGTAGGAAGTGTCCAAGTAATTTCCCTTATGGATCAGTAAAGTTTGTCTAAGTCTAATAAACATACCTGACTGAAAAAGACTTTATATAAAAAAGTATAAAAAGAGTATAGAGTACAGTACGAAATTAATATAGTGAGGCTAAATGTTTCCTAAGGGGATTAATGGTTGTTATCAATACAGTTTTAATTTTATATTTTCTATATTTTCTCTCTTTGCATCATCTTCAGATATTGAGCTATAGCCTTAGTCAGGACTTTGTGTGATTTTTTCTCTTTTGTCAATGTGTGAATGTTTTTGTTGTAGGGTAATTAAAGATATCTTAAATAATTGTAGGTGTGCTAGATTAGAAACTATTTAATTCACCATGAGGTCAAAGCGTCTCTATTGTGATATAAAATGTATTGAAGATCAGTGTTTCCCAAACTTTTTCTGGGGACCCATATTTTAAAAGTCACCCAAGTCAATAGACATGATTCGTAAATCAGAATATAAAGGTGGATTTGACCATTATTGAACATAAATGAGGAGATTTTATTGTTGACTGAGTGATCAAGTTTTAAATAATGAAAAACAGTCACTGAACCAGCAATAAAAGGATCCATAAATCGACTATCTGGACATTAAATGTAGCCCATTTCTTTTTTCTTTTCAACATTCAATTGAACCAGTAATACTGGAACAAAATAGCCAATAAAATAATTATAAAAAGATTAGAAATCATACAAAACATGTCTTAATGTTTCAACATTTCTAATGAGACAGGTGCACCTGTTTGTGTTTTTGTGGAGTGTTCCAGTCCGGGGTGCAGGAGGAGAGCGCAGTGGCAGATCAGGTGCACCATTCAGTCTGTTTTTGTGCTTTGTTTTCATTTTTGTGAGCAGAGAAAATCCCAATTCACACATATATGTAGTAGCAAAAGGAATAAGCATAGAAACACTGGCCCTACTGAGGACAGGAGATTCACTCGCGCTCTCATGTGTCAGAACTGTATATTGCAGATAAACATGCAGATCGTGACAAGGCCACCCCCCCAAAAAAACCTCTCGCGGCCCAGTCTTTGGAAAACAATGTTCTAGAGTACAGTATGCTGTGGAAATCCTCAGTCAAACTCGTTGCAGTACCACTAAGAACCAGCAGAGAGCAGCACCTCAGGCCTGCTGCTCAGACTTCTAATCTGCACTCAACAAACAAGTAAAGATGTTTTTTAAAAGCTGTTATCTATATATTTTATCTATTACCTATCACAAAATAGCCAATGTCTAATAAGTAAGGCATTGGGCCGTGTCCCTCGTGGTGTCCTGTGGGGGGTGCTCTGGGAGTATGGGGTCCGGGGCCCTTTGCTAAGGGCTGTCTGGTCCCTGTATGACCGGAGCAGGAGCTGTGTTCGCATTGCCGGCAGTAAGTCAGACCTGTTCCCGGTGCAAGTTGGACTCCGCCAGGGCTGCAGAATTTCTAGGCACAGTCAGGGGGGACCAAAGGATCTCATCTCTGTTGTTTGCAGATGATGTTGTCTTGTTGGCTCCGTCGAACCAGGACCTGCAATGTGCACTGGGGCGGTTTGCAGCCGAGTGTGAAGCGGCTGGGATGAAGATCAGCTCTTCTAAGTCCTGAGGCCATGGTTCTCGACCGGAAAAAGGTGGCTTGCCCTCTCCGGGTGGGTGGGGAGTCTTTGCCTCAAGTGGAGGAGTTCAAGTATCTCGGGGTCTTGTTCACGAGTGAGGGAAGGACGGAACGTGAGATTCACAGGTGGATCGGTGCAGCATCTGCGGTGATGCGGTCGCTGTATCGGACCGTTGTGGTGAAGAGGGAGCTGAGTCGAAAGGCGAAGCTCTCCATTTACCGGTCAGTCTTCGTTCCTACTCACACCTATTTTCATGAGCTCTGGGTAATGACCAAAAGGACGAGATCGCAGATACAAGCGCTTGAAATGGGTTTCCTCCGCAGGGTGGCTGGGCGCTCTCTTAGAGATAGGGTGAGAAGCTCAGTCACACGGGAGGAGCTCGGAGTAGAGCCGCTGCTCCTCCACGTCGAGAGGAGCCAGTTGAAGTGGCTCGGGCATCTGTTCCAGATGCCTCCTGGGCGCCTCCCTCGGGAGGTGTTCCGGGCATGTCCCACCGGGAGGAGGCCCCGGGGAAGACCCAGGACACGCTGGAGGGACTATGCCTCTCGGCTGGCCTGGGAACGCCTCGGGGTCCCCCCGGAGGAGCTGGAGGACGTGTCTGGGATGAAGGAAGTCTGGGAGTCCCTGCTTAGGCTGCTGCCCCCGCGACCCGACCCCGGAAAAGCGGAAGAAAATGGATGGATGGATAATAAGTAACAAGATGTAGATATACATTTAGAATACCACAAGTTAAAACCATATTTCAGAACAATCTTCTTGGAGAATTCTTGAAGATTTATATTTTTCTTTTTGTTATTATAATTTACGGTTATGTGTGAGCTACTGTGTCCAAATAATTTCCCTTGTGGGTCAATAAAGTTCATCAAAGTCGAAGTCTTAAACAAATGAGGAACAACATTTCCATGGAGATAAGCAGATGGACAAGGTTTGTGGAGATGCAAGCCGGCTCGGAGTAAGAACCCTTGTTTTTTAGTGCAATAAAAACATCCAATTTATTTATTTATTGGCAAAAAATTACACAGTGGGGCTTTAAATGTGTGTAACTTTTCCGGTGGAAGGTCGGTCAAATGCTTTTCTCCATGGAGATGTTATTGCTTTGTCTTTTCTGTCTTCACGGAGACCAAACCGGACCAAGTCATAGATCAGATCTGTGGAGAGGCGACCCCGCTCACAGTCAGAATTCCTGTTTTTCTAGGCATTTTTGAGCTAAAGTCAGAGCTGTTTAATGTTGTACTGCGGAAAATTCCAAGCAGAGCAATGACATATCCATAGAAACAAGACTGTGACGAACCCCCAAACAAAAAGTTACACAGTGGGGCTTTAAGATTGACTGGGGTATTTTATTTTATTTTTTTATAGGAACCTTCAAAAGTGAGAGCCGAGGAGAGCCATGGGGACCTTCTCCAGATCTCGTGATAGCAAAGAGATGACGACACCTGGACACAAAGTAAGTACAGAGTATATTTTTAACTTGTCTATGTTCATGTGGTGGGTGTTGTACACTATTATGCACTTTTAGTCTACTACTCAGTTTGTTGTGATGCTCTAACATAATTTCGGTGTTATTTTATAAGACACTGACAATAAAGGAATTGAACTTACCATGTATTTTATTGACAGGGTGACTTCAAATCAATTTTTACTTGTGTGAATGATAGAAAAACTGGATTTGACGAAATTAATGTTTGCAATTTCACCTGTTTGTGAAGTTGGAAAATCACCTGAATGATTCCACAGAAATAGAAAGATACCTGTGTAATCCCTCAGTTGTCCAGGTAGGATCCACAACAAAAGAAAAGTTATATTCTGTCAACTGGACAAAAGTTTTAGAGCTTCTTCTTCTTCTTCTGCTTCAGTTCTGGTCAGACGCTGGTGGACACTGCCTTATATCTGTCTGAAGGGAGGAGCTAACTACACTGAAACTAACACACCTATTTCAGTCCAATTCAGTCTTTATCAAGAACCTAAATATCTGATTCATAGTTATTAATTAGTAAAAAATAATATTAAACATTGCAGGTTATAATGTATACAGACATGACCGCCAAAGTCTCCACAATTTAGAAGTGAATCTGACAGTGCTCCTCACAGAACAAACTGGACTAGAGCTTTCATGATCTGACTGTTCAGGTTCATAGCTTTACACATAAATGAATACATTTGTTTACAGTTACAGCTACAGTAAGTGTGAGTTCTCATATTTGCATAATTGTTCAGGCCCCTAATGGGTGAATGGGTGATTTCTGTCACTATAGAACAATAAAACCATACTTCAGAACATTATTCGTATGAGTTTTATATCATACTGGGGAATATTGTTAGCCTGATTCATCTGCTGGTTTCACTTCGTGGAAACCGTCTGACCTTGCAGCATTAGAATTTGTTTGCTCAACGGTAGGCAGTGCTTTTTTTATTTAACCAATAGCTGCTACTTGGTCGTGACGTGTGTAAAGCGCCGGAACGCTCAGTGGTGTCCAAGTAATTGCAGCAAACAAAGCAGAGAGTGAACATGTCTGTCAATGATCATTGTCGTTTCTGCGAGATGAACTTGCGAATTAAAGGTGCAATAAAAAAATGCGAAGTTTGTATGTGACAAAGGAAGTGTAAAGGAGGATTGCAACTTGGGTTGGTTCAGCTCTTTGCTGATTGGCCGGTGCGCGGTCTACAACTTCCGGGGTTCTTGCAAATCATCTAGAGCAGGGGTGTCCAACCTTTGTTCATCAAGGGCCACATATCTAAACGTAGATAAAGCAGAGGGCTGATTTAGGGCCATAGACTGGTGCTGAATACAGTGAATAAATGAAATATGTGCATATTTTATATGTTAGAATGAGCCATCAGTCTTTATTCATGCTAAGATCCTTAAAAACATACACTAAATATTCAATATTAGCTATATCTAGGTAGAGTTTCAAAAAACTTGCAGTAAAAAATAAATTTTTAATTGATGCAAGGTAATTTGGGCCAATTCACCTTGAACTCTGAGGGCTAAGAAAAATTTGTCTGAGGGCCGCATTTGGCCCCTGGGCCATAGTTTGGACATGCCTGGGCTAGTGTATTCTGATTCCTGACCTATAGTCGCTGGAGAGAAATGGAATTGAGCGGAGGCACTAGGTGGCGCCAGCCTGGCTAGAATATTAGGCAAAGGAACAATATTTTCATGGAGATAAGCAGGTGGATGAGCAGGTTTGTGGAGATGCAAGCCAGCTCAGAGTAAGGACACGTTTTTAAGTGCAATAAAACAACCAAAATTAGTTTTAACTTCTTGGGTTCTTTTCAAAGACAATACTTCTTGTAGCGGGCATGCACCTTTTCCAGCCTCTCCAAATGGTGAAGTGCTTTGACACCTTTTTGTCCAAATCTTCTTCTTATTAAGCCAAAGATGTTCATTTTGTCTTTTTATGTACTTTAACTTCTTGGGTCTTTAAAAAGTATTGTGTTTACAAAGAAACCAAGAAATTAAAGGACAAAAGAAGACAAAATTAACATCTTTGGCTTAAACAAAATGAGTCTTTCTTAAACACAGTGGAGCTTTAAGATGGACTGCACTATTTTTTTCTTGTATAGGAAAAATTCAACTCTTGTCAGGAGCAATGTACATACACGAAGAAATATTTGTTTACAGTTAGCTAGATCTGTTGAGTGTGAACTGTGCCTGAGTCATATTTATGTAATCGTTAAGGACCATAATACGTGAAAGGGTTGATTTCTTTTGCTCTAGATAAGTAAAAAAAACGCACTTTGGAACATTATTCATAGCGACAGATGAGTTTTAAGTCATACTGTGGAATATTATAGGCAAAGGAACAACATTTCCATGGAGAACAGGTTTGTGGAGATGTGGAACTACCATATTTGCAGTAAAACACCCCAAATTTGTCTTTTTAATGGCTAAAAAGTTCCACAGTGAGGCTTTAAGATTGACTGCGCTATTGCTTTCTTGTACAGGGAAAATTCAGATCTTGTCAGGAGCGGCGCAGCGCCATGGAAACCTTCTCCAGATCTCCTGACGTGACGACGAGGATGACGACGCCACGACTCGAAGTAAGTAAATTGTGCTTTTTTTTTTTTACTTTTCGATTTGGATTCCCGTAGACAGGGTGAGTTCAGGTAAAATTTGAGACCTGTGATGATAAATGTTGCTTCCCACTAGGCCTAAACTGCAGAATAAAGGCTTTTGGAGTCAGTTGAAACCTATGTGTGGACGGTCATAAACAAAACATGTATTACAAAGAACCCTTACCTTCTACTTTGTGAATCAGTGCGTTGATTTTAAGTACAGGCTCCCAGTGCTGGGTCAGAAAATGTTTGTTCGACATCAGAAAGCGCCTTCAATTACGCTTCCGCCTACTTAAAGAATCGCAAAAACAACAGGCAGCAGATACATGTGCAAAGAATTAAAGGAGGCGAGATTAAACGTGCATTGTGAAACTTTTCTGGTGGAGGGTCTGTCAAATGATTTTCTCCGTGTGTTCACAGTGTGGTTTTAAATCTTTCTAACTTCATGGAGACCAAACCAGGCCAAGTTAGAGGTTAGATCTGCGGAAAAGCGACCCCGCTCACAGTCAGAATTTCTGTTTTCTAGGTGTTTTTGAGCGATAAACCCACCTGTAATTGAATAAATGTAAAAGTAGAGCTGTTTAATGTCATATTGTGGAACATTACAAGCAAATGATTGACAAGGGGAGTGTCATCAGTGGAGAAAATAAAAGGGTTTCCAATGAGGTTAAGGGAATATCGAAATTTGATTAAATTATTTATCTGTTTAAAAGTGTAGGGTTATGGAGTTGTTGACTGAAGACGTGATTTTAAGTGAATTCTACTTTATAGTCAAGACAAATGGGAATGACTAGGACAAATGTTATTGATCAAGGAGATTTATAAACACTCGCAATTGACCATTTAAGAATATTTATTAATAAGAAAAAGCAATTCGTTTGGTAATGAATCTCTAAATAATAATAGTAGTAAAGCAATTTGTCAAAAAGAGAACACATACAGTACATGTCTGTATTTGTGACCAAGTCGTTGTTTTGCACATCTCAAGTAAGTCTCAAGTCTTTGACCTCAAGTCCGAGTCAAGTCCCAAGTCAAATACAGGCAAGTCCAAGTCGAGTCTCGAGTCACCGGCCCATAAGTCCACGTCAAATCCAAGTCGTCTGCTTTGAGCTTCAAGTCATTTCGAGTCTTTAAACCAAAAGTACCAAATGTAGCTTCGATTTTTGCACTTTACGAGTTTTAAGATAAATTGTACTTTAAAAATCATAGTATATTTATTTATGATTATTTATAGAAGTATGTAAGAGTTGAAGAAATTAAAATTTTTCCTTTTTAAATGTCCTGACAAGATCTTAGTGTGAATAATTACGGTCAGAGTCTTCTCAAGTCACAGGCCTCAAGTCCGAGTCAAGTCCCAAGTCACTAACCTTCAAGTCCAAGTCGAGTCCCAAGTCTTAGTCCGTTTTATCAAGTCAAGTCTCAAGTCCTAAAATTAATGACTCAAGACACGACTTGCAAGTCCCCACCTCTAACAGAAAGTCATTTTTTATATATGATAGTTGGAATCCATGTAGTTTTGGGTCAGGATCTGCAAAGTTCTGTTTTTTATTTATATTTATTTGACTGGAACAACCAAGTATGTTTCATGTACTCATGTCACACACGTATATTAATATGCTATGCCGTATATTTTGTGCAGTAATGACTTTGACACTTCTTAATTCATGAAGCATCTGTTTTAAAAATGTAGAGAAATTTATACAAACAGAAGGTTTCAATTAGAAAGATTTTAATTTTATTTTGTGTTGTAGTTTAACTTAGAGCTGGGTGCAGTTCAGATTTTCAGTAGCACATACCAACACTTAGAAGATATTTAGTTTACTATTTCAGTGAATTAAATCATATTATTAGTAGGGTTTGTTTTGTTTCATTATGTGTTAGTTCAAATTAAGAACAAAAGGCCTGTTCTCATGATCCATACATCAACTTTCAGCCAAATTATTGAGCTGGAAGTGCCAGGTAGTTTTTTGCAGCAGTGTGTAAAGTTCCTTAAACTAAAGAATAAGTCCACAATGAAAAATACACAAGGTGGTCGTCTATATTAGTGTTTCCCAAAGACTGGGCCGTGACTCTCAGGTGGGTCACAAGAGATTTTTTTTAGGGTCGCCTGATCTGCTGCTGCGGCGCTCTCCTCCTGCACCCCGGACAGGCCCAGGTTAAGACATGTTTTGTATAATTTCTAATCTTTTTATAATTATTTTAGTGACTATTTTGTTCCAATATTGCTGGTTCAATTGAATGTTGAAAAGAAAAAGAATTTGGCTACATTTAAAGTCCAAATCGGCGACTTATGGATCCCTTTATTGCTGTTTGAATGACTGTTTTTCATTGCAGAAAGAACAAAAATGTGGCTGTTTGCTGCAGGTGTTCCAATCAGTAGGAGCAAGTAGAGGGTGCTCTTGGAAAAAAGGATCAAAACTCAAACACAATGGACTCCAGGCACTCCAAAACAGTAGAAAAAGTTAACACATCGCACGAGGAAAAATATAGTTAAAAGGCCTTTATCTGAATGGCCAAAGCCAACATGTTTCGACCTTAACTGGTCTTCATCAGGGCTTAATTAAGCTTAATCATTTTTCCTTGTGCGATGTGTTCACTTTTTCTACTGTTTTGGAGTGCCTGGAGTCCGTTGTGTTTGAGTACTGTTAATCATTGTTTAAAACTTAAGTAGTATTAATAGTTCAGAGAGAAACAATAAAATATCCTCATTAATGTTCAATAATGGTCAAATCCACCTTTATTTTGTGATTTACGAATAATGTTTATTGACTTGGGTGACTTTTAAAATAAATATGGGTCCCCAGAAAAAAAAAAAAAAAGTTTGGGAAACACTGGTCTGTACTGTAGCATCAACATTTAAATGACTTGACTCCATTTTTAAATCTTGGATCAACTCATAAACGCGTTTTGACCGTGTTTTTACGCACGAAGTAACAATTACGCGCAGCTGTCCTTCCCCCACTTGTAACTTTCACTCTATACGTCTACCTAAACCGCTCCAGAACGCAGTTGAACGCGAAAAAAATCGAACAACAAATGAAACTTTACCCCAACTTTTCCTTCCCCTCCGCTTCCAACTGCTGGATTGGGTTAGGCCCGTCCCATCTGGCGCAGCAAATGGCCCTACTCACCGGGGAGCTCAGGGGGGAACGAGGGAGGGGGGGGGGGGAGTAGGAGCCCGAGGAGGAGACGAGGAAGAAAGGGGGGCAGGATTGAAAACAGATCAGCAGAAAGGGACGATCCCAACACCAGCGCGTGTTTCTGCTCCCAACTACCACCACAACACGCCGCGTACGCTCACCCACTTCGAACCGACGCACGATTTCTCCACGCAGACTTTCTGACGATGGATCTTACGCCAAAGTTTACCTCCACTAACGCTACTTCTGCAACTTATTCCCTCGCATCGCTCTGACTCGGGACAGTTCGGGGGGGGATACAGACAGAGCAGAGGAAGGAAGGAAGGAAGGAAAGAAGGAGCTAATGCCGGGCAAACTGCTCCCAAACTTTCCCCAAGTCGCTTCATGGAGTTTTTAACGCAGCTTGTACGTCGCGTTTTGAGTTTGCAAGTTGGTCCCTGACTCCAAAGCGAGTGGAAAAGTGAATCCAAGAGCGTAGGAGACGAAGAGGAGACGTCGTGCAATAGCGGAGAGACGCGGCAGTAAGAAGGTAAGGGGGGAAAAGTTTGCGGAGATGCTCGCACGCTGGTTTTGTCGGCGACTTTTGGTGTTTATCCGCGGTGTGTTACGCGTACGTACGTGTGTGTGTGTGTGTGTGTGTGTGGAGAGTGTGGAGAGAGTGGGGCTTCTCGAGTTGCTTTGCGTGTCAGCGGCAGATGAGGCGGCTCGCAGTCAGCTCCACATCTCTTTTGCACTTTGAACTTATCTGACACAGGAATCCAAAAAATGCTTCGTCCTGCAACTTGATCCATATGGGAAGAGATGTGATCAGAAAGCACGGCGCCAATCCCTCCCTTTTCACTCCCCACTGAGACTTTTTTTTTTGTTTTGTAATATACGACTTATTGCATCGCTTTTCTGTTTAAAAACTTTCAAACTATCTCTCGACTCTTAAATCTTTCATTTTACAGCTTTAAACATCCAACTTTTACCCTGAATTCAGCTGTGATGTTGTGGAAAAAAACAGCTTGGAGAGTTTTGCAAGATAGTTTTGATTATCACGTAAATTACACATACCGCGTTTTGCGTCACGTGTTGCGTTACGCGCGGACATTCTGGTGTCAACTTTAAAAAAAAAAAAAAAAAAAAGCACCTCTGCAACTTTTAAGTGCACCAAGATAATCCAGTTTGTGCTTGGAGTCGATCAAAATTGGCCAAAACGCTTTTATAATCTGAAATTTTGACTCTGCGCATCAAATATTTTAACCAAACTTATTTTTCTGCAGCATTTCTCATCATTTTGGAATGAACATGACCTTATATGAAACCTGCTAAGTTATTTTCAGATGCAGTGAAAGTCTTAATTGTCAATTAGCATCACCACAACTTACTTAACAGCCACTTCCAAATGAACTAACCTCTTCATCCTATTGACATCTTCGCATTTCAAAGGACATGCAAATCCCGTTTCAGTCTTAGCTAAGAAAATATATATAATGCCGTCTTCAGTGTTGCAGCTTCTTGAGAGTAATTCCATACTTTTGCTGCTCAATGTTTGCAGTATTAAAAGAGGAAAAAGAGCCCTGTGTGGAATGCAGTAGCAGCGCAGGGGCCCAGACGCACGGAGATGTGTACTTATTGTTGAAAGATTCACGGTTTACTGTTTGCTTTGGAGTGGAAATAGTCAACAAACACTTGACGCCTTTGTGTGGACCCTTAAAGCTCCTATATTTGCTATTGGCTTTTTGGCCTCTATCAAACAGACACTGCGCTAATGATCTCCAAACCCATGTGGTGTAGAATTATCAGCTCCACTTTGGTGTTCAGTTTTGCCCCCGAATTTGAGAGCGTGGAAGAGTTTTTAAAGCTTATATCGTTTGCTTTTTTATCCGCAAAGTGATTTAAATTAAGAAGTTTGTAGATATGCCTTTGATTTGGGAGCGGATTGATGTCAAAAAAGAAAAAAAAAGTACTAGTTTTGTCGAATAATCTTACTTGTAGATGAGTTTGTATAACCTTGAAGTTATAAATGTATCCAGTAGCAATTTCAGTTCAAGTTGTAGTTGTATATACTTTTTTTTTCAGTCTTAGTAAACTATATACTTCGTACATTTGCATCTTTGTGACATTTATACCCTAAAATTTTGTTATTATTGCTTATTTACTCAAGAGGAGCGTCCGTTCTTCGATGATGAGCCTTATTCTAAAGCAAAAACGCTTTCCAGTTTCTCAACGTTCCCCAACGTTTTTCCATTAACTTGTAAATAATCCGCGACGCCAATGCATATAAATTTTACTGTTATCTTAAAATTCATCGACTTTTCTACCCGGTACAAGTGTGTTTTTTCCGCTTCACACGATGACAACTCCGCGGTCCGAGGTTGGGAGGAAGAAAGGAGGAAGAAAGAAGGAAGGAGGGGGTCTATTCCCATTTGCATGAGAAAAAAAAGCAGCGAAAACTTTTAGTGCATTTGCCCATTGTGAGGAATGAAGAGTTCCAACAGTTAGGGCCTATGGGTAGTGAAAGGGCCTAAGAATGGATGAGCCTATTCAACTCATTCAAGTCTTCAGTCTTGTAGGGAGCGGGCGGGCGGGAGGGGGGGTCTGCGCTGCTCCAGCCTTCACCGACCCATAGTAGCTGTGTCACTTTCATCTTCACAGTCCCTCTGTTGTAAACGCCATTGGACGATCTTTTTTTTTTTTTTCTTCTTCTTCTTCTTTCGCACATCTCTGTATGCCTTGCTTTTCATTGATCTAGCTTCCTTATAGCTTACGGTATTTAATGAAGCAGATACTGGAAAAGCAAAGACTGGTTTTTGTGTTGGAAGGAAAGAAGAAGTAGTAGAAGGTGGTGATGGAGGTGGGGGGGTGTTACGGACTTTTTTTTTTTTTTAAGCAAATTCCGATGAAGTCTAGCGTACAGGGACCGAGAGTGACTCTAAGAAGAAGGAGGAGAGATGGGGGGGAGAGGAAGAAGAAGAAGAGGAGGAGGAGGAGGAGGAGGAGGAGGAGAGGTACCCCCCCCACTCCACCCCGCTTGGCCGGCCCTCCTACTACCTCCGAAAAAGAGAAAGCCACCCACTCCTGCTGAGTAAACTGAAAAGTGCGGAGGAAAAAAGAGAATTCCTCAAAGCACCTCGTCTTTAGGACATAATTCTAGGGGTATATAAAGCCATTGAGGTAGCCCGTCGTGAACTTTTTTCGGATGGGAACGGCCGGCGGAGTCGTCAGAGAGAGGTGGTCGGTTTTTTTTAAGAGGAGCGGGTGAACCTTTGACTCGGAGTCGTCCCGTAGCGCCTCGTAAATCTGCCCTCACGTAAACATTTAGTCTGACTGTAAAGGTCTGAGTCGAAAAGTGCTTCTTTTGGATTGTCACACTGTGTCTGAGCGGTTCCTGTTGTTGTTTGAGTTTTGGGCAGGTTCACGAAAGGGAAATAGTCACCGAACCTGACCCAAGCAAAATAAATGTCATTTTTTGGAGAATAAGTAAATGCATTTTGGTGTGTAGGAGTAAACGGTGCAAGTTGAACTCTGAAAAAGCTGCGTTCTTACAGTGCGCAGGGTCGCCTCTCCACAGACCTGACTTGTAATTAAGGTTAATGAATCTGTGTTTGATTCATTCATTTGTTTTTCAAAATTAAACCAAAAATAAGAAACAACAAAAAACTATTTTCTTCATTATTTGTCTGCAAAACCAAAATGAATTCAATTTTCAATTTTGTGTTTAAATGAATAATGAAAAAAATGGATAACGTTTCCTATTTCCTATTTATTAAGACGGACTTTTGCACCACATACAGACTGAACCAGGATTAAACCAGGTCTAAACCAGGTCTAAACTAGGTCTAAACTAGGACGAAACCAGGTCTAAACCAGGACTGAAACAGCGCTGATCCCAGGACTGAACCAGGACTGAACTAGGACTAAAACAGGACTAAAACAGGTCTAAACAAGGACTGAACCAGGACTAATCTAGATTCAGTCTCAGTCCCAATCTTAGTTCCGGTCTGGTCCCAGTCTCAGTCCCGGTCTGGTCCCGGTCTACACGGGTGCACCTCCAGGCCCATCCCGACACTCATTCCTGGTTTAGACCTGGTTCAGTCCTGGTTTAGTCCTAGTTCAGTCCTGGTTTAGTCCTAGTTCAATCCTGGTTCAGTCCGGCATCGCAGTTTAAGTCACAAAAACAGAAAGCGGCCGTTATCCGTTTTTTCCATTCTTCATTTAAACCCAAAATCAAAAACTGAAAAAAAAAAAAAATCATTATCCAGTTTTTCATTTTGGGTTTGGAGACAAATAATGAAGAAAATAGTTGTTTTTTTTAGTTTTCTTATTTTTTGTTTTATTTTGAAAAAACGAATGAATGAAAGAAACATGGATTTTAATGAACTTCCTCTACCAGAAAAGTTTTGCTGTGTATATTTTTTGGAATGTTTTTGAAATTCCTCAAGTTTTTGTCTGAAACTCTATGTTTTTTTATTATTAGTAAGTTAAATTTTCTCACATATTTTAGAAAAGAGCATGCATTATATACGTTTAAATTGTCAGGTCTCTAGAAGGATTCTTAGTGGTTATATTATTTCCTCAAATCCATTAATTTCTTGTTTATTTGTATTCTTGTGACCGTCATGTCCTCAAAATCCCCTTACATTTACCGCACTTCGCCTTCGTCGCATCCCCAGCTCTTTCCTGGAACCAAGAAGCGTCGTCTCCGATTGAAGTTTACTCAAGTGAAAGTTTTGAATTGACGAGACCCCAATGGCCGCTCAAGAGGCTGTAAAAGGCACCTCTGCGTTCAACGATGCCGCAGCCGCCCGTCCTAACCCAAACCCACTTCACCGCCGCGCGAAAGTGGACCGGCCCGAGAGGGAGATGCCTGTTTACATTCATGTGTAGAGCACTTCACTGGATCCCATCTCCTTTTGGCTGCGTCCCGAGGGTGGGGGGCAGGGGGTGAGGGTGCTGGCTGGCTGGCTGGCGGGCTGGTGGGTGGGTGACAGGCTTGTTTTAACGCCTGTTGTCTTAGACCCCCTCCAGGCTCAGTCTTTCTCCCCTCGAGTGAGTGGAAGTTAAAGAGGCTCCAATCATATCCGCCCGTGAAGCACCGAGGGCTCCGGGTGTGGGGGGTCAACCTGTTTGGAGCCCCCTTTTTCACACTGGAGCCGAGGAGTGGGGACTCAGTGGGCAGTGCTCTCCAGTCTCTGCAAAGGGACCCGATGCTGGATTGTAGACAGAGATGTAAGAATAACTGAAATATCGTGATATCGTATCGTCAAAGTTCTCACAGTAATATCATGGACCATCACAATATATCGAATTATAAGAGGGCCCGGTCAAGCAGAAGTAAACAGCAAGGTCAAAAATTCAAGTTAATGCATCTGATATAAAAATGTATTGAACAGATACATATGTACTCTAGTTTATGAAACTGTTTACCTTTTTTCTGTACCATTTTTGGTTCTAAAGTTCCATACGTTTTAAACAGACCATGAATGAAACATGGAACAAAAATTATTTCCCAAATTTCAAAGACCTGAAAATCATGTAAATAAATGGATGTATTTCATCATATCTTGTGTTATTTGATCTTTGAACTGTTGATGAAGGAACATGATTTTTATTTTTTTATTATTTAAAATGATAAAAATTTAGCTTGGAAGGACTGACATATTTTATAGAAATAGTTTCCTTTCATTTTGAAGTAATATTAAAGTATTCGGAAGAAATAAGCTGACAAATTATGTAAAATCCTGCACCTTCTACTTGTTTGCACAATTTTCCCTCCGTTACTTTTTCCTCTGTTACCATGACCTTTCTTAATAAAAAATCTCATTACTCAAAAAGTAAGAGGTTTTTCAACCTAATCTTGTACCATATGGTAGAAAACTATATGAAGCAAATATTCAAACCACTTATTTAAAAAAGACAGAGGGAACTACATAGACCATGATCCTTTGCTCCATTTCAGTGTAGACTACATGAAGAAATAACAGTTTAATTTTAAGTTTTAGTTCTTTGGATTAAGACTTGTCAAGATGTTTTAAAAGCTAAAAGTGTCCTATCTACAATTCGTTTAGCCTCTCCAAAATATCGCAATAAATATCGTACCGAGAGATTTGAATATTGTTACAGTTCTAATCATGAGCCTTCCCACCATATTGTGAACTTTCCTACGATATCGCAATAAATATTGTACCGTGAGGTTTATACTGTGGCGATATCGTATCGTGAGGCTTGGATATCGTTACACTTCTAACTGTAGATAGTGAAAAGCTTGAGGTTGGTTGAGAACATTTTACCTTTTTTTTAAACCGTTTTATTTGGCAGCTGTATTGTCATGATTTCCTTGTAAATGAAATTCCATCAGCTTAATTGTAGACACCATGGTTTGACTTGTTTTTACCTACAGAAAGTTACCTAACCTGACACACTCTTGCTTTAAAAGTCCTATATTAGGCAAAACTGACTCTTGTGAGCTTTAAGTCATGTTATAATACTTGTTACCTCCTCAAAAACAGACCTGGAGTTGTGTTTTGTTTCATTCACACATGTTTGAGTAATGTTATCCTTTATTATTAGTCTATAGGGATGTAACAGTAACCGAAATATTGTGATATTGTATCGTCAAAAGTCTCAAAATAATATCACAATATATCGAATTACAAGTTCATTTCAGTGCAGACAACATGAAGAAATATGTTTTTTACTTGAATTCTTGGGATTATGACGGAAATAATTCACACCAAAATCTTGTCAAGGTATTTCAAAAGTGTCCTATCTACAATTATATTAGCCAAAATATCGCAATAAATATCGGACCGTGAGATGCATATCGTGATAATATCGTAAATACAGATTTGGATATCGTTACATCCCTATTAGTCTGTCTACGTCTCCAAAGCTCAAAATACTCTTGGCTCCACCTTGTGATGTCATGAAGCCTTAGTTTTCAAGTTAACTTTTTTACCTTTTGTTCAATAGAGACAAGAGCTGAAATTACCCCAAAAAGATGTTACTGAAAGCGTATGGAGTTTAAAAACACAGTGGAGCACTTCCTGTATTACCACATGACATTAGAAGGTGGAGTGTTTTCAGTTTGAGAGAAGAACTCAGCCTAAATATGCAGGGTTTGTGTGAATAAAGGTCTGTTTTTGATGAGGAAACAACAATAGAACATAGAAAATAGTGTAATTTGGGCCTTTTAATTTTGTGATATCAAGATTGATTGAAGTTAAAATGGATTTTTGGTTGTTGAATTATGTAAAATTATGATTGTGTGTGTTTTCTTGTAGCGGTCTTATTACAGTATTCAGTCATTGTGGATTTGGAGGTTTAAAATGACAGATTAAAGAGCCAGAATCATATTTACGCTCAACACATGGCATCATTTTCAAGCAGCGTTTTAGTCAAGGCCATTGTCAAGTTAATATGGGCTCTATCTTTTTAAACAATCTACTCTTTGATTGGGAATGTTGTGGAATTACTTGGGTGATTTTCCCAAAGTAAGAAATCCTAGGACATTTTTCACCAATGACTCAAACAGAACTGTTCTCTTAAAGCTCTTAAAGGTGCACTATGTAACTTTTTGGTTGAGGGTCCGGTCCGTCACCTGTTTTGTTTTTGTTTTTTTCTGGATTTGTCATTCCTTTGCCTTGAATGTTCCACAGTATGACATTAAACAGTTCTAACTTAGATTTATTAAATTCCCGGTGGTTTTATAGCTCTGAATACTTAGAAATCAAGCGTTCTGACTGTGAGTGGGGTCGCCTTTCCACAGATCTGACCTGTAACTTGGCTTAGTTTGGGTTTCCATGAAGAGAAAGGTTTAACTGTGAAATAAGGCTGTGCAATTAATTGAATTTTGATCGCAATTTTGATTTGCGTGTCAAAAGATCTTCAAACTCATATAATCGAGTTGAAACGAAAGCTTAACAATGTTTATTTTAGGATATTTTTATTTTAAATAAGTATATTTATTCTTTTTTTTAAACATAGAGATTGTAGAACAGCTGGATATATAGGTTATTTTGGATACATTTATGTTTTTCTATACCTTATTTCATGTTCAAGTATATTTTATCCATTTTATGTTCGCAAAACTGCCTGAATTTATTTTCAGTTTGAACATAAAAGCGTAAATTATCAATAACACAGTGTTTTTTGAGAGAGAAATGCTGAACAAATGCATCGTGTAACTAAAAGAAATCATCGTTTGCATAATCGCAATTTCAATATTGACCAAAATAATCGTGATAATGATTTTTTCCGTAATCGAGCAGCTCTTCTGTGAAACTTTCCAGACAAAGCCATAACATTTCCTTGGAAAAAAAAGCATGTGACGGACCCTCCACCAGAAAAGTTACACAATGCACTAGGGCTGGGTATCATTAAGAAGTTGCTGATACGATACATACCTCGATACACAGGCCACGATACGATACATATCTCGATACAGTGCACTTTCGATTTGATATGATATATTTCAAATTGATTTGATATGGTTCAATAAAAAATAAAGGCTAAATCATGGCTGTGATGCTAAAAGTCTTTGTTAAACCACTTCTTGTGCAAAGTTCATATGAAACACAAACATTTTAATCATCAAAACAGTAAAAATATCAAATGTGTCGCATAAATGAGCTTCCTTTCACTCCACAAGCAACAAAACTGTAGCTCTGTAACAAAATAATTTAGTAAAACACACCTAAAAATACTCTTGGTGATATATCGATACAGTAGCCCACGATATCGATACTGTATCATAACATTAAACGATGCAATATATCGATATTCCGATATTTTTGCACACCCCTACAATGCACCTTTAACAGCTCCAGTTATCTTTTAGTCATCAAACGCATGTAATACGGTTGGAATGTCAACTTCACAGCTCTATCTTCTCTGAAAGACACGAGATCATCCCAACTGTCTGGTTTTGTTTACAGGTGAAAGCGTGATGCACCCTGAATCACTCCCGTACATTAAACAGCTCTCCGGACTTCTCACAGTTCCTTCTCCGGACGCTTCTCTCACTCCCTAAATCACGCACTGAGTCATCGGAAGCCTGTTTTCCCAATCGCACTAACATCATCATTGTCTGAGGGCTCACAAAGGAACAATGGTGGTCACAGCTCGAAAGTTTTCTGTGCAAAAGCCAGTCCAGGTCACAGCAGGTCAGCTCGTTTGGAGAAAAGAGGGGGGGGGGGGATGGGAGCTGCTGATTCATTATCTCAACACAAGATAAACTCTGCAGGACAATGAGAAAGGTCTATTTGGGAAGAACAAATGCTTTTATCTGGAAATTTTCCCCATAGAAAGTTTGCATTTGATCCTAAGTCTGAGTTTATGTAAATCTGTAGCTGTAACCTAATCATTTTGCACATTACCACACAATTCAGGTATCTAGAAGTTAAGTTTGTTTGGGAACCGTTTTGAGTAACAACCAATGAAAATCTCAGCATTCAGTATTTATTTGACTTTTGGCCTTTTATAATCTCCCTCATTGGCATTAAAAGCTCGTTAGCCTTAAGTCTTTGTTTGGACTGCAAACAAATGCGATTTACCTCTCAAATCTTCAGACAGGCTTTCCCCTTTTTTTTGTCTGAAAGTGTTCACGTCGGGCCCGTTATGACAATCGGAAAAAACGTTGACGCAAATGTAAACAAATTAAAGGTGCGCTGTGTAACTTTTCTAGTAGAGGGTCCGTCGTACGCCAAACAAACCCAAAACGTGGAAGAATAGCTGATATTTAAGGTCAATTAAATACAATCAATCAATGAACCTGCCCAGGGACGACAGGTAGAAATTGGCACTGGCGCTACAACCTGGTACAATCCATCTCCCAAATTGTGCGCTGTCCCATTAGATAAAATAAATAAATTACAATACTTTTCTCGATGGAGACGTTATTGTTTTGTCTTGAAAGTTTCACAGTGTGGTATTAAACCTTTTATCGTCATGGTGACCAAACCAGGCTAAGGCTACGTCCATATGACAACGCTCCTGGACTTTTTTTTTTTTTTTTTTTGCGGGTTGAAAAATATTTGTGGATCAATAAATATTCACGTCCACACGACAACGAAGCACTGAGTGAAAACGGTGTAAGACATATGCTACATATACCGTATTTGATGCTGTAAACAGGACAGAGTCAGAGCTACTGGATACACAATACTACAAAGAGCGCATGCAAATAAAGTCCTTCCTGAGCGGGGTTCTCTTCTGGACATGTGGTGATGATGGGGTCGAGACGTTATCGTTTTCCACACAACATCGCAACTCCGGCGTACTCAGATTTCTCCACTCTGGAATCCGTTTTCAGAAATCACCATTTTCGCCCACCCAAAACACCGACTCTGTGTGAAAGAAAGGCCAAAATGAATAAAATCTTCACCGTTTTGACCAAAAAACGTTGTTGTGTGGACACCACTTAAGTTACAGGTCAGATCTGTGGAGAGGCGATCCCGGTCACAGTCAGAATCCCTGTTTTTCTAGGTGTTTTTGAGCTATAAAACCAGGGGTGTGCAAAAATATCGATATATCTTATTGTTTAATCTGCTGATACAGTATCGATATCGTGGGCTGCTGTATCGATATTTTGTAAGAGTATTTTTTGGTTTATTTTACTACATTATTTTGTTACAGAGCTACAGTTTTGTTGCTTGTTTCGAGAAAGGGAACTCGTTTATGCGACACATTTGACATTTTCACTGATTAAAATGTTTACGCTTCATATGAACTTTGCGCAAAAAGTGGTTTAACAAAGACTTTTAGTATCACAGCCTTGATTTAGTCAGGATTTTTTACTGAACCGTATCGAATCAATTTGAAATGTATCAAATCGAAAGCTCAAAGTATCGAGATGTGTATCGTATCGGCAACTTCTTAATGATACCCATCCCTATATAAAACCACCTGTAATTGAATAAATGTAAGGTAGAGTTGTTTAATGTCAAGCAGAGCAACGGCATTATCCATAAAAACAAGCAGGTGATGAAGCCCCAACCAAAAAGTTACACAGTGCACCTTTAAATCAGGCCTACATTTGTAATTCGGTGCAATACTGACTCATAGAAAAGGCATTACAAGAACAAAGTACACATAAAACATACTGCTTTGCCTGGAATGTTCCACAGTATGGCATTAAACTTTCTAATTTTTGCGTTTATTCAATTACAAGTGTTTAGATTGGTGAGTGGTGACGCCTTTCCACCGAGCTGACCTATAATTTGACCTGGAAACAGCACCTGCTTGTCTCCGTGAAGATGAATGTTTTAAAGCCATACTGTGAGACTTTTAGGTAAAACAAGTATCTGTGCACCACACATTTAAAAGACCACCAACCGTTGCCCTAACTTTCTGCTTATTTTGCCGGTTTAAATGTGGTTTCCTAACATGATTAAAATCAATTTTCCATTTGCCAAAATTGATTTTCTCTGGCAATTTAACCAAAACCAAACAGCTGAAAATGGACTTACAGACATACACACAAATCTCGCTTTTGCTTTGACTGTATCATTAGCACTTCCTCATCAAACATCCCAGTGGCCCCTCTGTGTGACCACAAGCTTTCGCGATAGACTTGCGGACAATGCCGTATTGTATTCCGTGTTTGCAGCCCGCGCTAATCTGATGCAGAAGCCTAGATTGGGGTCTACGTCGAGGCCAGCGACGGCAGCCAACTTCCAGAGAGAGAGAGAGAGAGAGATAGACGGTGAGAAACAACGACAGAGAAAGAGAGAGTGGGCCGTGTTTGCGCTGGTAACTCCACGGTTTGTCTTGCGGATGGGGAGGGGAGAGGCTAACAAGTTTGTATGTTATGATTTACACTGAGCCCTCACGCAACTACAAAGCACCGAAGCCCGCGTTGCCTTCAGGGCCAGATAGGCACGGCTTTCTTTCTGTACGACGTGAGATATTAGATTCCCAATTGCGCTGACTCGGAGCCAAGCCACAGTCTCCTCGCTGATACACGCCGGAGACAACCAGGCAATAGTCAGATTTAAGGACATGTGGTTGTCTTTAGCAGAGAAAAGCGCCCCTCCTCTTCCCTAGCCATCATCTTCCCCGCGGTTCCTCCATTCTATCCAGTATGGCTTTACAAAAGTTGACGAAAGAAGTTCTTGGTCGACCAAAGACGTGCTACTGATCGATTGATTGGCTGAAAAAGGGGCGTGGTAAAAGATACGTATGTCCAGGTGCGTTGACAGAAATTTGGGGGCCCTGGGAAAAAAAAAAGCCTTAAAAGGGTCCGCTTTTTTAAATAAATGAATAGGAAGAGGGTCCAATTCTGTAGCCAGGCTGCTCAATTTCATTTCTCTCCAGCGACTAGTTCAAGAATCAGAATACACTAGATGGTTTGCAAGAACCCCGGAAGTTGCCGGCCAATCAGTGAAGAGCTGTGAAGCCATGACGTCAAACTCAAGCCCTTGTCTGAGTCCCTTTTGTGGTACAGCACAACAGTAAAAAGCAGTAAAAAGCGGTTGAAATGGATGTAGACGAAGACATACATTCTGTGTTGGCAATGATTCCCGAGATCAAGGATTTAAAGCTGGAACAAAGAGAATGTTTGGTGAATTTTATTAATTTGAAAGACTTTATTGCCCTTCTTCCTACGAGATTTGGCGCATTACATACGTCACGACCAAACAGCAGCGACTGGTTAAATAAAAAAAGTACCCACCTACTGTCAAGCGAACAAATCCTAATGCTGTGAGGTCAGACGGTTTCCACGAAGTGAAACCGGCTGATGAATCAGGCTACCAATTCTGGGCCCTAAAAACCCTAGAGCCCGTGACAACAGACTCTTCCTGCGTATGTCTATGTATCTGACCCAAATTGCTTAAGCAAAACTACACCTGCACGCGAGCTAATGCAAAAACAACTATTTATGCTGAAAAAGTACTAGGACATAGGCCTGTCACTAACAAATTTTGTAGTACGATATTTTGCTACAGAGATATACTGCGATAAATGATATTGAAACTAATTTATGCCACTGACACAATAAAAATAATGAGAGATAATCCCTGTAAACCATTTTAAACAGATAGTATCATTAAAAGTGCGCTATGTAACTTTTCGGTAGTGGGTCCGTAACCTTCTTGTTTCTGCGGAAATGTTATTGCTTTGCTTGGAATGTTCCACAGTATGACATTTGACTATTTTATTGCTCAAAAATACATTCAAGGCTGTGAGGGGGGTTGCCTCTTCACAGATCTAACCGGTAACTTGGCCTGGTTTGGTCTCCATGATGAGGAGAAGGTTTAATACCACACTGCGAAACCTTCCTGACAAAGCAAGACCAAGACCAGTCTCGAGTACTACAACACGGATAATTATGGCTTATATTTTGCTACGTATTTAGAATTTATTATTACCATTTACATTTTTTCTCTTTGTTATTATATTTATTGTGATGCGTGAGCTACTGTGTCCAAATAATTCCCCTTGTGGATCAATAAAGTTGGTCTAAACCTAAGCCACTGCAGACCTACTCGCATGTCCGTGTCTGGTACTCTGGCTACGGGCCCAAAGTACTTCGCGGTAGTGTTTTGTAATCAGCTCATTAGAGGAGGGGAAAGTGGGATGAAAATGGGTCCCGTTATGCGCAGGGGCCATCTTTGTACTCGCTGGCTTCACATGCAAGGGTCTGTCATGCCGGGGGCCGCTCGCCTAGTGAACCCAGCGCGGGGCAACAGGTGGCTACGGCGATGCGAGCCAAGCAGGAGAAAAAGTTTATAGAGACCAAAGATCATTACAGTGCGTGTGTGTTTTTAAAAGGTGCTGTCTTTTCACTTTACGGTAACAGACTACATTTTAAAAGGTCCTATATCACGCAAAATTGAGCTGTAAGCCGTGTTATGATGCTGTTACCTCTGCAAAAACGTAACTGAAGTTGTGTCTTGTTTCATTTGTAATCCTGCATTATTAGTCTGTCTACGTCTCCGAACCTCAAAATGCTCTGTTCCACCTTGTGATGTCATGAAGCAATAGTTTTCAAATGAACATCTACTTTTTACTTTCAGAAATTGGCAATTCTAGAGCTGAAATTATCCAAATGATTCCAATAGGGATGCCACAATAACTGAAATATCGAATACCGAAATACTGAAATACAGAAATTTTAGTCTTTTTACATCTCCAACGCTCAAAATGCTCTGTTCCAACTTGTGATGTCATGAAGCAGTAGTTTTCAAATGAACAGCTACAGTACCTTTAACCTATTTTCAGTAGAGATGGGTGATTCCCGGGCTGAAATTATCCAAATGATTCCAGTAGGGATGTCACAATAATCAAAATATCGCAATATCGTATCGTCAGAAGTCTCACAATAACATCGTGGGCTGTCACAATATAACGAATTACAAGTTTCTTTGCTTAAATGCATCGTTTTACAGCGGCAACAGCTTATAAACATTGGGAACTACATTTCCCATGATTCATTTCAGCGCAAACAACATGAAGAAATATGTTTTTTACTTGAATTCTTGGGATTATGATGGAAATAACTCACACCAAAATCTTGTCAATGTATTTTAAAAGCAAATAAAGTGTCCCGTCTACAATTATATTCAAAATTCTTCAAAATATCGCAATAAATATCGAAGGATTTGGATATCGTTACATCCCTAGATTCCAGTAAAGTTGTGACATCGCAAGGTGGAACATTGGGTTTTCAGTTTGAGAGAAGAACTCCGCCTAAATATGCAGGATTTGTGTTTGTGAATGAAACAAAAAAACACAATTCCAGGTTTGGTTTTGATGAGGAAATATTATAACATAGATCAGAAAATAGTGTAATATGGACCCTTTAAAGACAGATGTAAAGGTTTGTACGGAGTAAATAATGCTTTATGGACAAGTTTGCTTTTCAAATCTTCAAACTTTGTCTTAAAATATGCCTAGTTAGACAATTATTTGGAACTACACTGGCTAAAACCAGTTTGTTTCCTCTATTTCCTGTCTGTTCTTCAACCAGTGTGGTCCAAATGGTCAACCAAAGTGTGAAGGAAAGCGTGCCGTTTCACTCCGGTTTTTCGCATTAGTCTTTGATGCTTTTAACGAAAGGAAACAACAACAACAGCAGCAACAACCACCACCTGATGACGTTCTGTGGCAAATGCTGCTGACTTCTGAAGCCAGCACTTTTGCAGTTTGTTTACCCTGACGCTACAAAGGCCGGTTTGTACGAGAGAGGAAAGACCAGCAGCTGTCATTCTGAAACATCACATTTCCCAATACTAATAAATGTTTTTGTTGTCATCAGCACGAAGATTAATTGCGATGGAATTAGAATTGCAATTTGAATGGTCGGAAATAGAACATTATATTTTAGGACTGAGCAGTTAATCAAATTTTAATTTAATTTCAAATCGTCATTAATATGGTTCAGTTTTGGTTTTTTTTAATAAAGAAGTCATTGTCTTGTCAACCGAACAAGCTCAGACTTAACAAAGAAATAGCTACACTTCTTTCTTCTAAGTGGCAGTGATTAAAAGTTTCTGTTGTTTACGTTCAGGAAAGACAAAATTAAATGAAAAATGAATAGAAAATTGTCATTTATTAATATGAGGAAAAAGAAAAACTCGTATTTAGACCCCTACTAATGTCTTCTTGTATCACTTTTGCAAAGAGCAGAAGTCTTCTCAACTATTAATGCTCCTGGACTGAGAAATTCTTTCAAAAAGTCCTTAAATACATCTAGAAATATACATTTAGATGGGGTTTTCGATATATCGGTTTGATATTTGCGAGGGACGGTACAAGATCTCGTGCCATAAGATCTCGTGAGAAGAAGAGAAAAATTATGGACAATGGATTGGAAAAAAAAGGGTTAAGCATTGGTGACTTACATCTCTTACAGTTCCAAAAAGTATTATAGTGGAAACAACAATGTGAAATCAAAGAAAATTGTGAGGCCAAAAGTCAAAACTGAATTGTGAAATGCATTTTTTATTTTAGGAATTACTTTAAAATCTCGTCTTGTCTCGTTCTCGTTGACCTAATCTTGTATCTCGTTGTGTCTTTTGGAAATTATGTCTCGTCCCATCCCTAATATTTGCACTTTTTTGTAGCGACGTAACAATAACCGAAGTATCGTGCTATCGTATCGTCAAAAGTCTCACAATAATATCGTGGGCTGACTCAATATATATTGAATTACAAGTTCCTTTGCTTAAATACACGTTTTTATAGTAGCAACATCTTATAAACATTGGGAACTACATATCCCATGATTCATTTCAGCGCAAACAACATGAAGAAATAGGTTTTTTACTTGAATTTTTGGGATTGTGATGGAAATAATTCACACCAAAACCATGTCAAGGTATTTTCAAAGCAGAAACAAACAAAATATCGCAATAAATATCGTACCGTGAGATGCATATCGTGATAATATCGTACCGAAAAAACAAAAACAAAACAGGGTTGCAGATGTTTTATTATAATTTAATAATGCAGAGAAGTAAAAAGTACAGACAATATTTATGTTAGTATTAATTTCTCAGCCTATCTACCATCGGTTACTGTGGATTCTAAACGCGCCATGAAATCCCCCGTATCGGTCGATCTCTAAATACACGATCACAATAGATTAGAGTACAACAGAAAATTTGCCAGATACAAGTTTTGAAGTGGTTTTGGTCTCTTCTCAGCTGCCGCAACCATCAGCTACTGTTGCTTAAGTACGGCGGGCGGTTATTGACAGCTGAGGCGCTTTAGAGTGAGTGCTAACAACGCATTTAGCGCGATGACCCTGGCCAAATGTTCCGGGAGAGGGAGGAAGCCGACTCGTCTCTACGGCGCTCAGAATGGCCCCGACGACAGCTGCTCTCTTTGCGCTCACACACTCCCGCTTCCACTGCAGTGTCACGGGTCACTATAAAGGACAGTCAGCTGAGGTTTGGCAGCCGCGAGGAATTTTAATGATTTGGGGTCTTCGATTGAGTGGTGTTGTCACGATACGGGCATTTCAAACGCGGTTTCGATCCTAAGAACTGATTCGGATACCACAATGATAATTAAAAACATCTTCATTTAGAGAACAGAATGTAGTTTTTAACATGAAAGCGTAGTTGTTTCTTTTATATTTCCATGTGGTCTTATATCTGTGTAATCCTTCAGTGGTCCAGGTCGGTTCCATCGTGGTCCATGGGCCTAAACTAGTCTATGTGCTCTTATATTTTTTTCTAAAACAGCTCAAAATCATTCAGGAAAGGTTCATTTCTGTGCTGTGATTGTGACTTTTTTAGTATCGATACTTTTTCAAATGAGTATCTAGTTTAATATCTGATTTTTGATCATTTAATCATCACTAACTTTAAAAAAAAATATGTGATAACTAATATTTTTGAAGAAACCCATCATTAATTCTTAGAGGTGTAACGATATCCAAGTCTTACGATACGATATTGTCACGGTATGAACCTCACTGTATGATATTTATTGCGATATCGTGGGAAAGCTCACGATATGGTGGGGAGGCTCATGATTAGGGATGTAACAATATCCAAATCTCTCGGTACGGTGTTTTCACGATATACGTCTCACGGTACGATATTTATTGCGACAAAACTGTTAATATGCTTCTTTTTCCTCTTAAAATGCCTTGACAAGACTTACTCCAAAGCACTAAGACTTAAAAGTGCTTAAAACTGTTATGTCTTCATGTAGTCTGCACTGAAATGGAGCAAAGGATCATGGTATATGTAGTTCCCTCTGTCGTTTTTTTTTTAGCTATTTCTGCACCATAACTCTTAATTTAAGCAAAGAGACTCGTGATTTGACATATTGTGATGATCCATGATATTATTGTGAGAACTTTGACGATATGATATCATGATATTTTGGTCATTGTTACATCCCTACTAATTCTCGATTATTGGCCTTTATATTTTTTATTTAGACATTTTTAAAACAACAACAACAACAAAAAAACAAAGGTAATTCATTGGTTGCAGCTTTTTGAGGAGTTTTTACCATTCAAAACTTGTTAATTTCAGCAACAGTCCCAATGTGTCATCATTCTAAAACTCACGAAACCCAAGAATAGAGTGGTGGATTGTGCAACTTTTCTGGTGGAGGGTCCGTCAAATGCTTTTCTTCAAGGAGATGCTATTGCTTTGTCTGGAATGTTTCACAGTATGGCATTAAACCTTTCTATCTTCACGGAGACCAAACAAGACCAAAGAAGTTCTTGGCCCTACTGATCAATTGATTGGCTAAAAAGGTAAAAGATGCATATGTCCAGGCTCGTCGACAGAAATTTGGCGGCCCGGGGCAAAAAAAAAAAAACAAAAACGTATATGGGCCCCCGTCTATTATAAATTAATAGGAAGAGGGTCCAATTCTGGGCCCCAAAATCCCTGGGGCCCGGAACAACAAACCCTATTGTCCCCCCGTCTACTTTCCTGCTAATTTCTATGTATCTGACCCAAACTTTAAGTATTTTTGAGCTATAAAACCATCTGTAATTCCAGGCAAAATGAAAGACATATCCATAGAAACAAGCAGGTGACAAATCCCCCAACCCCATTCCCTCAAGTTTCGCAAGTCCACGTTGTTTTTATTCTATTACTCATGCTGTTAGTGGATTACTCCCCTATTTCATCGACTTGCTAAATATCTTCTCCTGTTCCATTTACTTTATTCTAATATTCTAACACAAACATTGCTTTAACACACTTTGGACCACACTCCCCCAGTCCATTAGCACGAGTAAGGACATGTTTCTTCGCCTCGTGCCAGAGTTTCTTCGCTAAAACGAGCATATCTGAAGCTGCACTCACACCCTCGCTTGCTTCTTCTTGCCTCGGTTTATGCCACAGGCTGCCCTCACCCTCCCTGTCTTTACGTTGCGGTTCTTCCGTCCTCCGCTCGTGGTAGATTCCTCGCTGGCTGAGGTCGGTGCTGGTGCGTGGGCCGCGAGCTCCACATCTGTTTCGCGTTGGTTCGAAGGAGACGAGAGATCAGCCACAGGATATTGCCTTTACTAGCAGGAAAGGTCAGGTCCAGGGGTGGAGTAGGAACTCATCCACGAGACTTTGCTCTTGCTGTTTTAGATGCCTTTTATATTACATCAGTTGTTAGATGCTCATTACAGTGTATCCCCGGCAATCCCGCGGATGCTTGGGTTTTGGTTTGGGATTTGGGTCCCTGATGGTGGAGTTCACAAAGGGCCAAGAACGTAAAATGTGGCAGGAAAAGCTTAAAATATAAATGCGTCGTGCTGCTTATATGTCTCTGGGAGTGTCTAGTGAAACTTTAGATCGAGATGGAACTCCAAACTCTGGGAACTAGACTACGGTAGCCCTGTTGGGACACTCTTTCAACCGTTTACAAATCTCGTAAGTCATACTTTAATGCTTTACTGGAGACTGGATTTTATTGGATGTTCAAATAAAAAAAGAAACCTCAAATTCAGCAGTTAAAGGTGCGCTGTCCAACTTTTTTAGTGCAGGGTCTGGCGCTTTACTTACTTTATTTTTACTTTACTTAGAATGTCCCATGGTGTGACATTAAACATTTATTCATTAGGGATGTTTCTGTTGCTCCAAAATACCTAAATTCCTTCTGTGAATAGGGGTGACTCTCCACAGATCTGAACTGTAATGTAGCATAGTGCTGTAATCTGTTTGTTAGACAGGTTTAATCTATACTGTGGAACAAGTAAGAACATTTCTAAGGAGACAAACAGGTGGTTGACCCTCCATTAGAAATGTTTTTGCATTTTTAGAAATACTTTTTTGATCATTTGTGGATTACCGTATTATTCGGACTATAAGGCGCACTTAAAATCCATTAATTTTCTAAAAAATTGACAGTGTGCCTTATTTATTAATTCTGGTTGTGCTTACTGACCTTGAACTGATTGTATGTGGTACATGGTCCTCAAAAATCTGTCAAAATATTTTAGTACGACTTTGGTAAACTACGAAGCCACACCGCTTGATGGATTGTTGGAGAATTACGGCTACTGTAGTCAGGAGCCTCGCAGAATCTGATAGAACTGACCACATTAGGCACAAGGAGCGAGCTGTTTTTTCGGTGCTTATAGTTTATGCAAATTAGCCATGTGGTTTTAAGTTTCATTTCTGTAAAATGTAAACAAATTTGTGCAAAGCTGCATTAAACACATTATTACTCAGTATTTATTTGAGTCGTCCTCATAGGAAATAAAAAAAAAAAAGATATTAAATGATCTACCCACATTCACACTCATAATACACATTCACCAAGAAAATGAGGCAATGCTGGGTGAATTGCGCCACGATCTGCCAATGGATCATGGACACCTGGGCTAAGGGATCAGTCTCAAGTGTCGTCCGTTTGTTTCTCTTAATGCACTTTATACCATATTTTCCGCACTATAGGGTAATCCACAATCCAGAGCGTCCTATGCACGAATCCACTCGGGTGTCCCAGCACGACTTCAGTAAACTACAAAGCCACACCACCCGCAGCGCACGCAAACACACACGGAGCAGACAGCGACCGCACAGCGAAAAACACCCACAGACACACTCATCACTCCACGCCGACGAGGAACAAAACGGAGGGACGAACCGAAAAAGCGAGCGCAATGTGCCGCTTCTAAACACAACTGAACAACTGAGTCACTGCGAACACGCCGACAATCCAGCGGTCCCAGACAGCACCCTCCCTACACGCCACAACTGAACAAAGCCCAGAGTCACCGTGAACGCGACAAACAAAGTCCCACTGACCCATCCAACTGTTGTGTTTCGTTTAAAATCCGGTGCCGTTTATTTGTGAAAAAAGTTCGAAAATAGATTACTCTGTGACAGTGTGCCTTATAATCCAGAGCGCCTAATAGTGCGGAAAATACGGTAATCCAGTGCACCTTATAGTCTGAAAAACACAGTAGTTAACTTTGCATGTGTCACAAAACAGTAAAAATCTTGTCAGCATTGTATAATAATTGTTATCGACATCTCAGTATAGACCTACCACTTATCTGGATCAACTTACGCCTTTAACCGAACATTTGAACACTGTACTGTCCGTAAATCTAAGTAAACAGATTGAGTTACGGCACCATCTTTTGCACTTAAAAAGCCCACCTAACAGACCCCTGTGGCCTAGTTTCGAGCACCGCTGTGGTTTCTGCCTGACTGACTGCTCTCTATACCCCAGTGACAGGCTCTAGTGATGTTGTTTAAACCTATGAATCAGGCTGATGGGTAAAAGGGCCTCTCCAGACGACTGCATGGGTGACCTCCAGGACCTCGGCGCTAAATCCTAACATGGAGTTCTACCAAAGACAAGTGATTCACCCCGAGAGAATGTGTCCGGGCCCAGTCCAAACCTGCCCTGGCCCTGGGGTCTGTGAGCTCTGCCATCCATTACACGCAGCATCTGTCAACAAAAACAGTCACATGCAACATACGGATTTGATTTGATGATTTGATGATTTGTTTAATTTAGAGAACAAAAGTGAGACAGCAGGAAGGGATCATGTGTACAGACGTTAAGGATCAGAACAAAAATGTAAAGTGGAAATGTTAGCGGCTTTAAAGGGCCCACGTGACACTATTTCCTGATCTTCGCAAACATACCTGAACTTGGTGCTCCACTGTGTTTTTAAACTCCGTAACAACACTATAACATGGCTTAAAGCTCACAAGAACCAATTTTTGTGTAATAATGGACCTTAAATTCTTGGAAGACTCAGTTATTACTTCCTTTCCTTGCATTGAAACTTAATTAGTGCTGACAATGATGCACAGAAATGAATTTGAGTTATGATTGTTCTGGTGTTAGTTATAATTTGGCATTTATTTACTTTATTTACAAGCAGGTGATGGATGCACCACTAGAACAGTTACATAATCCAGCTCTGTGATTCTTGTTTTCTTGTTCCTAAAATCTTTAATATGTATAATTTTTAATAGTTTAACAGTTTTAATTGTTGCCTAGCTCTACAATAATACTTCGTTAGGGCTGGGTGTCTTTAAGAAGTTGCCGATATATAATGCAAAAGAAAAAATTATTCAGTTCTGGAACCAAACAATATCTGATCTTAAAACCTCCTTGTTATGAGGTATATATTAGACCATTGAGCGGCATATTGTTGTTTTAAGTTTGTCTAAGTTTAATGTGGTAGATATTGATGAGCACTAATCTTTTTCATTTATTTAATTTTGTCCCGGACCTGTTATGTTGGTTTGTGTATTGTTTATTTGTTATATTAAAAACCAATAAACATTTGGTAACAAAAAAGAAGATGCCGATACGACACATACCTCGATACAGTGCACTTTCGATTTGTTGCGAGATATTTCAAGTTGATTCGATACGGTTAAATAATAAATAAAGGCTAAATCATGGCTGTGATAAAGCACTAAAAGTCTCTAACCGCTTATTGTGCAAAGTTAATATGAAACACACACATTTTAATCATGAAAATGTCGAAAGTGTCGCTTAACAAAGTTTCCTTCCACTAAACAAGCAACAAAACTGTAGCGCTGTAATGAAATAATTTAGTAAAATATACCAAAAAATACTCTTGGCGATATATCGATACAGCAGCCCATGATATCGATACTGTATCATCACATTAAACCATACGATATATCGATATTTCAATCATTTTGCACACCTCTATACTTCATAGATGTAGTTTTTTAATGTGCATACTTGGAAAAACACAATTTCGATTAAGTATTCATACATTTGTTATGGCACGAGACCAGAAACCATTACGTAAAGGTGCACGATGTAACTTTTTGTTAACTCTATCTTACGTTCATTCAATTACAGATGGTTTTATAGCTCAAAAATACCAAAAAACTTCCATTCTGACTGTGTGCGGGGTCGCCTCTCCACAGACCTGACCTGTAACTCGATCTGGTTTGGTTTCCATGAAGATAGAAATGTTTAATACCATATTGTGAAACCTTCCAGACAAAACAATAACATCTCCTTGGTGAAAAGCATCTGACGAACCCTCCAGCCGAAAAGTTACACAATTCAACAGATCAAGCTAAAACAACTTAACTAACAAGACAACTTTGTAAAATGTCCTTCAGTGGAACAAATCACCGGTCTGAACATGCAGCCACTTCTATTTAAAAATTACACACCACATTATTATAACCAACGAGGCTTCAAGTCGAACAGCGGTGAGCCAAAGGTGAAGGCCTGAGACTGTGGTCAAAAACAAGTGCTTTTAAAACCCTCAAGTCCCGCCACTGCCAGAGCTAAAAACGCAGCGTATTTCTAAGTAAAAGGAAGTCTCTGGGAAGTGCTCTCGTGTTTGGGAACATTTGGCGAGTTAAATTAAAGGTTCGTAGTGAAACTGTCCCGGCGATCGTCTCTGGAGGCTGCTCTGGGTTGGAGTTCTGTGAAGAGAAAAACAGCTGGGTCAGTGGAGTGAGTTATGCGCGGTGCTTTTCAGGCCCGTACGGACACAGTGAAGGTGGCTGACAAAAGGAAGACAGTGTGGAGCCGTGATCGTACACCTGTCCACCTGTAAATTATGTCTGACGCTTCCTGCATTCCTCCGCTGAGCTGTGACTTCTTTTTTAGGCTTCAGTGATCAGTCATACTACTTAAAACTGTTTTTCCTGAAAGTCATGATTCAAGACTGTATTTAAAGGTCCCATATTACGCAAAATTGACTCTTTTTGACTTTTAAGCCGTGTTCGAATGTTTTTACCTCTTGAGTTGAGTTGAGTTTTGTTTCATTCACACATGTCTGAGTGAGTCTTTATTATTAGACTGCCATTTTTGGATCCCCATTAGTTATTATTACCGCAGCAATAACTATTTGTGATCTCATGACTCGACTACTGTAACTACTTTCTATCCTGGCACTGACCAGGTCCAGCTCAGCCGCCAAAAGGGTCCAGAATGCAGCAGCTCGCCTTTTAACTGGAAAGAAGCAGAGGGACCACATCACTCCTGTTCTTAAATCCCTGCATTGGCTCCTTGTACATTTTAGAATCCATTTAAGTCTTACTGAGTCTTAATGGCATGGCACCTTCCTATTTATTTGAACTCCTTCATCCCCACGTCCCATCCAGAGGACCCCAGGACCAGGCTGAGGACCAGAGGAGACAGGACCTTCTCTGTGGTCGGTCCATGACTGTAGAACACTTTGCTTTTACACATTAGAGCGGCACAGTCACAGGAGCACTTTAAATCCTTGCTCAAAACGCACATTTCTTCCTTTTGGCATTTGCCCAGAGTTGGGAAGATACACCTTGGCACCTTGCTATTATTATTTTTTGCTTATTGTATATTTTATTTCACTGTAAATGTTGTTCAGCACTTTGGTAAAGCTTTGGCTGTTTTAAATTAACCTAGTGCCTCCGCTCAATTTAATTTCTCTCCAGCAACTAGGTCAGGATTTAAAATACAATCGACTGGAAGTGCGAGTTCGGGCACCAGCCAATCAGCGAAGAGTGATATATTCAGTGTTGCCAATGATTCCCGAGATCGAGGATTTAAAGCCGGAATAAAGAGAATGTTTGGTGAATTTTATCAAGGGGAAAGATGTTATTGCCCTTCTTCCTACGGGATTTGGGAAAAGCTTAATATACGAGCGGTGCATTACATACGTCACGACCAAATAGCAGCGATTGGTTAAATGATAAAAAGTACCCGCCTACCGTCGAGCGAACAAAATCTAAGGCTGCGAGGTCAGACGGTTTGTATGAAGTGAAACAAAGTAAAACAAAGTAAAACTGGCTGATGAATCAGGCTCGTTTTAAATGTGCTGTACAAATAAATTTGATTTGATTTGATTGTATTTGTCTAAATGCTCCACCTCCTCATGTAGTGGGAGTTTTCAAGTTAATATTTACCTTTTACTTTTAGTTCAGTAGAGATTGGCAATTCCAAGGCTTTGACTCTCATTCGAAAGCGGCTCCTGTTTCTATCCAAGCACCCACGCATCTATGCTTGCAGAATTGTTGTGTCTTTGAGCAATACACTTGTAATAAACTGACAGATTTTCTGTTTTGTACATCTTCAGAATCCAAGTGTAAAAGACCTAATCAGGGCTCTGCTAAAACAATATTCTTACGCAAAATATCATGAGAATTGCCTTTATTTGAGGATTCTCTTCAACTCTGTTCCACCAGGCGACGTCATGTGGTAATACAGGAAGAGCTCCACTGTGTTTTTAAACTCCACACACCTTCGCTAGAATAATATGGATCATTTCGAAGTCTGTGTTGTTGAGATAGTGTACCAGAATGATTAAAGCGCTAAATAACTCTCAGATCCTTAAAACAACACATCAACATAGCTGTCATAGGGGCACCTCGTATGTAAAACTATCCACTGTTTTGACTTTGGGGTTCTTGTCGCGCTAACCTGCATGAGCGTGCCTGTCTGTAACCCGAGTGCAGAGGTCCGCAGGTGCCATAGGGGTCTTCCTCCGCCAAAAGAAAGTACTGGATGTTCGCTGGCTGCCAGGAATTAGACACTACCAGCACCTTGGATCACACTCACCAAAAAGATAGGAAGTCAGAAGGCTGGAAATCTTCAAAAAAAAAAAAAAAAAAAGCAGAGGGGCTCTTTTGATGTGTGTTTGCATTCCTCACAGCGCTGGTGAAAGGGGAGCCGTGCCAAAGAGGAACACTTGAAACTGAACGAGGCTCAAAGAAAAACACTGGCCCTGGGTTCATAACAAAAGTCTAGGGTCTGGGGGTACGAGGTAAAAAGACAAGATGGATAGATGTTTGGAGAGGAGATAGAGAGGGAAGATGGGAGATGATAGAGGCTAATGGACTCTGTCTAGTTCATGGGAATCACTTCCTTGAGACAGTTTGTAGTAATTGTAGTACGGTAGCCTCAAAGGGACATTGTATTCGCAAGTATGAGTCACTGGTGCATAGATTAGTGCATAAATTTAACATTTTTACAGATAAAATACCTGATCGATCTAGGAAACAGCATTAAATAGTTTGTACCTGATTTTTTTCCATGTATTTTTTAATGTATGAGCAAAGTTTGTACAGATATATTGCGTCCGGATGTAACAATAACTGAAATATTGTGATATAGTATCGCCAAAAGTCTCACAATATTATCACGGACCATCACAACATAAAATTCCAAGTCTCTTCGCTTAAATTTATAGTTATGGTGCAACAATAGCTAAAAAAAAATAGGAACTACATAGACCATGATCCTTTGCTCCATTTCAGTGCAGATTACATGAAGAAATAACTGTTATTAAGCCTTGTCAAGGTATTTTAAAAGGAAAAAGTAGCATATTCACAATTTTGTTATCGCAATAAATATCGTACCGCGAGATACGTATCGTGAAAATATCGTACCAAGTGCTTTAGATATCGTTACTGTCCTAATATTGTGTAAGCAGCTCTTCAAGGCAAAATATGTCTCCTGTGTACTGTCTGGATCAAATTACAAAGCGTTTTAATGTTTTATAATCTGGAAGTGCACTCTTAGCATGCTAATTGTTGTTAGATTCACTGCTTTGGCCTCTGAAAGTTGTGAAAAGTGCTGAATAATTAGGATGCTCTGAACGCATAAGGTAAGAGAGGAATAATTTTGGACCACAGCAGATTGTTTAATGTGAACTAGTTCTCATTTTTACAGGACAGTAAAAATAAGGTACAGCATTTTTAACAACAAATCTAAAAAATATTGTCTAATTTTAAGCATTCGGAGGTACTAACTAAATGTTTTTTTAAAAATGAGTGGCATCTAGTATTTACATTTTTCTTGCATTATTGACAATTGAATGACTTGACATGGGCTACATATATTAAAGTTGCGCTGTGTAACTTTTCTGGTGGAGGCTCTGTCAAATACTTTTCTTCATGGAGATGTTTGTCTGGAATGTTTCACAGTATGGCATTAAACCTTTCTATCTTCATGGAGACCAAACTAGATCAACTTAAGCTGGGCGTCCACTGTGCGATTTTTGGCCCTTTTTGAGTCGATTTTTCACTCGTACAACTGTTTTTTAACGTGATTCATCAGCCAGTTTCACTTCGTAGAAACTTTCTGACCTTGCAGTGTCATTCGCTTGACAGTAGGCGGGTACGTTTTTTTATTTAACCAATCACTGCTGTTTGGTCATGATGTATGTAATGCGCCGCTAACGGGACTAACTGGTATATTAAGCTTTTCCCAAATCCTGTAGGAAGATAGGAAGGGCAATAACGTCTTTCTCCTTGATGAAATTCACCAAACATTCTCTTTATTCTGGCTTTATATCCTCGATCTTGGGAAATGTTGACAACACTGAATATATGGCTCTTCGCTGGTGCCTGAACTTGCTGTTTCGGGGATTTTGCGAACCGTCTATTGTATTTTGATCCCTGACCTAGTTGCTGGAGAGACATGAAATTGAGCGGAGGCACTACGCTAACTGTTTTTGGGATCAGGCCGACTTTTGGCTTAATCGTGTGTCGTGCTTTGTGTAGTAAACATGGGGAAACGAGAACCGATTAATACCTCACGAACAGCTCCCGATCGGCATTCGTAGGTCACAAGAAAATTGAACCTGTTTGAAATCCAGTCGCCTCTTGTGAGGGTTTTGCACTGATAAAGTTTTAGTATTAGTTATTCATTTTTTTCTTTTTCTTTTTTTCTTCACTAATTTACAAATATAGGTGTGGTGATGATAAAATCTGAGAGATGTATGTCTTAAGATCCTGTATTGTATAGTATGAATGCTGTCTGTGTGTTGTGTGAATGTTGTCTTTGTGTTGTGTTTGTCTTTTGTTCTGTTTTGATTTGTTTTTTCTTTCTACTAACTAACTAACTAAATGAATGATTAAATAATAAAGAAATAAATAAAGTAGTTCCGTGTTCTACAAACTTTTAAACCCTGTGATTTGGCCGTACAGTTTGAGCTGGGGCTGACTTAAACAGTCAAAAATATCACACAGTGTATGTCCGACATTACAGGCCAGATCTGTGGAGAGGCAACCCCGCTCACAGTCAGTTTTTCAAAGGTATTTTTCAGCTATAAAACCACCTGTAATTTAAGAAATGTGAGGTAGAGTTGTTTAATATCATACTGTGGAACATTCCAGCCAGAGCAAAGACATATCCACAGAAACAAGCAGATGTCTGACCCCCAAAAACCAAAAAGTTACACAGTGCATCTTTAAACTCAGTAATGTTTGACTATTTAAATGAACTTCAAATGGTTAAAAGATCTTGTCCAATGTTGTTTCTTGTGGTACTAACAACACCAAATTCAAAATAGCCCAGAGATATTCACTTGAAAATTAGGTTTTGTGGCGTCAAGCATCAAGGACTGCGCAGCCTTGTTTGGTAACATGGTTGGATAAATCATTTTAACTGACAAAAGTTGTATGTTCGTGATAGTTCGCAAAAAAACAACCCCAGAGCCAACGCAGCAGGAGACAGGAGACCATTTCGTGCCAAACTTTTGTCACATTGCTGCGTTACATCACTCTATTAAACCCCTCTGGTCATTTCAATAAAATAGTCACACATTTCTGGACAATTATGCCGTGTCACGAAGGTCTGTTTCGCTTGGTGTCTGTAGTTTCAGAGCTAATAGTTATGGCCTCGTGAAAATATTACAGCTTCCTCTTATGTGAGACATTTTGAGTTTGACTTTTTTCCCGTCCAGAAGATATTTCGTTTTAAATTTGCTAATCGATATGGCAACAGTGGTCATTTTTCATCATCCTGAAACCCATGAAAACCATTAAAAATCACATGAATGCAATTTAATGTACATCAAATTGATCTTAGTATTGACATGGGCTAGAAAATATAGAAATAGTTTGCAGTAACTGAGTCTAAAAGAAGATATCAGACACTAAAAAACAGACTTGATACCAGTGGCGGAGTTAATAATTTGGGGGCCCTAGGCGAACTTGAGATTCGGGCCCTCACTATATTTTTTAATAACTTTTAAAATATTTATTGTCTGTTTTTCCCCATTCATTGGAAAAAAAAACAACATCTAGAAAAGTTTAAATGATGTAAATTAATAATATTTTACTTTATTTCAGTAGATTCAACTTGACAAGTAAAATGATCTACCAATGGAATAAGTTTGTTTTTCTTAATTCAAGCAATATTCCTTTTTTTTTTTTTTTTTTTTTTTTTAAGTGCAAAAAGTTGTTGTTTTTCTTATTTTAAGTGTAGCAAGATGTATTTTCATATTTTAACTACAGAAAGTCTTGTACACTGGCAAATAATTTGACTTGTTAAGTGAAATTTACTCAAATCATGAAAAAACTTTCTTAATTTAAGTCATTTTAACTTGACTAGACTTTGTTTTTTGGAGTGTTGCTCTTGAGACACGCACATCTATATCTGAATTATGGTGGATTGGAAACTTTTCTTATTAGTTCAGTCGCCTACTAGATAACCATAGCTGAAAGTAGTTTTATTTTTTTGCTAGTACAATTACATTTTTGTTTACATCCATTTTATATGATTATGATTGTGATATGATTATGTTCAAATCAGGGTCAAGCTCCATTCTAACGTGAAAAGAGAAAATGATTTGACAGTTAAAATAGATTTGACAATCAGATTCTATTTTGATGGTGGTTTTTTTTTTTTGTTTGAAAGTAAAACTACACATTTAATGTCATACTGAGAGAAAATAAAATTGCTCTGAGGCTTCGGCCATTGGGGGCCCCTCCAGGTTCGGGGGTCCCTGGACGGCCGCCTATTGTTGCCTAATGGTAGCGCCGCCTCTGCTTGATACTCACTAATAAAAAACAGATAATATAGAATGTCATTTCCAACATTAAATCATAGTACTTTCTTTTATATTCCCATGAGGTCTTATATCTGTGTAATCCCTCAGGGGTCCAGGTAGGTTCCACAGTGGTCCATGGGCGTAAACTAGTCTGTGTGCTCTTATACTTGCTCTGATACAGCTCAAAATCATTCTAAAACTATTGAGGAAAGGTTCATTTCTGTCCTGGCAATGTGACTTTTTAGTATCAATACCTGCTCAAACAAGTATCTATCTTCTATACCTAGTTTTAAGATTGATTAGTATCTGATTTTTGATACTTTTGACAACCCTAGAATCTTAGGTATTTAACAAAACTTTTAATTATTGATATTTATAATGATATTTCAAGTTGCAAGGTAGCATTGTTAAAACAAAATAGAATAAACTAGGTCGACCTATACTAAATGATAAGTTGCTGCCTGTTCTGTCCTGTATTTATGCATTTTTTTTTTTTTGTCAAGGCTTAAAACTCCCCACAATTTTTCATTTCTTTTAAAAGATTTTCACATTCTTAGCCAGCTACATTCAAAGAAACATATAAAATAGGTCAATAAATACTAAATCGAGTTCTGGTTCAATACTTGATGGAATTTTTGAGGGCCAATATTTATCATTTATCTTTTATTACTTTTTCTTTGTACTAAAAGTTTTTTTTTTGTACTATAATGAGATTTGAGCTGCCAAGGGTTGAATAAATGCTTTTCTGACTCATAGATTCAAACAAAGTACTTTTATTATCTTTTTAATATTTATTAAAGTTTGTTTTTTTAACCATATGAAAAATTTTAGAATATTTAAAAAAATAATTCTACTTAAGTGGCATAAATTTGCTTCATGATAGTAATTTATCATCTATATTTTCTTCAGCAATATATCATATTTCAATATTTGTTATCGTGACAGGCCTAGTCATAATTTAAGAGCTAATATCCTGATGTGCGTGTGGTAGGAGGCCCATAATCCTGTCTTGGTCTGGAGTCAGCCTGTGGTCACATGGCTCCGGGGGGGAGGTGTGAGGCGAGGGGCACGGAGAGGTGGCCGGAGGGTGGGGGTCTTATCCTGCCCGAGCGACTCCAGCCCACTCGGCCAAACAGAAGATGAGAAAAGAAGTGCACCCTTGTTGTTATTTCGCCTTTGGCCCCTGCCATCTGTCCGCCTGGTTCGCGACACCTGTACCAGCCTGTCAGAGCCGGGGTCCCCTGTCAGCGGGGCCAACGCAGGTCCGGCCTGTTGGGAGAACCGGGGGTGGGTGGTTGGTTTGGGGGGGGGGGGTGTTTGGGCACCGTGGCACGAACTCGGCTGAATTAGAGGGAGCAGTGGGTGGGGGGAGCAGGGTGAAGTTGGGGGCATTTTGGAGAAATGAGCTTGGATTCTCACACTACCAAACTCATTATAATGAAATTGTGACCAACAGTTGCCAATGTTGATGCAAGATTTCCAGTAAAGCTCCTATATTAGGCAAAATTGACTCTTGTGAGCCTTTAGCCATGTTATAATCAAAAACATACCTGGAGTTGTTTGAGAAATCCATTTTAGGACTATAAGGCACACCACATTATAAGGCACAATATCAATAATGTTTAATTTTCTTCGTCTGTTTTTCATACATGAGGTGCACCGGATTATAAGGCGCATTAAGCGAAACAAAGGGACGACACTTGAGACTGATCCCTTAGCCCAGGTGTCCATGATCCATTGACAGATCGTGGTGTAATTTGCCCGGAGTTGCCTCCCTGTTTTGGTGAATGTGTATTATGAATGTGAGTGGATAATTTAAGTTTTTTTTTTTTTTACTTCCTATGAGGACGACTCAAATACACATTGAGTAATAATGTGTTTGACCCAGCTTTGTGCACATTTGTTTATATTTTACAGAAATTAAACTTAAAACCACATGGCTAATTTACATAAACTATAAGCCTGAAAAAAACAGCTCGCTGGACTAAGGACTGTAAATTGGGCTTTACTCCGTGAGGCTCCTGACTACAGTAGCTACAATGCTCCAACAATCCACCAAGCGTTGCGGCTCCATAGTTTACCAAAGTCGTACTAAAACATTTTGACAGATTTTTGAGCATCAAATACTACATAAAATCAGTTCAAGGTCAGTAAGCACAACCAGAATTAATACATAACAATGTGTTTTATGAAGCTTTGTGCACATTTGTTTACGTTTTACAGAAACAAAACTTAAAACCACATGGCTCATTTGCAAAAACTATAAGTGCTGAAAAAGCGTCTGCTGGACTAAAGGACACAAATCTGTGGAATATGTGTGAAAATCGGTTCAAGGTCAGTAAGCACAACCAGAATTAATACATAAGGTGCACTGTCAAATTTTGAGTAAATTAAGGGATTTTAAGTGCGCCTTATCGTCTGAAAAATACGGCATTAATCTGTACATCTACAAAGCTCAAAATGCACTGTTCCACCTTGTGATGTAAAGTAGTGGTAGTTTTTAAGATAAGTTTTATTCAGTAGAGATTGACAACTCCAGGACAGGTTTTTACATTTAAAAATGTAAAAAACACAGTTGAGCACTTCCTGTAATATCTCATGACATCACAAGGTGGAACAGAGTCAGCCTAAATTTGCAGGGTTTGTGTGTTAAACATGTGTGAATGAAACAAAACACTGGGTCTGTTTGTGATGAGAAAACAACATTATAACAGATCAAAAAACAGCGTAATATGGAAAAAACTGGGGATTTTAAGGTGAACAGGTTTGGCGAGCAGAACCAACTCATTTAAGGTCTTCAGTTAGTAAGAAATGCCTTATGAGGATTCAGATACACATTCATTCAAAATTCAACCCGCACCTGCCATGCCAATCAATATTTTCTTTGCTAAATGATCCTCGGAGGTTCCAGCGTCCCCTTCTACCCTTCTCCATCCCGCTTTGGCTCGGGCTTCAGAGGCAAATTGGAAAGCAAAGAACTGGCATGCCGTAAAAGCGCCGAAACAGCTATTAATGCTTTGCCAGATGTTCGGACGCCCATGTAAGCAGGAAGATTCCCTGTTAGTTTTTAAGGACTGGTGCGTTTGAAAAGCGAAGGCGGGCTCTTGTTCAGCTCATTCCCGGGCACCACCTCCCCGAGCCAAGAACGACTCAAAGGAGCCTGAGCTCCAGCCAAGTCCAACCCCGATAAAGGCTCATGAAAGAGGACGGTAGATTCTATGGCCGTGATAGGTGATATTCACAACTCTTAGAGACCAGAGCAGAGTTTTGTCAGTAAAGCGAACAACAACTAGCATGCTAACAGCGCACCACCTCATTATCAGTCAATAAAATGCTTTCTTATTAGCTTATGCAATATATTTGTACTGAGAAATGACAAATTTAGCTGAGATATACAGGAGAAAAATCATGTACACCGCCTTTGAATGAAACTTAAAAAAAAAATAAAAATTGACTCCGCCGTTTGTTTAAAGTGCACTATATAAATTTTGGTTGAGTGTCCATCACCTCTTTGTTTCTATGGATCTGTCATTATGCTGCCTGGAATGTCCTAGCAAGGCTGGCGCCACCTAGTGCCTCCACTCAATTTAATTTCTTTCCAGTGAATAGGTCAGGAATGGGAATACACTAGACGGTTTGCCAGAACCCCAGAAGTTGTAGATCGTGCACCGGCCAATCAGTGAAGAGCTGTGAAGTCATGTCTGGGTCCCTTTTGTGGTACAGCACAACAGTAAACAAAGTATTGAGATGGATGTAGACGAAGCCATACATTCTGTGTTGGCAACAATTCCCGAGATCGAGGATTTAAAGCCAGAACAAAGAGAATGTTTGGTGTTTCACTTCGTGGAAACTGGCTGATGAATCAGGCTAGGAATGTTCCACAGTGTAACATTAAACAGCTCTACCTTGTTTTACAGTTCAAAAATACCAAGAAAAACAGGCATTCTGACTGTGAGCGGGGTCGCCTCTCCACAGATCTGACCTGTAACGTTGTCTAGTTTGATCTCCATGAAGATATAAAGGTTTAATGCCATACTGTGAAACATTCCAGACAAAGCAATAACATCTCCATGAAGAAACCAGAAAGGTTACACAATACACATTTAAAGTAAAACATATGTTAGAATTCTTAAATACAAAAGGTTCACTGCAAAAAAAACTAAATCTGGTCAAGTTAAGATGACTTGAATTTAAAATGTTTTTTTCATGATTTGTGTAAATTTCACTTGAGAAGTAACATTATCTGCCAGTGGAACAAGAATGCATCTTGCTACACTTAAAAATTATAAGAAAAAAAAAACACCTTTTTACTCTTAAAATAAGAAACAAAATCGAATGCTTCTTGAATTAAGACTCACTCTTATTCCATTGGTAGATAACTTTAATGGTCAAGTTGAATCTACTCCAATAAAGTAAAACGTTCTTAATTTAAGTCATTTTAACTTACCTAGATATTGTTTTTTCCAGTCTTTCTACAATTCAGATGTAAAGATTTTTTGCTTAACTCACAAAAATTGCCTTCTTTACATTCTGTTCTGTATCATTGACTAGGCAGGCGCTTGTTTAACTCATTCAACTTATCCGAGCCAAGAAAGACTCAAAAAGACGCTTGCGTTCCTGCCAAGTCCGGCCTCGATAAAGGCCCATGAAAGAGGACATTAAACCCTATCGCTATAAGGTGATGTCAGAGCGGTCCGAACAGGGGACACGACAACTCTCTGGCTATCTCTGGGACTTTTTGGCACTGGGGTAAAAGGGAGACAGCTGCAGTCTAAACCTGTTAGTGGCCCACCTCTAATCGGCTTACATTGGCCGGATGACAGGAGACTGGCACCTCAGAAGGGTCGCGGAGACGGACGGAGCGACAGCCACCGCTCGGCGAAGGGGGACATGTTGGATAACCACGTGAAACCGAAAACAGTACTTCACACGTCCAGCGAGAAAGACGCCAGATCAGTGAACGATTTTATGCATTTAATCGACCTGAAAGCCCAAATTTGTTCATTGTTTTTTCTGGGTGAACCAAAAGTAATTATCAGAATTTCAAAATGTGTAGTATGTGTTATAAAATCAATAGTCATGTATTTAAATTTCATCAGGGAGGTACATTGTGTAACTTTTCTCGTGGAGGGTCCATGTTATGTCTTTGTCTGAAATGTTTCACAAAGTGGCAGTGTTTCCCCAACTTTTTTTCTGGGGACCCACATTTTAAAAGTCACAAATCTTCGCGTCCCAAGTCAACAGATATTTTTTCTAAATCACGAAATAAATTTGCAACCATTATTGAACATTAATGAGGATATTTTTTTGTTGACTGAGTGATCGTGTCTCTCTGAACAATTAGTATTACTCTACGGAGATTTGCAGAGAAGAATTGAGGATAGTAGTTTTGCGAGGATTCACATGATTCGGAGGCGACCCAAAAAAATTCTCTTGTGACCCACCCAGTCTTTGGGAAATGATGCAGTGTGGCATTAAAACCTTTCTGTCTTCATGGAGACCAAACCAGACCAAGTTACAGGACAGATTTGTGGAGAGGTGACCCCATTCACCGTCAGAATTACTGTTTTTTAGGTATTTTTGAGCTATAAAACCACCTGTGATTGAATAAATGTAAGGTAGAGCTGTTAAATGTTTTTATTGATTCATCTATTTGGTCACAGGTATATTTTGACATTATTCCACTGTCATATTTAACATACACTGGCCGAAAAGGTGTCGGCTGAAGCCACTCTTACTCTTTATTCCTTTGTCAGAGCGTCATCTTGACACCAGTTCTGATTCATAAATACAGCAAGAGGAAATAAACAAATCAGTAACAGTACAACAAAGTACCACAGCACAAACTAAGCATCATAAAAAATGGAACAGAGTGGTGCACAATTTTCGGTCTTCTGTACAATTGTTCCAGAGCTTCATCCCTTTAATAGACAAACAAAATTTCATAATGTTTGTTCTGATTTTCTTTTTGATAAACACGGCCGTGCCTCTGAGCTCATACTGGCTATTTCGGATTCTGAACACATCTATGACACTAAATTTATTAAACAATTGCAATAATTTGTTCATTTTTGTTACATTTTTCCAAAGACTGACCATCCATTTCCACTTTCTCTTTAAACTGTTCCTCAGTGTGATACTCACAGTTTATATTTAGTTTATTGTAGAATTGGACATGCCATACTGTGGAACATTCCAGGCAGAGCAATGACATATCGTAACAAGCAAGTTACACAATGCAGCTTTAAGATGAGACTGATATAATAATGTTAAAGGTGCTCTATGTAACTTTTCGTTTGCCCGGTCTGCTCAGCAAGCCTGATTCATCATTTGGTTTCAATTCGTGGAAACCGTCTGACCTCGCAGCATTAGGATTCGTTCGCTCAACGGTAGACGGGGCACTTTTTTATTTAACCAATCGCTGCTATTTGGTCGTGACGTATGTAATGCGCCAAATCCCGTAGGAAGAAGGGCAATAACGTCTTTTCCCTTGATAAAATTCACCAAACATTCTCTTGGTTCCGGCTTTAAATCCTCGATCTTGGGAATCGTTGCCAAAACAGAATGTATGTCTTCGTCTACATCCATCTCGATCGCTGTGTTTACTGTTGTGCTGTACCACAAACGGGACCCAGACAGGCGCTTGAGTTTGACGTCATGGCTTCACAACTCTTCGCTGATTGGCCGGTGTGCAGTCCACAACTTCCGGAGTTCCTGTAAACCATCTAGTGTATTCTGATTCCTGACCTAGTTGCTGGAGAGAAATGAAATTGACCGCACTAGGTAGCTCAGTTGTTCTCCATGATCATTTTTCATATATTTTGCTTTGCTTAGAATGTTCCACAGTGTTGCATTAAATTTCTATCTTGAATTTATACAAGAAGACAGAGATTATTGCTCAAAAATACTTTAAAACCCTATATATTCTTTCTGTGAGCTGGGTCGTCTCTCCACGGATCTGACCTGTAACCTGGCCTGGTGAAGTCATCTGCTTGTCTGAACAGAGTTTGATAAATTTAATGCCATACTGTGGAACATTCCTGTCAAAGCAATAGCATCTACACGTCCAATGAGTAGACCACTCTTCCACCGGAAAAGTTACAATGTGGAGCACCAAATGTATTAAGGCAAATTTTGTTCCCTGTGGAAGAAAGTTTAAAAGAAAGTATTTTATTATGATTTAGTTTTTCTTTTATCTTTCAAACTATAAAACACTTATTTTCGTGTCTCCGGTGAAAACGACTTACCTCATTGTATTATCAGGATGTTTCTTTTGCGCTCGGTCCAAGTAATTTTACGAGAGTCTGGACTGCTGACCATTCGTGTAAAGTTTTACTCGTTTGGACTTTAATAGAGATTCCGACAGGTGTCCAGAAGATAAAAGAAAGCTGGACTCTTCATTAAGATGCCCAAAACCTCGCGTCTGTATCTGTGCATTTTTCAGAGGAATATGTCAGGATTTCCGCACCTGGCTGCAACGCGCTGATAACATTTATGACCATGTAAGATCTGTTTTAACATTTTAAAAAGCCAAAGATATGAAGAAGTTTGTAGAACACTTATAAATGTTTTTACTTCTTCAATGAAAGGAACAGCCCCTGATTTTTTTGTCTTAAACTTGAACCTGAACCTGAAATTTTAAACAGTTCACAGTGGTCCAAAGTTATTCCTCATTTACCTTATTATTAGGGATGTATCAATAACTAAAATATATCGTGATATCGTATCGTCAAAAGTCTCACAATAATATCAGAGGCCCTCACAATATCTCAAATTCTCTTGTCAAATTATTGTCAAAAGGTTAATTGTATTGTATCTGCTACTTTATTTGGAGGCTCCAGCTGTGCCCAATCCTGTATTTCATTGGTCGAGAGTGAGAAGTGCCTTTAAATTAAACTTTCTTTAACTCCGTAGTTTAATATGCGTTAGAATACTTACTGTATTTTTCAGACTATGAGTCGCTGTGGAATATAAGTCGCACAAGCCAAAAAATGCGTAAGAAAAAAACATATATAAGTCGCACCAGACTATAAGTCACAGTTTTTGAGGGTAATTTATTTTATAAAATCTGAGACCAGGAACAATATTTTGTCTTGAATGGCAAGTTACAGTAACAACAACAGAACAGAAAGCAACAGACTGTTAACGTCACATATGAACAGTTCTTCAGATAACTATAATATAAACAACAGTACAGAACAAATTTAACAAACTCTCCATCTCACTCCAAATCACTAAATCCATTCAATTCTTCAGCTCCACGACCTCCAGAGGTAAACGAAGTGCCTCTTCTTCTTCTGTGTAGCTGTCCTCAGACTCAGCATCAGTTCCAGTTAGAATTATTCCAGCCTTTCTGAATCCCGACAGGATGGTTTTGGTTGTCTTTATAAGTTTGTTTAAATTTTAAATTGTTCAGTGGTACAGAAGTAATGGTGCGATCGACTGACATGATACAGACAGGACAGAGGCTCTTTCTGCAGGAGACATGCGCAGTAGAGTGAAGTGACAGTGGTACAGTGTGAAAATTTTGATATATAAGTCAGAGGACCACCCAAACCATGAAAAAAGTGCGATTTACAGTCTGAAAAATACAGTAAATACTTTTCAAATTTAAGCATAAATCACAAAAATAACTTTCTTTGTATTCTGCACTATACCATTACCTATGAAATGATTCAAACGTTAATTGTTTTGTATTTGCTACTTAAATGAGATGCCCCAGCAGTGCCCGATGCTGTACCTCACTGGTCTAGAGTGAGAACATCTTTTTGTATGACTCATCTTTTTATGGGAATCATAACGCAATGGAAAATCTATGTCTTAAAATGCAGTAATGAGTTTTAACACATGACATAAGACAGACACGTCTCCGAGCACAAACAACACATGTACGCCTCAAGACCTGACATCATGAAACCAGAGAGCAGCCCTGACTTTACGAGACAGTGAGAAGAACAAATATCTCATTTTTCAGAGTGTAATTGGGAAAGTTGTGTACCAAGGCTTCACGGTATGAGAAAATGATGCAGCATTTGATAATTATGTTTTATATTTCCATGAAGTTAAGTTTAAAAAAATGCACATTTACAAGTCAAACTGGGTCAAAATAAAAACCAAGGCCACCCCATTTCTAACGTAGAACTGAATAAAATCTGCCTTTTTGCCCATTTTACTAAAAAAATGTAAATTTGAAGACCTTTGCATTGTTGCCAGAGAAATCTTTTTGCCATGTAACTCAGCTTAGTGGCATGATTGGTTTCACAGAGACAGATATGTTTAATGTAGTGTAGTCTACATGTAGTTAAGAAGGCAGTGGACCATTCACAAGAAAAACAAATAACTGGCCTAGTCCAATTTGAAATCGATTAATAAAAATGCTTGCAAACCAGGAAACTGTGGTTGAGGTGTACCGTATTTTTTGGACTATAAGGTGCACCGGATTATAAGGCGCATTAATCAAAACAAACGGATGACCCTTGAGACTGATCCCTTAGCCCAGGCGTCCGTGATCCATTGGCAGATCGTGACGTAATTCGCCCGGCGTTGCCTCCTTGTCTTGGTGAATGTGTATTATGAATGTGAATGTGGAGAACAGCTCGCTCCTTGTGTGCTGATGTGGTTGAGCTTCTGTTGAACTAAAAGACATGACTCAGTGGAATATATGTGTTCTTTCTGTGACAAGGCGACCGCGGCGGTGTGTGGTGAGTCGACTCAGAACTGTACTTCGCTTTTTACTCCGCGAGGCTCCTGACTACGGTAGCCATAATACTCCGACAATCCATCAAACGGTGCGGCTTCGTGGTTTACCAAAGTCGTACTAAAACATTTTGACAGATTTTTGAGCGCAATGCACCACATAAAGTCAGTTCGAGGTCAGTAAGCACAACCAGAATTAATACATAAGGCGCATAATTTTTAGGATTTTAAGTGCGCCTTAGAGTCCGAAAAATACGGTAATAGTTATAATCTCAAACATCCTAATAACACATGTTTTTTCATAATTATAACTGCAAAGTTTAAGTGCAAAAAAAACCAAAATCTATTCAAGCTGAGATGACTTGAATTACGAAAGTTTTATCATATTTTGAGTAAATTTCACTTGCCAAGTAAAATAATCTGACAGTGGAACAAGACTTTTTGTATTTAAAACATGAAAATACATCTTGCTACACTTAAAATACGAAAAATAACAACTTTTGCACTTAAAATAAGAAACAAAATCTAATGTTGCTTGAATTAAAAAGAACACACTCATTCCATTGGCAGATAATTTGACTTGTCAAGTTAAATCGACTCAAATAAAGTCAAATGTTCTTAATTTAAGTCATTTTAACTTACCTAGATATTATTTTTTTCCAGTGTGTTATTGCTAAATTACTAGATGCCCATGAATGCCTCTTAGCCCTTCATATTTGTTTCCCTGACCTGCACGTGGACCGGGACAAGAGTCTGTCAAGTTTTGGGGGCAAAGACTCGCTCTGTGTTCTCATGTAAACGTCGTGAGTGACATATAGTGACAGAAAATACTCAGTGAGATCCCCTCCTCTGTCTATAAAGCTCGTAAATCCTGCGTTGCCTTCTGTTTTCACACTGCTCCATTCGCAGACACATGCTGACACATCCCGGCCTGTTTCTCACAAGAGTCTGAGTTTAGTCTGAGGTGAGATGACCGCCGCTTCACTGGAGGTTGTGGAATGGGGTTTGTCTCCTCCTGCCGCAGACCCAGGGCGTGTTTGCTCTGCGCCGGGGATGATCTTGTAGTTCTCACCAAGTTAAACAAGTGGCTCGCTGCCAGGCCATGGAGCCTTTCACGGAGCTATTGACTCAGGACACAGGCTAAAAGCTAAAGGCCGAGTGTATTTACAATTGGAATAGTCGTGCTGTGAGCATGCTGCCTCTGTGAGAGATTTGTGTGCTGCTTTGGATCAGAATATGTGGAATAAAGTCGTGTTTTTAAAGGTTTTTGATGCTTGAATTGTACAATCAAAATGCATTGTGTGGATTTTTTTTCTGTATTTCTTTAAAGGTGCACTGTATAATTTGCAACTGAAGAGTCTGAGATGCTGTTTTTGTGCCCGAAATGCTCCACAGTATGACATTAAACATATCTATTTCCACGGAAACAAGCAGGTGATGCCTCTAGGCCACATTACAAGCCAGATCATGCGTTTCAAAGCGTCTTTCCCAGCAATAAATACATAAAAATTAAATGTGAGGTGATTACATTTAATGCCACAGTGCCACTAGAAAGTTGCATAGTGCACCTTTAATTTACTAAAAACTGATTAAAAATGGTAAAACTTTATAAAAACTACACGTATTAATGCCTTAATAAAGCATGAACTAATGAATTCATGATTAATAAATAGTTTATTAAGAGTTATTAAAGTTCAGTAACGTCTAATTAATACTCTTAACTCTTAACGCCTTCATTAAAGTGCATTGCGTAACTTTTTGGAATGTTTTACAATACGGCATTTGCCTTTCTGTCGTCATGGAGACCAACCCAGGCCGAGTTACAGGTCAGATCTGTGGAGAGGCGACCCCGTTCCCAGTCAGAATGTGTTTTTCTAGGTTTTTTTGAGCTGTAAAACCACCTGTAATTGAATAAATGTAAAGTAGATTTGTTTAATGTCATATTGCGGAACATTCCAGGCAGAGCAATGACATATCCATAGAAACAAGCAGGTGACAGACCCTCAATCGAAAAGTTACACAGTGCGTCTTTAAGTGTTAGTATGTACTGAAACTTTCTTTAAAAAACATTTTCTTTATATATTGGATTAAAGGTTGTATGGAGGATTTTTTTTTGTTTGTTTTGTTTCAAATTGTCAATGATAGCATTATAGAGGTGCAGTAGCCTTGTAATTATGATGACCAAAAAAAAAGAGAATAAAAATTCATCAACTCTGGACGTGGTGGGGCCAGCTAAACATTTGCCAATAGATAACGACACTGCCTCGTTATCTGTTAGCTGACAGGCTGTCAATCAATCTCCCTAAGTTTCTAGCGTAACTGACTTGCCTGCGCGCCGCCGGTACGTGGTTTACGTACGCCTGTCACGCAGACGCAAGCCGCACAGACGCTGTTTACTCCACCAACGCAACAGTTCTTAGCGGCTTTTTTTGACCTATATCTTCCTCGCAGTTCGCACAAAGTTTGTTGCAATGGCAGACAAGAATCCAGGAGCAGTTAGCCGCAAAAGAAAGTCCGTTTTTGAGGTCGCTGAAAGAAGAAGACAAGGGGAAAAGCAGCGAAGCTAAACTAAGGTCATTCTTGAAGATTCATTCCAGCGATGGCGCGACTGAAGCAGACGCAGGGTCTAAAGACTGACGCATTGGTCGCCAAATTACTCCTGGACAGGTCACTTCTGCTTATTATGAAAACGTACTTTATTTCCAAGAGCTAGACAAACGTTTTTCAGGACACGAAAGCGATATCCTATGTCTGAAAACGTAATTTTCAAGGCAAAGAAAGAGTCCGCTTGCTGCTGCGTGTTGTAGCTAGTTCATTCGCACGGAATCTCCGCGCAACCTTCTCTGCACCCCTTTCCTGTCCCCGCTGCCCGATCCGCTCTTCCCCCTGCTCCTCAGTTCTCCGGGCACGGAATCTCCGCGCACCGCTCCCCTCTCCTCTCTCCTCTCCCTGCTCCGCTCTTCTCCCTGCTCCTCACTTCTCGTCCGCGCACGAAATGTCCGCGCACCCGCTCCCCCCGCTCCTCACTTCTCCGCCTTGCCTAACCAACACTGTAGTTAGTTGTTTACAAGTCATGTGCAGTGCACCGGCTGTAAACAAACCTGTTTCTGGCGTAAGAGGAGGCGGGAGAAGGCGTTTCTACGTAGGGAGCTGTAGGGGAGGGGGGGTGGTTTCACGCATGCGCAACATTTGAAAAAGGACAAACAGTCGCTGGATTTCTCGTTCCTTGGAAAATCCTCTATACAACCTTTAAGTCCATTGAAGATTTTGATTTTATTTATTTATTTTAATTCATTTTTAAGTTTTTCGTGACAAATTTAACCCCCTAGTATAGAAGAATGGTTTTAGTTTATGTCATATTAACAAATGTAAAGAAAATTGTCTTTAAAAGCTGTTTATTTTGTGAAAGGTAAAACTGTGGTAGCACTTCGAAAGGACAAAACCCACCACAAGGCCTTTGTCAAAACACCCAAATGGGAAGTTTTTAACACCTGGCTCCCACATTAGCATCTTAAAGGCAAAGTGTGATAACAGTTTTCCTTTTGGCTCTTCGCAGGCTACACCAAAGAGCGGTCAGGCATCATGGAGACCACAGCTCCCACAGCCACAGAGAAGAAGGAGTGTAAGACGTCAGCGCTGGATGGAAGCAGCTTCTCCGAGCTCCCCAAGAAACCGTCGCCAACAACACTCAACAGAGGTAAGACAGTTTCTGATTCTAATTTCCGATGGTAGGTTTGATTAAAGAGCAAACGGATTCAAAATAGTCAAACATCTCCAGGTCACGTCCCAGCACAGAGCACAAAATGAACAAATGTTACCAAATATTTAATTAAAGGGCCCATTTTACGCTATTTTCTAATCTGTTATAATGTTGTTTTCTTATCAAAAACTTATCCAGAGTTGCTCCACTGTGTTTTAAAACTCCATACACCTTCACTGGAATCTTTTGGATAATTTCAGCCATCGAAAACTACAACTAAAACTTAAAAACTACCATGACATCACAAGGTGGAACGGAGCATTTCGAGTTTTGTGGATGTAGACAGACTAATAATTAAACACAAAACACAACTCCAGGGATGTTTTTCATGAGGTCATCGCATAATAACTAGGGATGTAACGATATCCAAATTCCTTGGTACGATATTTTCACGATATGCATCTCACGGTACGATATTTATTAGAAGTTGAAACAGAATTGTGAATATAATACTTGTTCCTTTAGAAATGTCTTGACAAGCCTTTGGTTCTGTCATAAACCAAAGAGTTAAGCTTTAAAAGTGCTTAATAAGTAATTTCACTGGACTGAAACGGAGCAGAGGATCATGGTCTATGTAGTTCTCTGTTTCTTTTAGCTGTTGCTGCACAAAAACAATGAATTTAAGCAAAGTGACTTTTAATTCGATATATATTTTGATGGCCCATGATGTTATTGAGAGACTTCTGTTAATACCATATGACGATATATTGGTTATTGCTACATCCCTAATAATAACACATCCTAAAAGTCAATTTTGTGTAATATTGGACCTTTATTAAATGTATTTCTTAATCTGAGTAGGTTTTACTTCTCAACTAAAAATGTACACATGAAATAAGCCTTTTAATGCTTATAATAATTGAGCTTTTATTTTGATATAATCTTTGTATCGTATATATCGCTCCATGAATAAATCTTTCCTAAATTTTCCTTTTTTCAAAATCTACACACTTAAAGGTAGTTGTTGCAGTAGTAGTAGTAGTTTATTTTCTTCAGTCATGTACTTAATCATGTACTTAATAGATGTGACAAACATTTGACATAAAACTGTGATGGAAGGGGTTTAGGCAGAGGCAAAATCACTTACGAATGTCCAAACTTATTTACAAATGATGATGCCCAAGAATACGGCCAAAAACAAGCCACAACTTGAGCAATAAGTTAAGTTAAGACAACACAGAGAAAAAAAAAAAACAATAATAATAATAACAGTACTCATGACTTTAGTACAGCAGTTCTTTTGAGTAAGACTTAGACTTAGACAGATTGTATTGATGTACAAGGGAAATTATTTGGACACAGTAGCTCATCATCACAATATATTATAATAACAAAGAACAAAAAAAAAATATAAAAGGCAAAATAAATTCTAAATACGCAGCGAAAAAGATAGCAAGAAACAAAAACTGTTTACTCTGTAACTCTGTAAACTCTGTTCCAGTTTCTACACCTTTTTCCTTCAAAATAATCAATATTTACCCAAAACGAATCTACGTTATTATCTTTTTGTCTCTCTGTGTAGTAAAAAATATGTCTTTAAACCATTCTAGAGCTCTGTATTTGCCTATAGAATTTAATTTTTAATGTGTTTTTTAATGTCTTGCCAAGTGTTGGATAAACTATGTGCGTAGTATTTATTAAAACAAACAAAACAGTCTAAAACTTGAAGGTGCACCAATATTTCAAACTCAACTTTATTATAAGCAGTGTTGGAGAGTAACGGATTACATGTACCGGAGTTACGTAATCAGAGTACAAATTATGAGTAACTGTATTCAGTTACAGTTACTGTTTCAGTGAGTGGTAATTGGATTACAGTTACTTTGTTGAAATAAATGGATTACATGGCGGTATTTTCCTGTTTTCACATTTTGGGCTAAACCAGGACTAAAACCAGGACTAAAACCAGGACTAAACCAGATCTAAACCAGGTCTAAACCAGGTCTAAACTAGGACTAAACCAGGTCTAAACCAGGTCTAAACTAGGACTAAACCAGGACTAAAACCAGGACTAAGCCAGGACTAAACCAGGATCTAAACCAAATCTAAACCAGGACTAAACCAGGACTAAAACCAGGTATAAACCAGGTCTAAACTAGAACTAAACCAGGTCTAAACTAGAACTAAAAACCAGGACTAAACCAGGTCTAAACAATATGACACATAACAGTAGATGGACATAATTTAAGGCAGCAGTGATCTCATATAAATTAATTTTTCTATCAATAATATTTTTAATATGGATAAGGAAAGACTGGGCTTTTTATTTTCTTTATGCTCACAAAACTTCTTATGTTTAAGATCTTCGTCTTTGCTTCTCTACAGTAAAACAAAAGTCTGTTCATGGAGACTTGGGCTCAACAGACAATTTAAAGAGAACAAACATGAATTTTCAGGATGTGGTTGCTACTTTCATGTAGTTTTAAAAAACATGACAATATCAAGTAATCCAAAGTATTCAGATTACGTTACTCACCGAAAGTAATTTAATGGATTACGTTACAAACTACATTTTGGGGTATGTAATCTGTAATCTGTAGGGGAATACATTTTAAAAGTCACCTTCCCAACACTGATTATAAGTTTGTGAAATCGAACACTGTTTTTCTGAAAATTTAAGAACGACTGTGAAAACTAGAAGAGTTTCCGTAGTGTCTTTATTTGGTTTGCGCACGTTCGTAGTCCTAGCGTTTCCTGCAGTTGTGTTATTTCTCACTGAAGCTGTTGACTGTGTAGCTCCTCTTCATCGCCAGGCTCCACACATGTGAATCTGGGTGGTACATAAAAAGAGTTAGACCCTGAGACGGAGCTCGTACATGTCAGAGAATGTCTGATGAAAAAATGCTGTAATGAGGCCGAAGGACCTTGTTCTCACCTCCCGAGTGTAAATTTCATGAATTACTAAAAAAGCCAGTGGACGACGTCGCGTATCAGAGGCCGTGTGGAAAGAGCTCGCTGAGAGGGAGGGGGCGCCGCACTTTTGAAATGCTAACAAGACGTCATCTGACATTGTGGCGTTAGTGGTGCTCGCGCTTAATGATGGGCTTGGTGGCCTGCCACAAGAGGAGCCTGGTGTATTAATTGTTTAGGGATGCGTTCGAGAAAGTAGGACGTTTGTGTTTGGCCTGACTGGCAGCACTACAAAGACCCGACAAGTTCCTCCAAACCAGAAAGAGAAGAAAATATTGCACTTGCCACCGTCTTGAATAATTGATCCGTTTACACACTTCTGACCATTGTGTATGGCGTTGGCTGGGGGCTGTCACGGTAACCTTGCGCGCAGTGGGTGCTGGGTGAGCGCTCCCATAAAGGCCTTGTAATTAAAAGATGAGAGCTCATGTTTTTGTAAGTGAATGTGTGATGAAAACTCCTTCTAACGAGCGTATGAATTACTAACGGAGACTGGGTGGACACTGCAGCCCCTCCGGATAGCAGCCTTGGCTTCGTGTGCAGCGTCCACCACAGGAGCGCTGGTGTTAGAGATTAATGAAGGGCTTGGTGGCCTGCCATTGAAAGACCACCATTCCACCCAAGGGAGTCTAAAGTAGGACATAAGCACAGCGTTAAGTTTAAGATCAGGCTTTGTTTTTCTCTTGGAGTCTTCCCTCTTTGACTCGGGTACATTAGTATGCAGGCAGAAATGTGGGGCGCCCCTGAATAAATCTTGGTAATATTTGTTTTGGAATACATCATGCCAAGTCCTGCAAAGGCCACTTGTAATCTTCAAACTTGGAAAGTAGAATCAACAAAGGACAATAGTGTTTGTTAAGCAGAAATGTCCTAAAAACAAAGTTAACTGGACCAGCTACATGGAGACGGTAACTATTACATTGTAGTGAAGTGTAAGCCTTAAATTCTGTTAGTTGTCGGTTCATTATGGAGTAATTTATTGGTTTATTTTGAACACTTTGATTTGAGCAAACAAAAAAATACAAATAAAAACAGCAGCAACAACAGCAGGAAAATAACCTATTATTATCAAAATCTGCACGAAATACTTTTACTTTTTACTACAGGTGTAACAATAACCGAAATATCGTAATATCGTATCGTCAAAAGTCTCACAATAATATCATGGTGCATCAAAATATATATCGAATTACAAGTTCCTTTGCTTAAATGCATGGTTTTATAGTAGTAACAGTTTATAAACATTGGGAACTACATATCCCATGATTCATTTCAGCGCAGACAACATGAAGAAATATGTTTTTTACTGAATTCTTGGGATTATGATGGAAATAATTCACATCAAATTCTTGTCGGGGTATTTTAAAAGCAAAAACGTGTCCATTCTCCAAAATATCGCAATAAATATCGTACCGTGAGATGCACATTGTGATAATATCGTATCGAGAGATTTGGATATCATTACACATGCATGGTTTTATAGTAGTAGCAGCTTATAAACATTCAGGAACTACATCTCCCATGATTCATTTCAGTGCAGACAACATGAAGAAATATGTTTTTTACTTGAATTCTTGAGATTATTACGGAAATAATTCACACCAAAATCTTGTCAGGGTATTTTGAAAGTGTCCTCTGTCCAAAATATCGCAATAAATATCGTACCGTGAGATGCACATCGTGATAATATCGTATCGAGAGATTTGGATATCGTTACATCCCTACTTTTTACTCTTTAAGTACATTTTAAAACTTTAATACTTTTTAATTTTACTAGATTTTTCATGTGATACTTTTGCTTTTACTAGAATATTCTTACTTCAGTATCTGTACTTTTACTTAAGTAACAAAATCGAGTACTTCTTCCACTACCCCGATGATTTAATGTTATTCCTGTACCTGCAAAGTTCCAAAGTATGGCATTAAAACTATCTATCTATCTCCATGGAGACAAGTATCTTAGTCAAGACGCCTCTAGGCTGAGTTACAGGTCAGATCTATGGAGAGGCGAACAGTAAAAGACCACATGTATTTCCAAGGTAAGCAATAAAAAAAACAGTTTAATGCCACGCTATGGGACATTCCAGGCAAATCATTAATATCTCCATGGAAACACACAACACACAACAGAAAAAGTGAAGTAGTGCAGCTTTAATGAGTGGGAAAAACTGGTTATCGGGTACAATTACTCTTTAATTAAGCCCACATTTTCAAAACATGAAATTTCAGAAACCCAAAAATCAGCGTCTAAGTTTACACACATACACACAGAGTACAGTAAGTAAAAGTTAAAGTACTTCAAATGAAATAAATACTGTTTCAAATTCAATAACGACTTAATCAAGACAATGCAGAAACCTCGTAAAAAGTTAGTCCCTGAAAATAAGCACTTTGTTGTTCGCAGAAACCCGTAAAAAGACAATAGCGTAACCTAAGACGAAACATCCTGAGAACATCTTGTCCGGCTTAATCCGATGTGTCAGCTGGCTGCGGACTCCATAACTTTTTCCACTCCTTCCAAAAACACATGGCTTTTTGAACTCCCATCTGCGAGTAAGCCGATAGCAGGAGGTATACTGCAGCGAGGGTGCGAACGGTCAATAAAGTAAAAGTAGTAAAATACCGTACTTAAGTATACAGTTTAGACACCTGTACTTTACTTAAGTCCATTTTAAAGGTGCATTGTGTAACTTTTTAGGGTCGAGATGTTATTACTTTGTCTGTCAAGTTTCACAGAATGATATTAAACCTTTCTATCTTCTTGGAGACCAAACCAGACCAAGTTACGGGTCAGATCTGTGGAGAGGCGACCCCACTCACAGCCTGTTTGTGTACTTATTTTTGAGTGATAAAACACCCTGTAATTAAATAAACGTAAGGTAGAGCTGTTTAAAGTCATACTGTGGAACATTCTAAGCAGAGCAGTGACATATCCATACAGTAAAAACAAGCAGGTGATGGACTCCCAACCAAAAAGTTACATAGTGCAGCTTTAAAGTGGACAATTTTTACTTTTACTTCACGACATTTGAGAGCAGGTATCTGTACTTTCTACTCCACTTCATTTTGAACAGGACTGAAAAGTGAAAGTTTTATTTTTAACAAGTTCATTGTTTGAGCAAAGAAAAATATACAACTAAAAACAACTAGGAAAAAAAAAATGATTCAGTTGTTTTTGTTGAACAAAATTCAACACAAATCTTTATCAAAATCAGTGGTGGAGTTTGCAGTTTGGGGGCCCTGGGCGAACTTAAGTTTGGGGTCCTCACTATAATGCACCGTTTTTCTTCTTCTTCTTTAAAAAAAAAAAAAAAATATATATATTGTTTGTTTTTCCCCATTGGTCTTGAGACATGCACATCTTTATTTATTTGAATTATGGTGGATTGGAAACTTGTCCTACTAAATAACCAGATAATAGAATATAAAAGAAGAAAAAGAATAACTGAAAATAGTTTTATTTTTTGCAAGTACAATCACATTTTTGTTTACATCCATTACATATGATGATTATTATTTTTCTTATGATTATTGTTTAAAAGTAAACTACTTATTTAATGTCATATTGAGAGAAAATCAAGTTGCTAAATTAGTGGCACTCAGGGCAAATGGTTGGGGGCCCCTCCAGGTTTGGGGGCCCTAAGCAGCCGCCTACTTTTGCCTAAATGTAGCACCCAGAGGTGGGACCAAGTCGATGTTTTGCAAGTCTCAAGAAAGTCTCAAGTCTTTGACCTCAAGTCCGAGTCAAGTCCCAAGTCAAATACAGGCAAGTCCAAGTCGACTTTCGAGTCACTGGCCCATAAATCCAAGTCAAGTCCATGTTGTCTGCTTTGAGCTTCAAGTCATTTCAAGTCTTTAAACCAAAGCACCAAATAAAGCCATGGTATATTTATACATGAGTATTTATATAAGAGTTGATTTTTTTCTTTTTAAATGTCTTGACAAGATCTTAGTATGAATCATTAAACATCAGAACAGAAAGAATTAAGATTTTAAAATGCAGTTTTTTGCCGTGTGTCTGAACTGAAATGGAAGGATCGTGTTCTGTGTAGTTCCCTCTCTTTGACTTTATTGTACTGCATATTACTCCCAGGTCATTGACCTTCAAGTCCAAGTCGAGTCCCAAGTCTTTGTCTATTTTATCAAGTCAAATCTCAAGTCCTTAAAAAAGTGACTCAAGTCTGACTCGAGTCCAAGTAACCAAGAACCGCCTCTGATCAAAATTACTGCATTTGAAGCTTTATTATTATCAAAATCTGATTGAAATACTTTTACTTTTTACTCTTTATGTACATTTTAAAACAGGTACTTTAATATTTTTACTTAAGTGGCTTTTTCATGTGACACTTTTGCTTCTTCTTGAGTATTTTTGAGAGGCCCCGGTCACGCCAGAGTATTCTCGAGGTCTTGTTAATGGTTTTAAATGAGTGTTGGCGTTTGCTCCGACATCCTGCATCTGTCTCAAGACGTAAAAAAAAAACAAAAAACATCCACCATCTTTGCCCTTTTGCAACCAGACTCCGAGACCCAGGATTTACGAGTCTGCGCCTGGCATGTGCTTTACCATGTCGGCGAACATGTGTCGAGATTAGCTCCCCGCCCCCACCCGCACGTCGGTAGTAAAACATCTCGCCATTTCAAAACGAGTGATGGATGCAGCTCCGGCTCGGCTATATGTAAATTCAACGTTCAAAGAGAGACACGTTCGCCAAACCTGCCGTCATGTTGTTGTTTTACGTTCCTTATTATATTCAAAGAAGAAAGTTTACAACCTTTTTCCATCATCGCTCATTTTCCTCGTTGACCGTACTAGGCCAGTGGAGCAGACAGCCTCGGATTATTTAACTTTAAGGAGGCCATCGTTCTTTTTGCTTTCTGTCCGCAGTTTGTGAACTTTGCTGGCAGAGACTGATGTGGACCATAAGAAACGTATTGTCCGCAGATATTCATACGCAGCTTTGATTTATCTAAGAGGAGGCACCGTGAGGAATCCCCCCTCACCTTTGTCAACACTCGCTCTGCTTGCTTTGAGCTTAAGGAGAAGAAGTTGGATTAGGCTTTAAATCAACTCGGCTGCTATTTGAGACGAGGAAAAAAAACGGTTGTCGACGTATAGATTTTCTCAGGGTTTCTCGAACTTTTCATGAAATGTCTTAAAATTGTTTGTTTTTCTAAGTCTGTAGTTACACAAAAGACTTGACTAAACCAGAACAAAAACAATATAATGAAGAAACAAGGAGAGATTAAAATACGTGTATCCTTCGTTCATTTGCTTTTCAAAATAAAACCAAAATAAGAAAAAAACAAAACAAAACTATTTTCTTCATTATTTGTCTCCAAAACCAAAATGGAAAAATGGATAACGACCGTTTCCCGTTTTCGTGACTTAAACTGTGATGCCGAACTTTTGAGCCGCATACGGACTGAACCAGGCCTGAACCAGGACTGAACCAGGACTATACCAGGATTAAACCAGGTCTAAACCAGGTCTAAACCTGGACTGAACCAGGACTGAACCAGGACTGACACCGGGACCAGACCAGGACTCAGACAGGGACTGAGAATGGGACCAGACCGAGACCAGACCGGGAATGAGACCGGGAACAGACCGGGACCAGACCGAGACTGGGACCAGGACCGGGACTGGGACTGAGACTGGGACCAGATCAGGACTGAGAACAGGACTAAGACCAGGACTGAGACCAGTTTAGTCCTGGTTCAGTCCTGGTTGAGTCCGTATGCAGCGCAAAACGGGAAATAAAATCAAAAACTGAAAAAACAAATCGTAATCAGTTTTTTTCATTTTGGTTTTGGAGACAAATAATGAAGAAAATAGCTGCTTTTTCATTTTCTTTCTTTTTGTTTTGTTTTTATTTTGAAAAACAAATGAACGGATGACACACGGATTGATAAAGAAAAGCAAAATCTGACATTGAACTAATCTGAACCAGGATTAAACTGGTCTGGGCCTTTGTTAAACTAGAACAGAATCTGTCATTTTAGCCAAAAGAAACTGAAATAAAAACATGAGCAACATTTTTTATTTCATTTTTGCCATTTTATTGCACGGGAAGACGCAGAAAGTCATACATCATTAGTGTGAGCAGGCTTGCATCTTCACAAACCTGACTCGTATTTGACGTCCTCCTGCTTGTTTTTGTAGAATAAAAAAAATCCTAGAAAGTTGAATTTTTACATTTAAGATAAACCAGCTGAAATCTATTGTAACATATCACTACACCAGGACTAAACCCAAAGTAAACCAGGACTAAGGACAAATATTAAGAAAATATCCTATATTTTACTACAACAACAACATCTATAAACCCTCCAGATTGGACCGAGTACCATCAGCGTTCCCCGCCCCACATCTTGAGAACCGCAGCTGCACATAGATAGCGCCGAAAAGTCCCCTGTAATTACTCTTGCTGAGACTTTCGATAAGAAGCCTGTGTTAATCACGCCCCGTCAAGGCTGGGTCTGAAAGCCCGTACGGGGGTCCACGCACCGGCCACTGGGTCCTTTCTCTGGAGGGCGCTCTGGAACGGGTCATGCCCCCTTCGCCGGCAGAGAAAAATGTCCCGGAGAAAAATAGTTAAAAAAGAAAAAAAAAGAAAAAGAACTACCCTCGACCCACCACCATCACCCGCCCTGTTTCCAAAGGCCTACTCCAAAGGGACAGCCACTAATCTTCCTGAGAAAGAGATTTCCTTTGCCTTTCTTTTCTCTTTCTGTGGGCCTAAATGAGCCTCTTACGCCGCCGTGGTTCCTTCGAGCCGAGTGGGATGTGGACGGGGAGATCGAGGGGGGGGGGGGTGTCGGGGGCTGGAGAAGGGGGGGGGGCGTGGGTGGGGGGCGATGGGGCGGTGGGTGGTTTGGCCCGGGTTATGCAGGGATGACCACATTCAAGCCGGGACCTCCTTCGCCCTCCTCTCTTTTAGGGTTTAACTCCTTGCCCCGGACTCTTAGTTTAAAGACCCGGAGAATCCTTTGGCCTGATGGTTGGAGTGTTGTACTCAGCAGGTCGGCACAAGGAGACAATGTGGAAAAAAAAAGAAAGGATTTGATGAAGAGCGCCGGGGTTAAAATGGTTAAAATGATTAGCGGGAGTGGGTAATAACTTTTTAATGACGCAGGGTTCTTCTTAAACAAACCACAAAGGAGATAAGTAGACAGAGGTAAACAATAATGTGAAGAACTGAATCAGTAAAATTAACTATACAATTTCAGTCCTGGTTTAGTCCTGGTTAGACCTGGTTTAGTTCTGGTTTAAACCTGGTTTAGTCCTGGTTTTAATCCTGGTTTAGTCCTCTTTTTAGTCCTGGTTTACACCTGGTTTTAGATCTGGTTTAGACCTGGTTTAGGTCTGATTTTAGACCGGTTTAGTCCTGCTTTTAGTTCTGGTTTAGTCCTGGTTTAGTCCTGGTTTAGACCTGATTTCAGTCCTGGTTTAAACCTGGTATTAGACCTGGTTTAGACCTGGTTTAGACTTAATTTTAGTTCTGAATTAGTTCTGGTTTTAGTCTTGGATTAAACCTAGTTTAGACCTAATTTAGACCAGATTTTAGTCCTGGTTTAGTCCTGATTTTAGTCCTGGTTTAGTCCTGGTCTAGTCCTGGTTTAGCCCTAGTTTTAGTCCTGGTTTAGGCCTGGTTTTAGTCTTAGTTTTAGTCCTGGTTCTAGTTAGGGCCTCATTTATTGAAAACCACTGTTGTATCAAAAAACAAAACAAAAACAATACTAAGTTACTAATACTTACAGTACTACATTATTTACCTCTGACAGTTTGATTGATTTTAGCCTCTTGTCAAATTCCTACAACTTCACTCTGTTCTCAGTCTTATTTCAAGAAACTCTAGATTGTCTTATTCATTTTCAAGAAACTCCTCCCTGCCCTGACCACCTCCGAAGCCACCACACACGCCCTGGATCTCACTCTGAACGCCCCCAAGTCCGAGATGAGAAGAAATGGGCTCTATCAGGTGTCATCTACTGTAACATTTTGTAACAGCACGTCAATAATGTTTTTCCTGACACTCGAGAAGACCTGTGAGCAACAAGCTTACAGTAAAGGCCTATTGACCAGAGCCTGAACGCCTTTGCTTTACTGTCAGGGTCTATAGCAGCACGCGAGCCGGGACCAGGAACTGTCCTTATCCTTATCCATGGGCGGGCTCCGAGGGATACGGTTTCTGTCCCGGAATGAGTTTCAATTTATGGACTTTTTTTTTTTTTTTTTTGGTAAAATGTCGCTCTTTGGTATTCTCGTTGTAGTTGCTGTGACTGTGTCGTTATGTATAAACCTTCAAACTCTGAAATGTTATGATTTAGTCGACCTTTATACTCAAAGTAAACAATAATCTTTACAGAACATGTTCAAAATCCGAAAGAGCCAATTTGAGCTCAGAGGCCCAGCCATGTTTATCAAAAAGGTCTTTTTCACGTTATAAAGAAGTTTAAATGTTTAACTCTGGGCAGATACATGAATTATGATACTTAGTTTGTGCTGTAGTACTTTGTTGTACTGTTTCTGATTTGTTTATTTCTTCTTGTTGTATTTATGAAGATGAACTGGTGTTAAGATGACGCTCTGATAAAGGAATAAAGGGTAAAAGGCATAATAAGCTTAAGCTTCAGCCTGCACCTTTTCGGTCTGTGTATGTTAAATATGACGGTCTGTGAATTAATGTCAAAATATACCTGTGACCGAAATAAATACTTAAACAAATATCATAACAAGTATATGACCACATGGTAATAAAAAAGTACTATGATTTAATGTTGAAAATCACATTTTTATTGTCAAAAGAAACAGTGATTTTTATTATCACCATGGTATCATAATCATTACTGAGTACTGAGTCTATTCCTTGGTATTGAAATCAAGGTTGAATTTTTCCTTTTCTTTTTTTCTACTACTATACTAGGACAGTATTTACTTTTTTTCTCACTGGTTTATGCTAAGATTGGTGACACAATGAAACGTGTATGAATCGTTTTATTTTATCAATAGAGGACCTTTAAACCCGGAAATTGTCTCTACTAGTCAAAACAAAACAAAAACAAAAACAGTGATAGAAATTAGATATAGTTACTGTATTTTTTGAACTATAAGTCGCACTTTTTCGGGGGAATTTATTATAAAATCAGAGACCTGGAATCGACATTTCTTGAAAGTCAAATTCTAGTAAAAACAATAGAACAGAGAACCACAGACTGTTAACGTCATGTATGAACAGTTCTTCACATAACTATAGCATAAACAACACAACAGAACAAGTTTATGAAACTCTCCATCTCACTTCAAATCACTAAATCCATCGAACTTCAGTTAGAATTATTCCGGCCTTTCCGACTCCCGATAGGATGGTTTTGGTGTCACTGAAGTCCAGGCTTTGTCGATCCATCTAGTGACTTCCAGGAAAGTTGCATGCTGCACCCTCCTGATGTCACAAGTTTCTTGCTCACTCCAAACCTTCTTTCTGCTGCTCCATTATGGTTTTCGGCTGCATATTTTGCTACTTGCAGCTTGTAATCTGCAAAATATGATTTTCTCTTTAGGGGCATTTGTGTTCAGTCTTCTCAGTCGTCTTTATAAGTTTGTTTAAATTTTTAATTTTCAGTGGTACAGAAGTAATGGTTTTGACTGACATGATACAGACAGGACAGAGGCTCTTTCTGCAGGAGACATGCGCAGTAGAGCCAAGTGACAGTGGTGCAGGAGTAATAGGAGCAGCAGATACTGACACACAAAACTAGAGCCTCTCAGCATGAAAATTTTAGTACATAAGTCACACTGGAGTATAAGCTGCAGGAAACACCCAAACCATGAAAAAAAGTGTGACTTATAGTCCAAAAAATACGGTACATCTATATGTTCATATCATCATTTGTATTACCATCTTTTTTTCAGCTTGTTTTTAAACTACGGGGGCAAAAATTAGACTATAGGGACCCGCCATTGTCTCTATTAATGGGAAACAGTGAATGAGAGTGGACAGCTCACAATTGTGTCGACTGCTAATGGCCAGTGATTCATGTTCCTGATTTCCTCGCAAAATTGTGGGAACTCGGTCTGGAATGATGTCGTTACGAGCAGTGACTCAGCTAAATGATTCAATGTAAAATACCTTCTCGCCATTGCTCAGTCCCCAACACATGGACACGGAGTCTTGTACTTGAGTTTTACTGCCCGAAAAAGAGAACGAGTTCATTTTAAAGACTTTACAGAGGTCCAAAGTTATTCCTCACTTACCCTACGCATTCCGAGCATCCGAATTATTCACTGTGATGAGTTTATAAGCACAAGTTTTAGAGACCAGTGCGGAGTTTTCCCAATTAAATGCATTCAATACGCAGCGGACTTACAATATTTTAACTTCAAGAGCTGCTTAAACAATATATCTGTACTCACTGTTGGGAAGGTTACTTTTAAAATGTATTCCCCTACAGATTACAGATTACATACCCCAAAATGTAGTTTGTAACTTAATCCATTAAATTACTTTAGGTGAGTAACATAATATGAATACTTTGGATTACTTGATATTGTTGTGGTTTTTAAAACTACATGAAAGTAGCAACCACATCCTGAAAATTCATATTTGTTCTCTTTAAATTGGCTGTTGAGCCCAAGTCTCCATGAATAAGAAACTGTTTGCTGTAGAGAAGCACAGACAAAGATGTTTTATCTGCTGAAAGTAGATAAAAAGCTCTTTCCTTAACCAGATTAAAAATATTAATGATAGAGAAATGATTTTTTATATGAGATCCCTGCTGCCTTCAGTTATGTCCATCCTACTGTTAGTGTCATATTGTTTAGACCTGGTTTAGTCCTGGTGTAGACCTGGTTTAGACCTGGTTTATTCCTGGTTTTAGTCCTTGTTTACACCTGGTTTAGACCTGGTTTTAGTCCTGGTTTAGTCCTGGTTTTAACCCTTGTTTACACCTGGTTTAGTCCTGGTTTAGTCTTGGTTTAGACCTGGTTTAGTCCTGGTTTAGTTCTGGTTTTAGCCCTTGTTTAGACCTGGTTTAGGCCTGGTTTAGTCCTGGTTTAGTCCTGGTTTAGACTTGGTTTAGTCCTGGTTTTAGTCCTTGTTTAGACCTGGTTTAGGCCTGGTTTAGTCCTGGTTTAGTCCTGGTTTAGGCTTGGTTTAGTCCTGGTTTTAGTCCTTGTTTAGACCTGGTTTAGACCTGATTTAGTCCTGGTTTTAGTCCTGGTTTAGCCCAAAATGTGAAAACAGGAAATAACGCAGTGTAATCCATTTATTTCAACAAAGTAACTGTAATCCAATTACCACTCACTGAACAGTAACTGTAACTGAATACAGTTACTCATAATTTGTACTCTGATTACGTAACACCGGTACATGTAATCCGTTACTCCCCAACACTGTCTGCACTGGGGCAAGAAATTTTGCACAAATATGTAGAAAAAAATCGGATACAGGGCCTTTAATTTGAACAACAAACCGATAAGTAAAAATTTATGGAGTGTTTTTAGTCGGAGATTAGAAACAAATACGAAAAATGTTAACATATGGGTTTGGGAAAAAAAGATAATTCAACTTTTGGACTTGCTTTTGTGCAGTTCAGGCCGCCACAAAACGGGAAGTGGTCTCTCCAACTCCTCTTCACAATGTGTTTTCTTACAATTTACAAAAGCGGAAAAACCAAGCTAAACCCAAACAGTCCGGAGCACCGTTTGAAACAGGCTCTCTAAATTTAACAAGCCCGACAAAAGAGAGCTGTTTACTCAAGATCCAGTCACAAAGGCCCGTGTTCTGATTGTGTTTTTGCATGTAGCATGAACCGAAGCCTGATGGGACAACCTGATGCATGCCTCTTATGTGGTCTGTGCGCATAAATCAGACACCAATGAAAAGACCTTCCAGAAATCGCTTCTCTTCTTCCCCGCTCTTCAAAGAGTCTCAAAAGCTGCTCGGTATGCTCTGGGCACCGTCTGTAAATATAAATTCCCCTCTCCGTACCAGAGGCGATTCTCCGCACGCACGCCAAAGACAACACCGTACATTCCTGGCACTTTACAAGCACTGGGAGGGGGAGGCGATGTATGGATGCTTTAGGGGATTAAGCGGCAGCCGGCTCTCCCTTCTCAGAGACCTACTACACTCTCTCTCCGCTTCGTCGTCTCCGAATTCAGAAAGCTCCTCTCCCAGCGTGCGCGGTGTAATCCGTGCTCCGGCTTCTCGGGGCTACTTCCTGTCCTGTTGTGTTGTGGTTGGGAAAGGGACCAAAAAAGGTGCCAAGTCAAGGTCACGGTAACGTTTCGGTGGTTGGTTCAAGTAATCGATCTTGGCAAGTTTGCAAATTTGGGTGACAGAGGTAAAGTTTGGAAATCATTGGAAGACAACATGTTAAAATATTCCTAATTTCTGAAGTATGTTTGTGGGCGTAATTGTCACTTGCCGTAAAATATGAACTTTAAAACTAAAAAAAGCTTGAAATGTCAGACAAAAACAACATTTAGACACTACCGCGAACATTTTTTGATTGTTCGCAATAAGGGTTTTCATGTTGAGTCTTTCCTAATTTCTGATGTGTGTTTTATGTCCTACGATATGGAGGAAATAATGAAAAATGTAAAATCCAAAAATTCGAATTTGCCGTAAAATATGAGCTTGAAAACTAAAAAAAGTTTGAAATGCCAGACAAAAACAACATTTAGACACTACCGCAAACATTTTTTGATTGTTTTGCGATAAGGGTTTTCAGGGCAATATGGGCAAATGATGAAAAATGTAAATAAAAAATACTATAATTGTTTCTTGCCATAAAATATAAACTTCAAAACTAAAAAAAAAGCTTGAATTGCCAGATATAAACATTCTAAAAGACAACATTTAGACTAGGGCTGGGTATATTCATATTCATAAGTTGCCAATACGTAAATACCTTGATACAGTGAGTTTTCGATTCAATACGATATATTTCAAAGCAATACAATACAGCTCAAGAAAAAATAAAGGCTAAATCATGGGTGTGATACTAAAAGTCTTTGTTAAACCACTTCTTGTGCAAAGTTAATATGAAACACGCCCATTTTAATAATCAAAATAGTAGGGGTGTAACGATATCCAAGTCTCACGATACGATATTGTCATGATATGAAACTCACGGTACGATATTTATTGTGATATCATGGGAAAGCTCACAATATGGTGGGGAGACTCATGATTAGGAGTGTAACAATATCCAAATCTCGCGGTATGATGTTTTCATGATATACATTTCACAGTACGATATTTATTGCGATATTTTGTGGACACTGACAAAACTTCTTAAAATGCCTTGACAAGACTTAATCCAGAGAACTAAGACTTAAAAGTGCTTAGAACTGTTATTTCTTCATGTAGTTTGCACGGAAATGGAGCAAAGGATCATGGTCTATGTAGTTCCCTCTGTCTTTTTTATTATGTCTATTACTGCACCATAACTCTTAATTTAAGCAAAGAGACTTGTAATTCGATATATTGTGATGGTCCACGATGTTATTGTGAGAACTTTGACGATACGATATCACGATATTACGGTTATTGCTACATCCAAATGTCAAATGTGTTGCATAAAAGAGTTTCCTTCCACTAAACAAGCAACAAAACTGTAGCGCTATAACAAAATAATTTTGTAAAATATCCCAAAAAATACTCTTGGCGATATATCAATACAAAAGTTCTCGATATCGATACTGTATCAGCACATTAAACGATACGATATATCAATATGTCAATATTTTTGCACAACCCTGAATTTAGACCCAACCTCGTAATTTTTCTGATTGTTTGCAATAAGTTTTTTTTTTTTAAATCTATACTGTCTCTTTCATACATACTGATCTTGTGCCCTTGTGCAAGACACTTCTCACCCATGCTCATCTGACCCAAATTATAACTATATTTGTTTAAAAGTTCATTTTAACAACCAAAAATCGCATTACACCCCAGAAACGACACAGCGAGCCTTCTCAAAAACACAATATAGACGTCTGACATATGTTACCTATCACTGACCTGGTGTAACCTCAAGTCGGGTCTAACCTAAATTGTCTGCGCGGCTCAGCTACTTTCGGTGCGCTAATGTTAGCCCTAACACTCACAGTTCAAGTGAAGCAAAATAAACGTCGGAGGAGTTTAGACTGGTAAAACAAAAATGTGTGCTAGCTGTAAACACGAGCGGGAGGCGCTTGTGTAAACAGGCCGAGGTTCCTACGGTTGAGTTGGTCTGCAGGCGGACAGTTTGCGGTCAGGGACTTCCGGTTCTCCCTCCCCGTTGACTTGCCCCCCTCCAGAGCCCCCCCCCCCCCCCTCCTTCCCAACTCCCCCCTCCCCCCTCCCTCCAGACACAGCTGTGGTCCGTCCTGGAGGAAGAAAGGGCCGCTGGAGGGAAAGGCATCAATCGCGAAGCAGCACGGGGCAAAGCCATAGAAGTCACCCGCGATGAGGAGCCTCGTCTGCAGCTTCTCACACAATATACACCGTCTACATCAACAAACAGAGCCCTACAGACAGTTTAGAGAGAGGCCCGCCTAATGCTACGGCACGGACCGAGGAACTAGGCCAACTTACCCTCTGACATTTCTAAGCACATTCCTTTATTTGTACTACTTCCTAGGGTTGTCAAAAGTACTGAAATCAGATCCTAACTGATTCTAAAACTAAGATCAAAACTGGATACTAATTTTAACAGGTATTGATACTAAAAAACATCACAGTAGCAGGGCAAAAATGAACCTTTCCTGAATATTTTTGGCTTATTAGAACTAGTTTACGCCATGGACCACAAGGAATTACTTATAACTAAGATCACATGGTAATAAAAAAGAAAGTACTATTATTTAATGCTGAAAATGACATCTATCGTCTGAAGAAAAAGTGCTTTTTATTATCATAATTGGTAGGGATGTAACAATAACCGAAATATCGTGATATCATATCGTCAAAAAGTCTCACAATATTATCGTGGACTGTCACAGTATATCGAATTATAAGTTCCTTTGCTTAAATGCATGGTTTTATAGTAGTAACAGCTTATGAACATAGGGAACTACATATCCCATGATTCATTTCAGTGCAGACAACATGAAGAGATACTTCATTCTTGGGACTATGACAGTATTGATTTGCATTGAGTCGTTTCAATGTATTTTAAAAGTGATAAGTACCCTATCTACAATAGATTCTCCAAAATATCCCAATAAATATTGTATCGTGAGATGCGTATCGTGATAATATCGTACCGTAAGTTTTGGATAACAATAACTGAAATATCATGATATTGTATCGTCAAATGTCTAGCAATAATATCGTGGGCTGTCACAATATATCGATTCACAAGTTCCTTTGTATAAATGCATGGTTTTATAGTAGCAATAACTTATAAATCTTGAGAACTACATATCCCATGATTCATTTCAGCGCAAATAACATGAAGAGGTATGTTTTTTGCTTGAATTCTTGAGATTATGATGGGAATAATTCACACCAAAATCTTGTGAGGGTGTTTTAAAAGCAAAATAGTGTTGTATCTACAATTATATCAGCTTCTTCAAAATATCGCAATAAATATTGTACTGTAAGATGCATTTCGTGATAATATCTGTACTGTCCTGTGAGTTTTGGATATCATTACAGCCCTAATCCCTAATAATATGTCATTTCTACAGCGTTCTTAGTGTTGACATTTCTTAGTTTTAAAAGTTTTGTTGATTTTTATAACTCTTTCAATTTATTTACAACTTCTTACATTGTCTTCTTTTTAAATATTCATACACGTAGACTTTGCTAAACTCTTCATTTAACCAGTTTTGATCTCAGAATGGCTACTCCGTGGTTTCATGCGACCAAACGTCTTTTTGCCAGGTACATATCATGGTTTCCCACCTGACTGAAATCTCTTTTTTAGTCGAAGAAATTACGGTTCAGAAAGGCAGCTGTAAAAACAACATTTTATAGTGGAATCTTTCTAATGAAATGCCTAGACTGACTTGTCCAACCTCAATCGCTTACGTTCCGGATCATGTATGTTGGTCTGAGGCCGATGGGGACTTGCTTGGGTTTTGCTCATTGTCCCGTACAGTACACCAAGCTGGTTTCGTTTTTCCACCTCCTCGGCTTTTACAAACTCTGGGTGTGTTTAAAATAGTTAGCTCGCCCTCTGCACATCAGGTGTTATGTGTGTAGTTCTGCGCTCTGGGGCTCCACCTTCTGTGATTAGGCTAATTGCTAAATGCTAACAGAGCCGAGAGACTTGGAAATCAGCAGTGGTGAAACGTTAGACCTGTAATTACAAGAAGCAGCGGTTCCCTCAGGATGAATTCCACAAAAAAAAGAAAAAAAAATCAATTTCCTCTTGTGCATTCTTACAATTACAGCAGGCATTAATTGCGCAGTCAGGGGCTTAGACTGCTGTACAGGCCGAGACATAGCACACTTAAACACACTTTGCTTTTGTGCTGCCAAGTCAAAGTTACAAAGGCTCGACTTAGAAAAAGAATGCGTTTTTCGCTCCGGGGTAAGTTAGTATTGCAGCATTTGTTTAGCATTGCTGTGCCCGGAATGTTCCACAGTATGACTTTAAACAGCTCTGCCTTACATTTATTCAGTTACAGGTGGTTTTACAGCTCAAAAAAAAAAAACTTAAAGGGCCCATCTCATGCAAAATAACTCTTCACATTGTATCTTCTGCACATAAACAAGCACAATTTGGGTTTTGGAACATCCATTACACAGTTGTTATGAAATTTTACTGATTTCTTGGAGACAGCCACAGACCAGGAACTACAAAAGACCGACTATTGCTCATCCCCCCGCCCGTCCTGAGAAAGCACAGGCTCCGCCCTCCAAACGTGACGTAGGCTCTGAGTGAGCCGCCCTTCCTCCGCCCATCTCAGGGAGGGAGGGGGAGACAGACGTGCACCCTGATAGTGGTTGGAATAAACTTTTATTCATCATGTTGATACAGCGCGTTCAGCCGCATGTGTTGGACCTGGAATCGGATGAGGACTTTGTGGAGCAGGAAGCGCAAGCACCGCGTCGGCATCAGCTGAACATTACTGATTGGTAAAGTATTAATAAACACTAGTAGATAAACTTATTATATTGAGTACACTGGTGGAGGCGGGGCGGAGGTGATGGAGCGCGGGATGGGGAAGGGTGTAAAGCTCTTTCTGCTATGTCAAACGTGTCATAGGTGTAAATGGCCTTAGCTTTAGTTCGTTGTCACGTGGGAGGGTGGCAGAAATACGCTGCAATTTGTTAAAAAAACACTAAATCAATCTAAAAACCACTTTGGCGACATTTACAAGGCCCACACATCACTCTTAGAAGGCTCTGAAAAGCTGGTTTTGCATGAGATGGGCCCTTTAACTCCACTTTTACTATCACTTTTGGAGCCACAATACACATCCATGTTATTTCCACAATCTAGATTTGTAATTTGTATGCCCTGTGTGTTTTAAAATGAACTTTCTAACTTTCATTTTTTGGTTTTACTTGAAAAAATAAACTTGAAAAAATAATGAAACTTGGCGTTAGCTCCTAACTGACTAACGTAAACGTGAACTATTTAACATTTTAGTTTGGGGTCACCTGCTTGTTTCTATGGATATGTCTTTGCTGTGCCTGGAATGTTCCACAGTATGACTTTAAACTGCTTTACCTCACATTTATTCAGTTACAGGTGGTTTTAAAGCTCAAAAAAATACCTTAAGTCCACTTTTACTAACACTTTTGGTGCTAAAATGAACTTTCTAACTGACTAACATAAAGTTGAACTATGTAACATTTTGGTTCGAGGTCCGTCACCTGCTTGTTTCTATGGATATGTCATTGCTCTGCCCAGAATGTTCCACAGTGTGACATTAAACAGCTCTACTTTACATTTATTCAGTTACATTTGATTAAAAAACAGACATTCTAGCTGTGAGCGGGGTCGCCTCTCCACAGATATGACCTGTAACCAGTGGCGGTTCTAGGATTTTTCTGAAACAGGGGCCATTAAGGGGCCACATGTTACATTCAGGGTTCATCCAAGCACACAAATGATTAATTCAGTACGGTGCAAATACAAGCATAGACAGTTAAAAAAACGGAGGTGGAATTGCGTCAGTGATCATTAAATTCTCTGGTTGTTCTTGCACTTCAAGGGCCAATCAGATTAGAGGTGATTACGTGCTTACTTACTTATTTACTTACTTATTGCCTGTAACTTGGTCTGGTTTGGTCTCCATGAAGATAGAAAGGTTTAATATCATACTGCGGAACATTCCAGACAAAGAAATAACATCTCCGTTGAGTTAAGTATTTAATCAACCCTCCACTAGAAAAGTTACACAATGCACCTTTAGTAGGGTTGTAACAATATCCAAATCTCACGGTTCAATATTTATTGCGATATTTTGAAGAGTCTCATATAATCGGGATAAAAATGGGACACTTTCTTGCTTTTAAAATACCTTGACAAGATTTTGATGTGAATTATTACCATCATAATCCCAAGAATTCAAGTAAAAAACATGTTTCTTCATGTCGTTTGCACTGAAATGAATCATGGGATATGTAGTTCGCGATGTTTATTAGCTATTGCAGCTGTAAAACAATGCATATAAGAAAAGGAACTTGTGATTCGATATAGTGTGACAACCCACAGTAGGATATTATCACGATATGCATCTCACGATACAATATTTATTGCGATATTTTGGAGAATCTATTGTAGATAGGGTACTTATCGCTTTTAAAATACCTTGACAAGACTCAATGCAAATCAATACTGTCATAGTCCCAAGAATTGAAGTATTTCTTCATGTTGTTTGCACTGAAATGAATCATGGGATATGTAGTTTCCGATGTTTATAAGCTGTTGCTACTATAAAACCATGCATTTAAGCAAAGAAACTTATGATTCAACATTATTGTGAGACTTTTGACGACATAATATCACGATATTTCGGTTATTGTAACATCCCTAACCTTTAGACACACAATGACAACTATATACAGTATATGGAAAAAAAAGTGATGAAAAGTGATGTTAGCGCTTGCTCTAGAATGTTCCACAGTATTGCTTTAAACAGTACGTAACCATCTTGCATTTATTCAATCACGTGTGTTTTTATGGCTTGGAAATACGTTGAAATTTATGCATTCTTACCGTAAGCAGATCCACAGATGTAACCTTGGCCTGGTCGCGTCTCCATGGAGATAAATAAATTGAATGCTAGACTGTGGAACATTCCAGGCGGAGTAATTTACATGGAGAAAGTTACTTAGTGCAGCTTGAAGTAATGGTATTTTTCTTTTTCTATTGCTACTCATAACATACATGAACAAAAAAACATAAGAACGCTTAAGTTTATGTCCGTGCTGAGAGGTACGAGGCTAACCACTCTGCCAAATCGTTGAAAATTACTGAAATGTAACTACCATCGTTTTCTACAGTCGTTACCCCCAGACTTCAATGCTAAAAAAAGCAATGGGATTAAGCCCTGTCCGAGGCGCATATTTCATGTTTGGGTTACTTTGAAGAAATCCAAGATCCTCAGACATCCTGTTTTTTGAAACCAACCGGGACATTCTTTTTTACCAGAGGAAAAGAAAAAAAGTTCCCTGCCAACCTCAGCAAGGGATACCACTCAATCATGCTCCCGTACCCAGCTGTTACAGACTGCCTGCCTTTATTCCTGCTTCTCCTGGCATATTTCTCGCAGCTGTATGATGAATGACATTACAAATCAGTTTTCCATATGGCAGCATTTTGTTTGCTTTCTTTCTTTTTTTTTTTTTTTTTTTTACTAGTCACCGTGACAACCGTACAGGGCCCTATGACCGGCTTCTCGGTGATTACTGCGCGGTGGAACTAATATTTGAGTGGTCCCCAAGCTCTTTCTCACAAGGAAGACAATACTGTACCTGTTCGGGGTGAAAAATGTTTGTGGATTTTGACGTTTTGTGATGAATGGCGTCGAGCAATGAGCCAGTACTTTACTACACTACAAGGCTTGTACTACAACTACAATAATAACTACTGCGACTACTACATACCGTACTATATGCTACTATTTGGTACTACGCGACTGAAACATGATTTACTTTGTCTCTTTGCAAATTAATCGTTACAAATTTAGTCTAAAATGACAGTAGCGTACTAAATATGAAGTTGCTTTCTTTACATACATTTTTATTTATTTATTTATTTATTTTTTATCTCATTGCAAGTCAAGAATACTCTACCTAGGTCAAAAAGTAGTAGTAGTTTTATTCGGTCATTTTGCAGCACTACAAAACAAAACATAGACTAAAACCCCATGGATCATGACCGAAAGACTTTAGGCTGAAGTAAAAAGTACTTCTAATCCCAAACAATGACATAATTCCAAGAAAAAAAGGCATCATATGAACAGCAAGTTTGCATTTACGATTTCACTTACGACTTACTGTATATATAAGAGACAAAATATAAATGAATTAAAACTACATAATTCATTCATTCCAGAGCTGTATATCTTTCAAAACATAACGCTTTATACCAGGGATCTCCAACCTTTTTGCGTCCAGTAAGCTACATTTACAAAATAAAAATGCCGGAGAGCTACTAATTTTAGTGTTTGCAAGAAATTGAGTTGATATAAGAGGGCAAACCTTAGATGTTGTACAGTTAGAAGCCTATAAAACATAAACCGTTATCTATTTATTAGTACACAAAGTTCAAAATAATAAATTTACAGTGGTAATTAATCAAATTTGAGTTATTCAGTACAATATATATAATTCAGAAATTCTTTGGCGAGCTACTTGGAAGAGAGTGGAGAGCTACAGGTTGGAGACTCCTGCTTTATACTCTATTTGTAAAGGCTTCTACAGTGTTAGACTTTAAAAAAAATCATTACTCAGATTGTTCCACATACTAAACATACTACAACATACTAAAAAGTAGTGCTGGTTCTGATTTTTGTAAGCTTGTTTCCCAACTTTCAAGAGGCCACAGTGGAGTTTTGCCATCTCTGTAATACTAATAACAACTAGAATGCTAACAGCGCACTCGTTTTAATTCCTGGTTCGTGGACGATAAACATGTTTTACGCCAAGAGGATGCAGCAGTCTCATTTTGATCTAAAGAACTAAAGCTAATTTGACTTAATTTGTGAAATCAAGTACAGCCCCTATGTAACTTTTTGTTTCATGGCATTAAACATCTCTACCTTTCATTTATTCATTTTACAGGTAGTTTTAGAGCCTATTTACACTTGCGGGTAAAAACAACAAAATATTTTATCGGAAGTGCCTTTCGTTTAGACCGTGACGGCGTTTTGGGGGCTTAAAAACGCGAAAATCTGAAACCACCCTCCAGAGTGGAAAAGTTGAATATGCTCCGCCGTAGCGTTTCCGTCTACACTGCCCAAGACGCAAAACTCTGGTCAGATCTGCTCACGTCGCGTACACGTTTACGTCACATACATCGAATTCCACACACTTCTGCGTCACCGTATGCACGCAGATTTCCTCCCGAAAACGCTCGTCTAAACGCGGAATAAAAAGTGAAGACGCGACGCCACTTTTGCGTCTTCTGTTCAGACTGTCATCATATAAACGTAGAAAAACAGACATTCTGACCGTGAGGGGGTTTGCATCGCCACAGATCTGACCTGTAACTTGGTCTGGTTAACTTACCATGACGATAGAAAGTTTTAAGACCATACTGTGATTCCAGACGAAGCAATAACATCTCCATTTAGAAAAGCATTTGACAAACCCTCCACTAAAAAAGTTACACAGTGCACCTTGAAGCAGACCACATCATTAGCACCACAATGCTCCACTATCTACCATCATTTTATCAAGATTTCACTTTCTTATCTTCTAGACGACATCGGTTTCATAAGTGAAAAGTGGATGATGAATGAAAGCTAGTGTACGTTCGCCTAGCGTGTAAGCCTTCTGTGTTTTGTTTGCCAGGTGATTTCCCCTTAACCGTGTGAGCTAAGCCGGAGAATTCCTGGCTCTGGCTTCAAAGAGGTCAACCCTTGACAGCAGCAGATACAGACATGTTCGAGTCTGGAGAGGCGTGTCGAAATGGCCAACACCTTGACCAGCGTCGTCATGCTTTGGGTTTCTCCGGCGAAACTTTGAAGCCGACTGTATATCAACATTAATGTACGGGTGTGGAGTGTGGAAGCTGTATTGGTAACAAAGAAAACAAGAAAAGGCCCTAAACCCGATTATTTCCCACGTATTTGAGCAAAATTTGTGTTGTAGCAGTACAGATATGTTGTTTAAGCAGCTCCTCAGGTCAAAATAAGTCTGCTGTGGACTGTCTGCGATGATCAGGAGGTGCACTGTTGGCATGCAAGTTGTTGTTAGCGTTTCAGTCATGGCAAAACTCCGCTCAAACACGCTTTATTAACTCATCGTGGCGAATAATGCTCTAAGATAAGGTAGATGAGGCATAACTTTGGACCTCTGCAAACAATTTAACATTTACTTTTTCAGTTTTTCATGTTTTAAGTAACAATTTGGGAGCATACAGTACTTAAATGTTAGCCTGATTCATCAACCAATGTCACTTTGTTTCACTTCGTACAAACTGTCTGGCCTTAGATTTCATTCGCTCGACGGTAGACGGGCACTTTTTATCATTTAACCAATCGCTGCTATTTGGTCGTGACGTATGTAATGTGCCACTAACGGGGCTAACTGGTATATTAAGTTTTTCCCAAATCCCATAGGAAGAAGGGCAATAACGTCTTTCCCCTTGATGAAACTCACCAAACATTCTCTTTGTTCCGGTTTTAAATCCTCGATCTCGAGAATCGTTGACAACACTAAATATATGACTCTTTGCTGATTGGCTGGTACCCGAACTTGCACTTCCGGAGTTTTTGCGAACTGTCTATTGTATTTTGATTTCTGATCTAGTCACTGGAGAGAAATGAAATTGAGCGGAGGACCTAGGTGGCAACAGCCTGGCTACATAAATTTGGCTTTTGTTTAATTATTTTGTGGAATACCGAGTTTCACTATAATGTCTGTAACCATGATGTCTAGTAGTTTCTTTATATCCATCTTATCACATTTACTAAGATTGCAGTTTTGACCTCTTGACACTGAAGACCTGAGTTTTCATTGTGTTGTTTTTATGTTGCTGTGACATTTTTTGCTGGCGTTAGTGCATCTTTTGCCGTTAGCATGTTGGACAAGCACGGTCCACATTCCCCGAGCTCTGACAGCCCAGGTTCAAACTGCTTAAGTGCTCAAGGTGCTGTAAATCCTCTTTATTCAGCAGAGTTGTGGTCTTAGAGCAAATGTGGGCTCGTCTGAAATTCCCACAGAACAAAGCGGGAGGGGGCCAGGGGTTGAGGGTACTCAGCAGAAGAGGGGGTATTGTTTACATATCAAGACGCTTCCTCTAACTCCCAGGAAAAGCAGTAATTTGCCCCGCAAGGTTTTACTGTTTAATTTCTCCATTGTGCTGGGGGATAACCCCTTAATTATAGGGGAGGAAGTAGGCCTAAGCCCCGGACAGAGGGCCAGCGCAGACACAGAACCCTGGAGAGTTTAGGACCCCACTTCACTGCAGCCAGTCTGCCCAAGTTTATGTGGTGTTTCTATGGCGACTACAACATTTTTTACAAAGCTGTTAGATCATTTCTTTCAGGCATTTTTACGTATTATGAACAACATATTTTTTACAATGTTCATCTTGCACAAATGAGATATATCCCCTACTTTTGCCAGCCAAATTAAGTTGGTAGAAACTGACTCAAACCTAGGCTGACCAGATTTTCAAAATAAAAAACTGGGACATCCCTGGTTTGGGTTGGTTGGTAATAATCAAATTGTGAAACGAGTGCGTAATTAAGGATAATTGTTCTGCACTCGCCAGTATATTTCCTTGTGTTTTGGTCATTTTTAAGCAGCTTTTCTTTATTTTACCTAAACAAATGACAATTTATGCCTCTCTTTACTGTCGGCAGATATCAAATTGGTCAAAAATAGGGAGATCTGGGACATTTCTTGTATAAAACTGGGATAAATCACTGGTTTTGGATGAATCTGCTGGGACAGGGGACACGATGGGGACATCTGGTCAAAAGCCAAAGTTAGATTTAGATAAACTTTGATCCACAAGGGAATTTATTTGGACACAGTAGCTCACACATTACAGTAACAAAGAGCAAAAATATAAATGGCAATAATAAATTCAAAATAAGTAGTAGCGCAAGAGATGTATGTGTACAGGTAAAAATAAAATATAGAAATGTAGTAATACAAATATATCTCAGTTATATACAAGAGGTCGTAAGGATAATATACAATTCCCCAAACATACACAAACACAAAATAAAAGTTTAAATTTAGTTTCACTTTCTGTTTTGTTTTGTTTATAAAATGCATTCTTGTGTTCATTGCATGACTTCATATTTAGTCTCTTTTAGGGGAAATATAGACATATCGTATCATTTAATGTGATGATACAGTATTGATATTGTGAACTGCTGTATCGATATATCGCCAAGAGTATGTTTTGGTGCTACACTTTTGCTGCTTGTTTAGAGAAAGCAAACTCGTTTATGCAACACTTTTGACATTTTTACTTTTTTGATGATTAAAATGAGCTTTTTTCAACTTAATTTAGCCTTTAGTTTTTACTGAACCAGATCGAATCGATTTGAAATATATCATATCGAACCGAAAGCTCACTGTATCAAGATATGTATCGTATCTTGGCCTATTTATCGAAGTATGTATCGTATCAGCAACATCTTAATGATCCCCAGCCCTGGTCCCTTTACTGTTTTTGAATCCCATCTTAAACGTAGACACTTACATTTTGTCGTGTTTTTTTCTTTTATCACCGCGCACTAATAACGTCCTTAAAACTCTACGGCGAGCTCTCCACATGTTCAAAGTGCCGTAGCGAGCTCTGGTTTCACCCGCACTCACTTAACGTGGCTATTTTACTTGTTCATTAGCACTTGCAGGGTGTCTGGCCACTTGCCAATTAGTCGTCCATTGCAGCTAATATTTCCTTCCTCGAGGCCAGACTAGCTTCACTGGAGGAGACTTACAGGCGTCTGGATAACGGAGATTTGGGGGTTGAATTGGCAAAGTCCCCTTAACCCACCTTTGCACACTGGCCATCATTTTAAAATCCCCCGTAAACACCCGATGCCAGAATGTATCATGCTAGCTCAGGTAATTAACAAGCAGACTGGATACTTTAGCGCGGCTCGCCAAAACGACAGACATGCACAAATATTGACCCAAGTTATAAATGTTCCAAGCTGTACGTATGGCCAAATATATGGATACAGCAAGGAGATCTATCAACAGGTCGTTAGCTTGTATATTCAGGCTGAGGTTAAGTGTTGACGGATGTAGAGGTAAAATGACAAGTGGACTAAGTGTAATAACAGGTCATTTGTTTATTTTAAAAAAACAGAAAACAAAATGGCAGCCAATGCTATCTCCCACACAAGGCTAGCACTTTGATACTTCAATTTTGGTTACAGAAAGTTTTTGGAAATTATGTCTTATGTTATTTTCAAGTACTCTATACTTTTAAACGGTTACTGAAGTAAAGGTTTTGTAATATTTTGGTTAGAAAGGTGACCTACATTTGTAGCTTACGTAGCTAGTACCAGATCTGCGTTTGTAGCGTACCTAGCTAGTCCTAGGAACGGGATTTATTAGTGCCTGTTTTTTGTCCTGTTTTATATCTTTTTCTGAGTAAATTTTAAGAAGTAGTAGCCTAATTTATATAAACCATTCAATATTTTTTTAGAACTTCTACTACCTCTAGATGTTTTCTTCATTTGTTATTGGCCAATCCTATAACTCATACAACACTAATATTTTGATAACCTACTTCAAGTTTGGTTACAGGACGTTTTTGGAAATTGTCTTTTGTTATTTTCAAGTAGGCTATACTTTAAATGGCTACTGAAGTAATTTTTATATTTTTTTAATATTTTGGTTAGAAAGGTGACCTACATTTGTAGCTTACCTAGCTAGTACTAGGACTGGTTTATTAGTGTATGTTTTTTGTCTTTTTTTGAGTAAAAAACTGTTTTAAGGAGCAGCCTAGCCTAATGTTTATAAACATTCAGTATATATATATTTAGAACTTCTAGACCACTAGACGTTTTCTTCATTTGTTGTTGGCCAATCCTGTAACTCATACACCACTAGTATTTTGATAACCTACTTCAAGTTTGATTACAGAAAGTTCTTGGTAATTATGTCTTATGTTATTTTCATGTACTCTATACTTTAAAAAGCTACTGAAGTGAAGTTTTTTGTAATATTTTGGTTAGAAAGGTGACCTACATTTGTAGCTTATAGAACTAGGACTGGTTTATTAGTGCCTGTTTTTTGCCCTTTTTTTTGTCTTTTTTGAGTAAATTTTAAGAAGTAGCCTAGCCTAATTTATAGAAACATTAAATAGATATTTTTAGAACTTTTTTCATTTGTTAACTGGCCAATCCTATAACTCTTCAAGTTTGGTTACAGATAATTTCTGAAAATGATGTCTTATGTTACTTTAAATTGCCACTAAAGTAAAGCTTTTGTAATATTTTGGTTAGAAAGGTGACCTACATTTGTAGTAGTAGTAGCCTAATTTATATAAACATTCAATAAATTTTTTAGAACTTTTCTTCATTTGTTATTGACCAATCCTGTAACTCATACAACACTAGTATTTTGATAGCCTACTTCAAGTTTGGTTACAGAAAGTTTTTGAAAATGATGTCTTATGTTATGTTAGAAAGGTGGCCTGCATGTGTTTGTTGTCTTTTTTGGGGTAAAAATGTTTTAAGAAGCAGCCTAGCCTAATTTATATAAACATTAAATATCATTTTTAGACCTTTTACTACCACTGGACGTTTTCTTCATTTGTCGTATAATCCGTACAAGGATAACATTATGATACTTTAATTTTGGTTCCAGAAAGTTTTTGGAAATTATTTCTATTTACCATAGTAGGCTTTTTTATAATATTTTTGTTAGAAAGACGGCCTACCTTACTAGGACTAGTGCTAGGACTGGTCTCTTAATGCCAATAGTTTTTATCTTTCCTGAGTAAAAACAATTAACTAAAAACAACCTTGCCTAATAATAAACACTCAATCTTTTTATTTTTTTTTTTTAGAATTTCTAGCACAGTTATAAGTTTGCTTCATTTGTTGTTGTATTGTCAGAACATGGACTAAGGCTGTTTTTGCAGGTGCACGTTAGCTTAACACTAGCATGCTTGTTTTGTGAAATAGCCCTTGTGTTAGCCGCGTGCTGTTTAGTTAGCTTGCGCAGCTTGTCACAGGCCGAGACGTTGTAATTGCCCCTGAACCTGCCTGAGAAAAGGGTAGCCGAAGTCACGATAATAGAACATTTCATTTTGTCAAACTACCGCGAGCTACATGATGAATATGAATGGGAGGCTAACGTACGCCAGTGTTTTCCGTTTATGGTAACAGTTTAGCTATAAAGTTGTTTCTCGTTGGGAACTTGATACACAGCCACACTTAAAACTTGGAAAAATGTATGAACGGTGTCTTAGAAAAAAAAAGTTCCATATTAAAAAGAATACTGCTGACAGTTTGGGTCGACATTTTACAGGCCTGAATAACTTACTAGAGGATTAATTATAAAATTTGGCTCCAGGAAGCTACGCTGCATGGTATGTTTTATTATTTTTCTGAGTCATATGCTCTCATTAAAATGTTTAACAGCACAAGCATCCCGCTGTGTTAGCATGTATTTATTTAAGTCTATTTAATGTTGGAGTCTGAATCGCAGAGGGCTGTTTTTCATGTACTCTGTCACTGTTATTCTTTATACTTTATACTTCTTTCATTTGTTTTGTTCAAGCCAAAGTCTGTTCGTGTTATGACATACTCAAATTTCAAACATGATTTCCCGTATTAAGGAATAGACTCGATACCGATTCTGTTACCACAATCATAGTAACAAAACTCTTTATTTAGACCAGGGGTGTCAAACATATGGCCCCGGGGCCAGATCCGGCCCTCCAAAAGCTTAATCTGGCCCTCGGCTGATTTTCTACTAAAATATTTTAATTATATTTTCTATTAAAATATTGGTAATTTTCTGCGCCGCTGAGCATAGCAGCGTCTCCACCGTCTCCCACCAGAGCAGCACAAATGAAGACTTGTCTCTTTCCAAATGCTCTTAAAGGACGATCATTTTGACTGTTGACCGTGACACCCTCATCAACAAAATGTCAAAAATGAGTAAAGTGGAGCCGAGTGCAGGATTTTCCGAGAAAAATGTACTTAATCCTATTTGCATACAAGTTAATGTTAAAACACTGTGTTGAAATAGCATTTTTCTTAAAGTTTCAGGTTGTTCATAATATTAAAATATTTTGTAAATGAGAGAGTTCATCAATTAAAAAAGATTTCTGCAATAGATTTGTGTTTCTCTGCACAAATATTTGAACTTATTGCTATTGTTGGGGTATATATGTCATGAGCCCATTTGGGATCAAAGTAAGTTGGATGAAAAATGAGTTTGACACCCCTGATTTAGACAATAGAATGTCATTTTCAACATTAAATCGTAGTATTTAGTCTATACTAGTCTATGTGCTCTTATACTTGTTCTGATACAGCTCAAAATCATTCTGAAACAATTCAGGAAAGGTTGATTTCTGATCCTGTGAATGTGACTTTTTTAGTATCGATACCTGCTCAAATGAGTATCTAGTTTCGATACTAATTTATTTATTTTTATTGATTTATTTATTTGGAGGATAAGCCCGTTGAGATGTCTCGCCATCTCGTTTTTGAGGGTATTCTTAAAGTTACAAAAGCAAAAGACAGATACAGTAGGGCAGACCGTACAGTACAGCTATAAATTCAAATAAACATAGAAAAAACAAAACTACAAAACCAACACAACCACACACGCACACATAATAAATCAAATTTGAACAAAAACTAAGACAGAGTTCAAACATAGTCACAAAATACAACAAGATGAACAACAAAATTCAACAAAATGATCAAAAACAATTACACGAATTATGTAAATATTGAACCAGACCATTTTTAAAAGACAAGACAGAAGTTAATGTGCAAATCGATGGGGTAAGATCGTTCCAATCAGAGGGAGCTGTATATTTAAATGAGCATTTTGCTATCTGTTTTTTTGGCTCTTGGGACAACAAAAAATATCTGATCGGTGTAGTGTAAACTGTAAGAGGATCTGGCTGGAATTAAATACTGTTTAAGGTATTCAGGTTAACTGAGATTAATGCATTTAAAGATAAATAATAAGCAGTGAAGCTGACGTCGGGAGGACTTCAAGTCAACTTCACGGGATTTAACTACCCGAAAGTCTATAAAGGACACATGATTGCTTTTATTTATATAATACTTGAATGAGTTATTAATGATGTAAGCCAGTGTTTAACAATATTATTATTATTGTATGAAAAAAATTCCAAAAAAAGATGAATAATAAGCAGTGAAATTGATGTCGGGAGGACTTCAACTCGACTTCACTGGGATTTGACTACCCGAAAGTCTATAAAAGACACATGATTGTTTTATTTATATAATATTTGAATGAGTTATTAATGATGGAAGCCAGTGTTTAACTATATTATTGTTATTTTATGAAAAAAATTCCACAATAAGCCACTATTTTTAGTTAGTTTTACAGCATATATATTTTTTTAACTTGCCAAATGTCCACATACATGAAATTTAATGTAAAACGACAAGGCATGCCCGGTACATTTAACAGTATCTACATTCTACATGTGTAAAGTGAGCTCCAATTTGCTTTTTACACTCCATCACAGCCGTACATGCATTTTTAAATTCTACTTAAACAACTCAAGTCAATTCCACGTTAAGTACATGACTAGCACAACAAATTTCCTCACTGGACATAATTCTAGCTCTGTTTTTCCCGCAGTACCACACAGTTACCAGCACCATTAGCCTGTCATAACATGGCACATATAACCCCGAGTGATCCCGGGCCTGAGAGGAGCTGCTGTCCCTGGGGTCTTCTGGTCCACGGTCTGGGTGATGGGTACCACATGTAAGCAGAGCCAACCGCCAGCGCTAATACAAGCTGACAAGTGGCGGTCCGGCGCGGGGCGGATTGGATAGCCGCGGCGGGCCTATCGCTATAGAAACAGAGGTCTTTTTCACTATAGGGCCTAATGCCGAGTGGTTTTCTTTAAATAGAGGCTTTGTATCGAGAAATAGGCGGCTCACAAGCTCCGCTCCTGTCTGGCGGTATGCACATATGGCTCTACGTAGGTTTGGCTAATCTGTGTATTGACATAGCAGCGGTCTGTTTTACAAGGACAATGTAAATGGGAAATAGAGCAGTAAGTCTGAGTAAAGTATAGACTGGTGCGGAAGGCAGTGCCACTGATGCAGTAGCGTAAGTTCCTAAACCAAATTTTATGTATTTTTGTGCAATGTAGGGTACAGGCAGTTTACTGTTAAAGCCTGTGTGGAAGTTTCATACGCAATCCCAAAAAACTGAAGTGTTAAATGCAATAATTTGGACGTACACTACCAGTCGAAACTTTGGACAGACACTCTCAATGTTCAATGTTTTTTATTTCCTTTTATGTTTATCACTTTTCTACATTTTAGATAAGTACAGAAGACCTCAAATATGAAGCAGCGTATGGGGAATTATGTAGTAAAGAAAAAAAAAAAACGAACTCAAATAACTCAACAAAATATTTTCTATTTACGATGAAGTCTCCTGAGATGGACTTCGCTTCATAGTTGCGCCTTGTGCGGGGTCAGGAAATGACAAAAGTGCAGTGATCAAAGCAAAAGGGGAAAGGCTATTTAAAAAAAATCTAAAATCTAAAAGTGAGAGTGTGAGAGTTTTTTTTGTTTGTTTGTTTACTACATTAATCTCATTCATAGTTTGGATGCCTTCAGCGAGAATCTACAATATAAATAATCATGAAACACAGAAGAAAAATACATGAAAAAGTGTGTCCAAACTTTTGACTAGTAGTGTACATTAGAACTACATATTTTTTGGACTATAAGGTGCACTTAAAATCCTTTAATTTTCTCAAAAATCGACAGTGCACCTTATGTATTAATTCTGGTTGTGCTTACTGACCTCGAACCGATTTTATGTGGTACATGGCGCTCAAAATCTGTCAAAATGTTTTAGTATGACTTTGGTAAACTACAAAGCCGTGAGAGTAAGGGACGAAGGAGCAAGCTGTTTTTTTTCAACGCTTATAGTTTATGCAAATTAGCCATGTGGCTTTAAATTTTGTTTGAGTAAAATGTAAACAAATGTGCGTAAAGCTGCATTAAACACATTATTACTCAATGTATATTCAGTCGTCCTTGTAGGAAATAAAAAAACAAACCACCCACATTTACATTCATATTACACATTCACCAAAACAGGGAGGCAACGCTGGGCAAATTACACCACGATCTGCCAATGGATCGCAGATGCCTGGGCTAAGGGATCAGTCTCAAGTTTCGTCCGTTTGTTTCACTTAATGCGTCTTATAATCTGCTGCGCCTTATGTATGAAAATAGACAAGAGAATTCAACATTATCGATATTGCGCCTTATAGTACAAAAAATACGCTAATACAATCCAATCTCTTCGAATCAAGCTACGATAACATTGCCTTGAATTTTATTAGTTTGTGCTGTGGTTATAGTAATATGGAGAAGAAACTATAACCGCTTTACGGTATTCTAACAGACAATTACTGGTTAGAACCTTCCCCCTCAAAATAACCACTATCTCTCCTGGGTGGGTCCCGCTAACATATTCTATTGTGGTAAAGTGGATAAATCTTAAAACCGCTAAAATCATAACTGCGTTTCCAGATCTGTGATTGATTCCCCATCTCCCAAACCACACCGGCTCCACATGAGGACCCCTTAGCGCTTTTTAAAGAACAAGAGCCAGCGAGCACACCAAACACAGTGGCAGACGCATATGGCAGCCTTTCTCCCATTGAAGAAACATGGATCTGTTGATGAATATCTCAACTCCGCCACATGTGGGTCATTACCAAGACCCAGGCGGGGATGGTTAGGCGTTCAGTGTGCGCTTTTTAAGATTATAGCTTTGAAGGGAACAGCTTTCTAATCAAGACCTTAAAAAAACAAGGCCTAGAGTCAGAGCATTCAAATCCAGATGTTGTTTGTTGCGTTACTCCAAATCAGACTTTAAGCAAATAATCCTGTTTGTTTAGTATAAAATCGTCCATCGGGGATCGCTCACGGGAGATTTTGTCGTTTTCACTCGACGGAACAAACCGTGAAGTCAATTTTCGTTTCTTGTACAAAGACTTTAACTTGGATTTGCCGTGGAGCCATGAGCTTGGACCAGTTCCACCTTCTAATTGCTTCACTATGTCCCAGCCTGACGGAGCCATCCCAGAGAGTGCAGATAGCATATGGGACCAGCTCGCGTACTTTCAGATGTCTTATTTTAGCCTCCCCCCCGACATACATCAGGGTTCGATGAAATCCCCACTCTTATCGCCGACTAAGAAATACTTAACTGACAGTCTCTTCAATTTGTTCCCCAAATGTTTCATTTAGTGTGTTGATGGAAGTTCTCTGGCAGTCGTTCAGTCTAGACCAGGCCCTGATGACAGACCACGACGCAGGGCTCTTCAGCTAGGGTCAACAAACACACAGCTTCTATGTACAGTAAGGCCTCGTAATGAGAATTCAGAAAGGAGGTAATTATATATACAGTGATGCAGCAGGATTGCAGTAGTCACGATCGGGAGAACCAGCTGAGATGGCTACCTTAAAGATAGGAATTTAGCATAGCGAAGATTGTATAGTGGTTAAATACACTGTTATGATTTATGTCGTCACTGATGTCCATAATACTGCGTCATTCAAGTAGCCCGATGCTAGTTTAGGAACACCTACGCTGCCAGTGAAGTTTGGACACACCTCGCATCTCATTCACTGTTTGTATTTTCTTTGTGCTTACGACTTTCTACATTTTAGATTCATACAGACGTGAAATATATGAGTATGAAATTATATCAAAGCAAAGAAAATAATACTAATAATAATAACTAGGGGCAGAGGTGGGATCAAGTCGTTTTGCGAATTCCAAGTTGAATCTCGAGTCACTGGCCCATAAGTCCAAGTCAAGTCCAAGTCATCTGCAAAGTCATTTCAAGTCTTTATCTTAGATTTTTGCAGTATATCTGAATTTTAAACTAAATTGTACTTAAAAAGTCATGGTATATTTATATATGAGTATTTATAGAGTATGTAAGAGTTGTAGAAATTAATGTAGTTAATTTTTCCTTTTTAAATGTCTTGACAAGATCTTTGTGTGAATCATTACGGTTAGAATAGAAAGAATTCAGATTTAAAAGTGCTTCTCAAGTCACAGGCCTCAAGTCCCAAGTCACTGATCTTCAAGTTCAAGTCAAGTCCCAAGTCTTAGTCAGTTTTATCAGCTCAAGTCTCAAGTCCTAAAAATAGTGACTCAAGTGACTTGCAAGTCCTCTGACTAAGGGAGTGAAAACTATCAAAATATCAATATATCGTATTGTTCAATGTGATGATACAGTATCAGTATCGTGGGCAGCTGTATCGATATATCGTCAAGAGTATTTTTTGGTATATTTATTCAATTATTTTGTTACAGCGCTACAGTTTTGTTGCTTGTTCAGAGTAAGGAAACTCATTTTTGTGACACATTTGACATTTTCATTGTTTTGATGATTAAAATGTTTGTGTTTCATATTAACTTTGTACAAAAACTGGTTTAACAAAGACTTTTAGAGTCAGCCATGGTGATGATTTCGTGTTACCCATTATTTTTTATTGAACTGTATCGAATCGATTTGAAATATATCATATTGAATCAAAAGCTCACTGTATCGAGATGCGTATCGTGGCCTATGTAACGAGGTATGTATCATATCAGCAACTTGTTAATGATACCCAGCCCTACTAATAACAATTTTTTAATTTATTTTATATTCAGATTCCTAAGTTGCCACTCTTTGCTTTGTTGACAGCACTGCAAACCCTTGGCCTTCTCTCAGTTATCTTCCTTAAAATGGTTTTCACTTCAAGATGTGTGCCAAAACAGTGATCAAAATGAAGCGTGGCCATTTTTAAATATCAAAAATCTGAAATACGCTTCGAGCTCTTTTGAATTTAAGTTTTTGACTGGAAGTGTAGTAGTAGTTCTTCTGCTGGAACGTGAAAATATCTCATGTAATGGATTTCCAAGCTGTTTCTATTCAGGACCACTTTACTGATCATTTGGCTTCAGAGCTTCAGAGACTTCAGAAACTGTTAATTACATTAGTAACATTTTCTCACGTCCCTACCACTTTTTCCTACCATATTCATCAAACTGACTTAGTTTATTTTGGGTATATTAAGACTGAAGCATGACGGCTCACAAGAATAGTCTCTGTGTTCCCCACCGGCAGCTTACTGGACAACGAACGCAGTACTTTTTTCTGTGGATACACTTCATTTAATAGGACATCTGTCAATCTCATCAAACCACTTAAATGTACTTGCTTTAAATCACTTTTGCCATTATGTCTTTTACCAAACAGAGGCCCAAATCTCTGCAATCAGCCGGCCAGTTTCATGTTTCAGTGACCAGCAGCGTTTTTAGTCTTAATCACAACCTGCATTCTTTAGCGACATGTTCAAGTGCTCCATTGTGTCATTGTAAATTCCCATTTTGATCTGATGCAAACCTGATGTAGTCCCAGAATGTCTCAAGGCTGAAACATGGGAAACTGACTGAATTTTGTAGCTGAATGTTTGATTTTAAATGATTCCACCTATACTTTCACTATTTTATTTAACACCACTTTATTTTTTTTTATTAAAATTCTTTGTATCACAGTTTTGGCAAATACGTAAAGGACCAATATTACTATTTTCTGATCTATGTTGTAATGTTTCCTCATCAAAACATGTCTGGAGTTGTGTTTTGTTTCATTCACCCATGCTTAACACACAAATAATGCATATTTAGAGTTCTTTTCAAACAGAAAACACTCTGTTTCACCTTCTGATGTCATGTAGTGACACAGAAAGAGCTCCACTGTGTTTTTAAACTCCATACACTTTCACTAGAACCATTTGGATCATTCCAGCTCTGTAATTGCCAATCTCTGCTAAACAAATAGTAAAAGGTAGTTGTTAACTTGAAAACTACTGCTTCGTGACATCACAAGGTGGAACAGAACATTTTGAGCTTGGGACAGGCTAATAACGCAGGATTACGTAAACAAAACGCAACTGCAGGTCTGTTTTTGAGAAGGTAACAACATTATAACGTGTCTTAAAGCTCACAAGAATTCATTTTGTGTAACATAGGACCTTTAAAGACACACTGTGCAACTTTTCTGGTGGAAGAGCTGGCACTGCTTTGTCTGGAATGTTCCACAGTATGGCATTAACATGACAAACATGAAGTCTTACTGCAGACTCATCTCGACTTATCCAGTAACTTGGGCTTGTCATTTACCTCCATGAAGATAGATAAGTTTAAAGTCTTACTCCAGTGCATTCCAGGCAAAGCAAAAACATCAAACATCTGCCATCAAAGTTACGCAGTGCACCTTTAACAATACATACACAGTCAGCTCGTGCTTTCGTAGACGACGTGTGAGCTGAAAAGTCAAGAAACATCAAGGTTACTCGTCAACTGACCACAGATCTCAGCGCGCCAAGTGCCTATGTAAAATATAATGGAACAAAATGGATACAAGGATAAAAATAGTTTAAGAAAAAACTACTGTAAGGAAAGGGAAACCACATTCATGAAAGTACCTTCCAAAGTTAATAAAAAGTAAGTAGGCTTCTGGGTGCACCTGGGGTAAAGCGGATTCAACAATGGATGCTACTGTTGAGTGTGCGGCTGAAGTTGAGAATTTGTAAATGACTGAGAACGTATTGAGAAAAAACACAAAACAAAGAAAAATTCACACCGGATTCAAACAGCGTCTAATGTGACATGTGAAAATCGTGGTGGTTGGGGTTGTGGTTTGGTGTGTGCAAGATTTAAACCTGCTTTCGTGGAGTGTACGTTCTACATTATGGACGTGAACTGGGGTATCCCTGATCAAGATCCTGTAGCTCGAGATTTGAAGTAGGTTCTCTTGGCGTTAACACTACAGATACAGATACAGAAAAAAAATTGAACTTGATTTCAGTAGTAAGGAATAGACTTGAACTTGTAAGCAGCTTTCGACACAAAATAACTTTTCCATTTGTTTTTATTACAATGTGGTCCTATAATTCTCATAAAGATCATTCTAAAACTATTCAAGAATTGTCCAACATTTTCCTGTGTTTTGCTTAGTACTGGTACTTGCTCAAATGATTTATCTAGTTTTGGTGTTAGTTTTACTTTCGATTAGTTTCTGATTTTATGCTTTTGACATGCCCACTATAAAGTCTTAGCCAGGCTGGTCCCACCTAGTGCCTCCGCTCATTTTCATTTCTCTCCAGTGACTAGGTCAGGAATCGGAATACATTAGACGGTTTGCAAGAACCCTGGAAGTTTTAGACCGCGCACCGGCCAATCAGCGAAGAGCTGTGAAGCCATGACGTCAAACTCAAGTGCCTGTCTGGGTCCCTTTTGTGGTAAAGCACAACAGTAAACAAAGCGTTGAGATGGATGTAGACGAAGACAGACATTCTGTGTTGGCAACGATTCCCGAGATCGAGTATTTAAAGCTGGAATAAAGAGAATGTTTGATGAGTTTTATCAATCAGAAAGATGTTATTGCCCTTCTTCCTACGGGATTTGGCGCATAGTACGTCACGACCAAATAGCAGCGATTGATTAAATTTAAAAAAGTACCCACCTACTGTCGAGCGAACGAATCCTAATGCTGCCAGGTCAGACGGTTTCCGCAAAGTGAAACCGACTGATGAATCAGGCTAATAAAGTCTGCCTTAATTCCTATATTGAACCTGCATTGGGACAGTGTAGTTGTTGTCAGACTTTCTCTCCAAGTAGCTCTAGCAATTTTTCAAATACCTTCAGAAATAAAACCTGAAATTTGTGTGAACTAAACGTGAGTACGACTGAAGCAAACCTTGAGAACCATTAGAAGAAGCCTACGTACTGCAGTTTTAGAACCTTTGTCTTAGTTGCCTGACTTGTATGATTTACAGCACCACTACAAGGCCACAATCCTCCTTACCTTTCTGGCAAACATTGGTATAATCCTCACTAAACCAGCATCAGGACAGCGCAGTTGTTCTCAAACTTTCTCTCCAAGTATCTCTAGCAATTTTTCAGATACCTTCAGAAATACAACCTTGAAAATTGAACTGAAATTGGCCTGAAGAAAAAGGTAAGCTTAACTCGAGCTAGAGTACCTTGAGAACCAGAAGAAGCCCACGTTCCGCAGTTTTAGAACCTTTGTCTTAGTTGCCAGACTTGTATGATTTACTACAGCACCACTACAAGGCCACAATCCTCCTTACCTTTCTCGCAAACATAGCTGTAATCCTCACTAAACCAAAACCCAATAGACTAAAAAGTTAACCTATCAAAGCTACTTCCCAGTGATTGAACGCCTCTTCCTGCCGATATTAAAAATAAAAATATTATGAAGTCTGAAGTTCTCAAACTTGCTGTCCAAGTAGCTCTAGCCATTTTAAGTATCTTCAAAACTATGAGGTTGAAAAAAATTTACTGAAATTTGTGTGAACTAAATGTGACTAGAACTGAAGAGTACCTTGAGAACCATCCAAAGAAGCCCACATACCATAGTTTGACAACTGTTGTCTTAGTTGCCAAAGCTGTATGATTTACTTACTGTACTAAAAGGCCACAATCCTTTTTACCTTTCACACAAACATCATTGTAATCCTCACCAAACTTAACCCCCAAATTTTTCAAGTACCGTATTTTTCGGACTATAAGTCGCAATATCAATGTTTAATTTTCTCGTCTATTTTCATACATAAGGTGCACTGGATTATAAGCAAAAAAATGGTCGACACTTGAGACTGATACTTTAGCCCAGGTGTTCACGATCCATTAGCAGATCTTGGCGTAATTCTCTGGGTGAATGGGTATTATGAATGTGAATGTGGGTGGATAATTTAAGTTTGGATTTTTATTTCCTATGAGGAGGACTCAAATATACACTGAGTAATGTGTTTAGTGCAGCTTTGCGCACATTTGTTTACGTTTTATAGAAACAAAACTTAAAACCACGTGACTAATTTGCTTAAAGTATAAGCTCTAAAAAAACACAGATTTTGACAGATTTTTGAGTTCCGTGTACCACATAAAATCAGTTCGAGGTCAGTAAGCACAACCAGAATTGATACTCAGGGCGCACTGTTGAGTTTTGAGAAAATTAAAGAATTTTAAGTGCACCTTATAGTCCAAAAAATATGGTACCTTCAGAACTATAACATTTAAAATTGGACTGAAATTGGCCTGAACGCTGTAAACTTGACTAGAACTGAAGAGTACCTTGAGAACCATCAGAAGAAGCTTGCTTACCATAGTTTGAGAATCGTTGCCAATGTTGTACGTTTTACTTACAATACCATTACCTTTCTCGCAAACATAGCTGTAATCCTCACTAAACCAAAACCCAAGAGACCAAAAAGTTCTACTATCAAAGTTCCTTCCTAATGATTGAACACCTCTTCCTGCCGATATCCATAAAACTGCCGGTCAGATCTGGTCTCAGCTCCCACCAGGCCTCCCCTTGCGGTGACTCTACCGTCGGGTGTCACGCGGGGAAGCGGCCCGTTGGCTAATTTTATCACACAATGCGTTGCGTCTGTCAGCGTCGCGGTGGTGACAAACGATTCCTTTATCTTGAGGCCTGCTGTTTGTTGTTGCTGAGTAATGTCCTGGCCGGTTTCTGTGGTCTCCAGAGCCCTGAGCTGCTCCTCTGTCAGCTGTCACGGCCGCCTTCACCGCCAGGTCTTACACAATGGAGATATACGCTGGAGACATGGCTTGTGTACAAATAGAACTGAAGTACTGATGTTGCTTACCCTTGTAGGACTGTTGACAACCTTTGCTACCATGGAAGTTGTTTTCTAAGTTGCAACCGTAGTGGGACATGAAGGAAATGTGGTGGAGTTAAAGGTGTACTGTGTAACTTTTCTGATAGTTATTGTGATGTGTAAGCTGTTTCCAAATACCATATTTTTTGCACCGGATTATAAGACGCTGTATAAAAAATGTTGAATACTCTTGTCTTTTTTCATACATAATGCTCACCAGATTATAAGGTGCATTAAGCGAAACAAAACAATCAGATAAGTCAAACTTTTCCAGGCTAGAGTGTGGATGGGGACGAATTTTTCTGTCCAATCCGAGCCTTTGTAACTTACCAAAGTCGTACTAAAACATTTTCACAGATTTTTGAGCGCCGTGTACCACATAAAATCGGTTAAAGGTCAGTAAACACAACCAGATTTAATACATACGATTTTTGAGAAAATTAAAGAAATTTAAATGTGCCTTATAGTCTGAAAAATACGGTAATTTCTTTTGTGGGTCAGTAAAGTTTGTCTAAGCGTAAGTCCACTAAATGCTTGTCTCCACGGAGATGTAATTGGTTTGTCTTGAATGAATGAATCTACAGCATGAAAATAAACTTGGTCCCCACAATGGGGACAAGTTATTGATCAGATCTGCTTAGAAACAAGCCTGCATGTTGTAAGAATTTGTGTTTTTAAGGTATTCTAGGGCTATAAAAAACCTATGACTGAATAATTACAAGGCAGATCAGTTTAATGCCATACTGTGGAACATTCCATGCAAAGAAATAACATGCCCATAGAGACAAGCAAGTGACCCTCTACCCTCGTTACATAATGCATGTTAAAGTCGGGTTTTGATTGGCTCAAGTGAGTAATAATTAATTTATTTTTTAATCAAAGTGTTTTTATTGTTTTCAAATTACAAACAAGTGGCAGGTAACAAACTCACAGATGTCACAGTTCTGTTGATCTGGGGGAAAAAAAAAAAAAAAAATCTAAATTAAAGTCCCAGACCAGAACAGATCCACATGAGATGAAAAAAAAAAAAAAAAAAAAAAAAAGCAAAAATACAGAAGTAAAGAAAAAGCACATGTAACTATCTTTTTAAAGAGCTGAATACAACTGTAGAAAATGGCCCCATGTTTTCTTAAATGTACTAATATTTTGTTTCAATGAAAATCAAATTTTTTTATTTTTTTCTAGCTTTAGACAGGACATGACATCTTGAAACCACTGTGAATGTGAAAGAGTGTTAGCGTCCTTCCACCTGAATTAAATGGCTCGGCGTGCCATAAGTCATTTTTTAAAGATTTTTTTTTGTAAAATGTACATGATCCTCCAAAACATCATGAGTAATAATTTTTAATCGAATCAAGCAAGAATTGAAACCACAATTACAAACTGGATTAATTGTAGAGCTGTTGTATGGTTCATGTTGGAAATGGCTGGATATAAAACAATTTTCAAACCGCTGTGACTTTATATTGTAAAAATACCCCATCCCTAACAGTTTTATTATCATTTTTACAAAGAAAAATATGACAAAATCAATACAAACTGTAGTATTGCTCATAAAATTTGAAACTGATTAAATTCTCCCAATAAGACCCATCTCTCGCCCACAAAGTTTTACCACACGTATTCTATCTGAAACCAATAAAACCACAGTCAAAAGCTCACAAAAACTACACATGCTGCTCTTACTTCCCTTGATAAACTGTGTTCATTGTTTTGTCTGCTCCCTAATAATTGCGTGACCCCGTGGTTGACCTTTACCCCCTCCTCATTTCCTGTTTCCTTTGGTGCATCTTCACTACTTCCTCTTTAGCAGCTTGGACAAATGCTCAATAGCTGCGTCAGAATCTGTTCTCTGACCCGTCTCCTAGCTCACGTGACGCATTTTGTTGTGGTTTTGTAATGAAGAAATACTTTGTAATGTCTTGAGAAGGTTCTTTAATTAAGTCCACTTTTACTTTCACTTTTGGAGCCACAATTTATATCCATGTTCTCTCCACAATCTACATTTGTAACTTCTGTGCCACATAAATCCGTGTATCATTCATTCAGTCGTTTTTCAAAATAAAACTAAAAATAAGAGAATAAAAAAACAACTATTTTCTTCATTATTTGTCTCCAAAACCAAAATAAAAAAAAATGGATAATGATTCATTTTTTCAGTTTTCGATTTTGTGTTTAAATGAATAATGACTTAAACTGCAGCGTCGGACTTTTGCGCTGCATAGGGACTGAACCAGGACTGAACCAGGACTAAAACAGGACTAAACCAGATCTAAACCTGGTCTAAACCAGGACTGAACCAAAACTGAACCAGGACTAAAACAGGACTAAACCAGATCTAAACCTGGTCTAAACCAGGACTAAACCAAGACTGAACCAGGAATAAAACAGGACTAAACCAGATCTAAACCAGGACTAAACCAGGACTGAACCAGTACTGATCCCAGGACTGAACCAGGACTAAAACAGATTTAAACCAGAATTGAACCAGGCCTAAACCAAGTCTAAACCAGGACTAACCCAGTCTCACTTCTGGTCTCAGTCCTGGGCTCAGTCCTGGTCTCAATCCTGGTCTGGTCCCAGTCTCAGTCCTGGTCCTGGTCCTGGTCTCAATCCTGGTCTGGTCCCGGTCTCAGTCCCGGTCTCAGTCCTGGTCCTGGTCCCGGCCTGGTCCCAGTCCCGTTTTTCAATTCTGATCATACGACTGGGCCCGTCCCGACTCTCCTGGTTCAGTCCTGGTTTAGACCTGGTTTAGACCTGGTTTAGTCCTGGTTTAGTCCTCGTTCACTCTGTATGTGGTGCAAAAGTCCGGCATCTCCAGTTTTTATCATAGATCCATAGTCAAAACTGGATGAAATGGGAAATGTCCGTTATCCGGAAAATCGAAAACTGAAAAATCAAATCTTCTTCCGTTTTTTTCATTTTGGTTTTGGAGGTAAATAATGAAGAAAATAGCAGTTTTTTAAATTTTCTTACTTTTGGTTTTATTTTGAAATTCAAGTTTCAAAATGGACTTTTCTAATTATTACTTTTCTTTCACTCTACCTTACATGAAAAACAGACATTCTGACTGTGATTGGGATCGCCTCTCCACAGATCTGACCTGTAGCTTGGTCTAGTTTGGTCTCCACGGAGATAAAAAGGTTTAATCCCATACCGTGAATGATTCCAGACGAAGCAATAACATCTCCCTGGAGAAAAAACATTTGACGGACCCTCCACTAGAAAAGTTACACAGTGCACCTTTAACATTTATAATCTTTTTAGCAGTTTTTAAACAATGCGTCAACACTGTTTTCCTCTAACCAGCCTCTTTCAACAATCACACAAAATAGCCTGCCATCAACTCCCCCCTTTCCCCAGACCTTAAATGAGGGTCATTTGACAAAAAGCGAAAAGGCATGCTCTCTTTATCTGAAATCATCGGAAAAACGAAGAGAGAAAAAAAAAGAAAAACGAACGAAAGAAAGAAAAAAAAAAAAAATCACCTGAGAACCATTGCAGCGGTTTGAGGCCCTCTGACCCATTTCACAGCTGTTTCTTGTTAGTGATTTTAAAACAAATTCCCCCAGCGAGATGCTTTCCACGCTGGAGAAGAGGAGGAGGAGGAGGAGGAGGAGGAGGAGGAGGCCAGGACAGGACGAAGGGGTGGGATGGGGGCTTTACGAGCGCTTTGTACATGTGTATAAACAGAACTGACTTAACTTCTTTATCTTATCAGTTTAGATGACCCCAGGAGTAGGGTGAGGGAGCTGGAGATGCTGGGCTGTGTTGAGAACGTCGACAGGAGTTAAAGGTGGACTGTGTAACATTTCTGGTGGAAGGTCCGTCACCTGCTTGTTTCTATAGATATATGTCTTTGCTGCCTTTTATTTATTCAGTTACAGGTGGTTTTATTGCTCAAAAATACCAAGAAAAACAAACATTCTGGCTGCGAGCGCGGTCGCCTCTCCGTAGATGTAACCCGTGATGTGGTGTGGTTTGGAGGTAGAAAGGTTTAATACCGTACTGTGGAACATTCCAGTCAAAGCAATAACATCTCCATGGAGAAATCTGATGGACCCTTCACCAGAAAAGTTACACAATACACCTTTAAATATTGCTTCTCCCTGATATAATTATATAAATTATAATCACATAACATTACACGTTTTGAAATTCTGATTATTATATTTTGTTCACCCAGAAAAAACAAACAAATTTGGGCTTCTTGGTCGATTAAATGCATAAAATCGTTCACTGATCTCGTATCTTTCACCTTTAAATTTGTCCTGATCTGAAGTGAGTCCAGTGTAAGTGCCGCCGCCACCAAGACTAAACATGATGGGCTGTTGCGTTAAGGACTGGTTAGAAAATGCAGAAATTCTTATAACGATATGTGCACAATTTTATTAAACAGAAATCACAATTTGAATGGATGTAATGGGCAAACTGCAATTTTCCCACAAATAATCAAATATTCTGTCTTATTCTGTATAACAAAGGCTAACCCTGCACTTAAGATCTGCACAAACCTGTTCTGAAATGTGAATTTTCAAAACTGCGAACTTTGAACAGAATCCTATTATTAAAACACAAATTGCAAATCAAATCAATATCAGTTTGATATTTTTTATGGTTCAGCCCTTCGTTGGTGGGGATATGAGCACCTGGGCTGGCAATCATCTTGTGTACTTTAGTCCAAAGCAAGAAAAATATCAGATTTTTTCTGCTGAAATGTTATTTAAAAATTAAAAAAGGCTTTTGGATATCAGCCATCTGAGTGTGCTTTGGATCTTTTCGCTTTTCCCTTGCATTTACATTTCTACAAGAACTTTGGTGTGTGTTTTGTGTTTCATTTGGATCAGCCCTTAGTGTAACATTTAATGACAAAAATATGGTATTACTTTAGTGTAATTATATTTAGGACTAAAATAAAATAGGACATGTTAGATTTTCAGAAATTGCCTTTGTCACATTTTGAAGAAAGCAGCAGGAGCGTTCGCACACTGTTCTGTATCTGATCTGTGCTGCTGTCTTGGCCTGGACTGCCTTGAAAAAGAGATTAGTAATCTCACTGGGACTTTCCTGGTTAAATGAAAGTGTAATACAAAAATAACAAACTATATTCTGGCCTGCTTAAAAGAACATATGAAAAAGTGATGATACGACCTAATTTTGTAGAAACGGAAAACGTGATTTTGACCCAAATATTCAAAAATATTTTCAAACCGTGATATCAGGTTATGTTTTTATACAGAATTTAAGTTTTGTGTAAAGAATTGAATTAAAAAACACTATTCTTTCCATGTGTTTACATTTTTATACAAAGATCAGAGACTTTGTAGAAGATAGAAATGCATCTTAACATAATGAACAACTAAATAAATATTAAGGCTTTGCAATTAATCAAATTTTGATCGCGATTTCGATTTGTGAATTAAATGATCTCCAAACTCATATAAACGAGTTGAAACGAAAGTTTAACAGAGTTTATTTTGAGATATTTTTATATAAATAAGTATATTTATTTAAGTTTTTAAAAATAGAGATTGTAGAACAGCTGGATATGTAATTTATTTTGGATACATTTATGTTTTTCAATGACTTATTTCATGTTCAAAGTTTATTTTGTTCATCACAAAACTGCTCTAAGGTACAGATTTGCAGCCTGTATTTATTTTCAGTTAGAAAGTTTTGCATAAATTATCAATAACAAAGTGTTTTTTTGAGAGAGAAATACTGAATAAATGCATCGTGTAACTAAAAAAATAATCGTTTCAATAATCACGATAACGTTTTTTTCCATAATCGAGCAGCCCTAGTAGATATAAACATAAAATGGATTCCAAACACTATTCTTTCCATGTGTTTACATTTTTATACTGCGATCAGAGTTTGCAGAAGTTCATTTTTTTGCGCAGAATTGCCTCTCAACATAATGTAACAGTTATCTAATGTCTATCAAATCGAAATGAACACATAGATATAAATGTAAGATGGATTCGAAACACTATTCTTTCCATCTGTTCCTGTGGTTCTAATTGGAAAAAAGAAAGTTGTGTCAAATTCCACTGCAGATACCAGTTGTAACGATGACTTGATGAAGACCAGGCCGTGGGGTATGTCCCGGCTGATCCTCCGCAGCCTCGTGATCCTCCCCGGGGGGCCGGCTCACCTCGCCCTGACCCCCCGCCCGCTCCAGCCCGCCTTGAGATTGATGTGCGCTGCCTCTTCCACGCATTGTGCACTGTTTTAGGGTATTTCCTCTTCGTCTTCTCCTCGTCTGGGTTTAAAAAAAGGCGCTAATTGCCGCGCTGAGTTGGCGAACGAGCGCGGCGTCACAAGGCCAATGAGGACGCTCTTTGTGTCGAGCTGGCAGCCTCGCCGTCAGCTGTGTCTGGGGAGGTCAGAGGTCACGCGGGGGGGGACTGAGGGGCCCTATTGAGTTCTCGCCGTTCGGAGTGACTTGGCCTGGATCGCGGTGTTTGCACTTGGAAATTCTCAACTGATTGATGAAGTTCAGAACGGGGAATTTATGGGCAGGTGAACGACGCAAAGCAAACAAGGAGACTGGACATTATTTAACGCCGCACTATGTAACTTTTTCGTTAGAGATCCGTTACCTGGCCCTGGTTTAGTCCTGTCTTAGTCCTAGTTCAGTCCGTATGCGGCGCAAAAGTCCGTTCATTAGTTCATTCAAACTAAAACCAAAAATAAGAAAATGAAAAAAAAAAAAAAATTTTCTTCATTATTTGTCTCCAAAACCAAAATGAAAAACTGGATAATGATTCGTTTTTTCAGTTTTCGATTTTGTGTTTAAATCAACTGCGATGCTGGGTTTTTGTGCCGCATACGGACTAAACCAGAACTGAACCAGGACTGAACCAGATCCGGGACCAGACCGGAACCAGACCGGGACTGAGTCTGGGACCAGACCTAGACCAGACTGTGACTGAGATTGGGACTGAGACTGGGACCAGACTGACACTGAGACTGGGACCAGACCGGGACTGAGACTGGGACCTGACTGCGACCAGACCGGGACCTGACCGGGACCTGACCGGGACCTGACCGGGACCTGACCGTGATTGAGGCCAGGACTGAGACTGGAACCAGACCAGGACTCAGACCGGGACTTGACCGGGACTGAAAACTGTTTAATCCTGGTTTAGTCCGGTTTTAGTCCTGATTCAGCCTGAATTAGCCCTTATTTCTGTGTGTTTCTTGTAACTGTTGCTTAGCGGAACATAACAGAACGCTACAATGACATGCAGATGAAGAAAACTGGGACATTTTCAAATTTTTCCTAGATTTTGTCAGACTTACTACTGCGAACAGAGCCCATCTGAAGTTGTCATCGCATCTTTCCAAAGTAGAGGTTTACACGGGACAGAATTTTCAGTCCTACTCCCGCCCACACCCGCAAAGAATTGTAATTTTCATTCCCTCTCCCACCTGCATCTACCATATTTTGTCCCACTTTCACCCGCAAATCCCGCAAGATGGGGACATTCACTTTCTTAAACTCTATCAAACATGGAGAAGCTGAAAGGAATTGTCTAAAATGTCTAAAATGTGCGCGAGATTAGACTACATCTACAAGCTTAGGCTACTTAAAATGTTTTTTATTAATGCCAAATAAAATATCCAGCACAAATGATGTACGATAGGCAAACATTAATCATTTGTATATTTTACTTTACACTCATATTTAGTTTGCGGGACTGTAGTTTATCATCCCGCCCGCGCCCACAATGAGCTTTCAAAATGTGTCCTGCACTGCACTGGGAATGAAAATTACAATTCTTTGCGGGTGAAGGCGGTAGAGGGACTGAAAATTCTGTCCTGCACAGACCTCTAGTTTGGAAAGATGCGATGACAACTTCTGGCGGGCTCTGGTCTCAGTAGTAAGTCTCACAAAATCTAGAAAAAAATTTGAAAATAGCCCAGTTTTCTTCTTTTTGCGTCTGGTCCCGTGGGTGCAGGGCTCCTATTTCAAATGTCTTCCTAATTTGTGACGTAAGCGTGAACAGAGCCTATTGAAACCAGGCTGAAAAAACAAAACAAACTATTAAATGTGTCTAACAAGAAATAAATAACTTAACACGACTTAAACCAAGACTTTTTCTGACTTGACTTAACTTTTCTGCCATATCCCAAACCAGCCAAAGCGTGAAAGCCCGTTCAGTTCAGAGCGCTCACCGGCACCATTCCTCCTCCTCACACGTCTGGACCAAATTGGCCACCATTTTGTCCTGACAAGCCCTCGCCAATTACAAAGAGTCTGTATTAATTAGGCGATCAGATCAGGAGTACACCTGTGCTCCGGTGCGGCCCTGTGATAAATCAGTGAGTGAGCTGTGGTCTGATTATCCCGACAGCCCATCCGTCTTCACAGAGGCCCAGACCGAGAAAACACAAGCTCCACACAAACCTGGAGCAACTTTTACTGTACCCATACTACTATACGGATTTTTTAAATGTTGGATAGCGTTGTTTTAACTTTTTCCAGTTTTGTCAGTATTATTATTTGTGTTAACTAGGTACAAATCTCTCGGTACGATATTTATTGCGATTTATTGAGACTTGTTTGCTTTTAAAATCCCTTGACAAGATTTTGGTGCGAAGTATTACTATCATAATCCCAAGAATTCACGTAAAAAACATATTTCTTTATGTTGTCTGCGCTGAAATGAATCATGGGATATGTAGTTCCCTATGTTTATTAGCTCTTCCTACTAAAGAACAATGTATTGAAGCAAAGGAACTTATAATTCGATATATAAGTTGTGATTAAAAGGGCTGTGCTTGATTTTTTTTAAATGTAAAAAAGTTAAAATCTGTCCCAGTACAAATATCATGTAAAAGCAGTTCTTAGGGTCAATGTGAAACCGCTCTCTGCTGTTTGCGTCAAATTATAAAGCATTTTTATTAAGGCTGGTGCACTGTTAGCATGCTAGTTGTTGTTTGGGGGCACTTATAATTCCCCTTGTGGATCAATAAAGTTTGTTTAAGTCTAACTCTTTTTAACTAATCATGGTGAATACGTAAAATACTGGGATAGTTTTAAAAAAGTGTGGAAGTTGTTTTTCACCCTTTTCATAACAGTAGTAAATTGACCTGTATTGTAGTTATATAGATCAATTTAGGCTTTGGAAGTTATAAGCAGTTTTGTAGTTTCACAATTTTAGGAAAATGTTTCCCGACTATAAAGGCGCTGGATTATGAGGCACAATATCAATAATGTTGAATTCTCTCGTCTATTTTCATACATAAGGTGCACCGGATTATAAGACACATTAAGCAAAAAACAGACAACACTTGAGACTGATCCTTAGTCCAGGCATCCACGATTCACCGGCAGATCGTGGCGTAATTCGCCCGGCGTTGCCTCCCTGTCTTGGTGAATTTGTATTATCAATGTGAATGTGGATGGATAATTTAAGTTTTTTTTTTTTTATTTCCTACAAGGACGACACAAATATACATTGAGTAATAATGTGTTTAATGCAGCTTTGCACACATTTTACGGAAACAAAACTTAAAACCACATGGCTAATTTACATAAACTATAAGCTCTGAAAAAACCCAGCTCGCTCCTTGTGCGTTGATGCAGTCGTAATAAACCCGTAATGTTTCGACAATCCATAAAGTGGTGCGACTTCATAGTTTACCAAAGTTGTACTAAAACACTTTGACAGATTTTTTTGCGCCGTGTACCACATAAAATCGGTTCGAGGTCAGTAAACACAACCAGAATTAATACATAAGGTGCACTGTTGATTTTTGAGACGACAAAAGGATTTTAAGTGCACCTTATAGTCCGAAAAATACGGTACATCAAACCTTGTTCTAAACTCCATAATGAGCACATAAAGACATTACACCATTGACCGTACATTGATGCTCTAAAATTGAACTAGAACATTTTTTAACTTTTGTCTTTCTAAAATTCCCAGTCCATTCCAAAGTCCTGACACGAACAGATCACTGCTCTCCCTCCACCTCACGCTTCTCCCTGGGCACCCATTTTACCCTTAACGCCCCTAAGTACCAGCACCTAATGGTCGGTCCGGGTGAGGCGGGGTCTTCCTCACGCCCGGCCCGTGGAACAATTATCCGCCCGGTGTTTCCGCGGTGATGGATCGTCACGGCGGCGGCGGGCCGGTTTGATTGGCCGAGGCGGGCTCGCGGATTTGACAGAGACTGATGGCGGCGAGGGGGAAGCCAGCTGGGTCTGAGCAGGATCTGTAAACAGGCCGGGACAGGAATCACATCCCGTAAGAGATAGGAACGAATAGGGGCGTCATGGCAACCAGATATATAAATACAGGTAGATTTGATCAAAGCGAAAAACGTCGACGAAAATATCTGTCGGGATTGCTTAATATAGCTTCTCCAGCGAGTTCTTTTGCGACTTCCAGGTTGCTGTTTCACTTTTACAGCCAATAATTAGAGTTTTGTGTTGGACTTGTCTCTTCTCATCAGCCTTACTGCGATTGGAAACAAGCCAGCTGTTTTCAGTGTAGTACTCCCATAAAGTCACTGCCCACTGCATTCCCAGTGGCGGAAAACAGTTCGCCGCTAGCAAAACAGAGTTGATTATTGTATTCCTGTCAAGATAAGAGCTCGAAATAGTGCGCTTCTATATTAAAGTGGAATAGCGATTTATGCTTAAACAAATACCCAGTTTTAGCAAATAGAAAATATATGTTATCTAAAAATATTGTTCAAGTACCTAGTGTTTTAGAATATGGTCATCTAGTTCTACATAGGATCTTTTGGCTAATATAGAGTGACCAGATGTCGCTATTTACCCGGGATAGTCCCAATTTTGAGCCCTGTGTCCCCCGTCCTAGCAGATTTATCCAAAACCACTGATTTGTCCCAGTTTTATACAAGAAACGTCCCTAGGTGTCCCTATTTTTGACCACTTTGAGAGGCATAAACTGTCATTTGTTTAGGTAAAATATAAAAAACTCTGCTTAAAAACGACCAAAACACAAATTAAATGTGACTATATTGACTCACATATTCATCATGAAAGCAGTGAAATAAAGACCTTCTAGAAAAAAATCCTTGTAATTTGCACTCGCACTTTTTAAGTTATGTTTACTGCTGTAATATCAGGTACAATTTACTTGTTAGTATTAAGTAAAATGTACTTCAGTCATGAATTTACTGAGCAGTTGTTACTCTACTTTTTTTTTTTTTTAGTCAGAAGTAATATTTAAGTATATAAATAACGTATTGTCATAATCTCATTGCTGTGATGAAATAATTAAATAAATATTATATGTCTAGTATTTATTTGTGTATAATAAATGGTAAAGGTCACATTTTTATACAGCGCTTTTACACATTCAAGGCTCACAAAGCACTTTACAACAAACAACCACTCACCCATTCACACACCAGTGTACACACACACTGGGGCGAGGTGGGTTAAGTGTCTTGCCCAAGGACACAACAACAGCATTCATGTTTGGGAGCTAGAATAACACCAGCCAACCTGTGGATGAGTGGGTCTGATCGCTCAACCAATGATGTTTCTTTTTTTTTTTTAAGTCGAGAGCAAGATTCGAACCGCCAACCTTTGCCAATCTTGTTGCCGAGTGCAGGGAATTATCTAGAAGGACTTTGGTATTACTTAGTATTTCTGGGTTTGTGAGCAGCGACTGTAAAAACTCTAAAATGTGTTGGTGATTTTATAGTAGAACTTACTCATTAAACACAATACTTAAACTACATGAGTAATATTTTGTCATTTGGTATTAAATAAGTTGTAGTTGTCGAAGAATTATGTTATTTCAGTGTAAAAATTAACTCAACTTAATACATTTTCCTACCCTCCGAAGTATTTTTTTTCAGTGTGGTCTCTGCGTAACAATTTTTCTTAATTACGTACTCATTTCACAATTTTATTATTACCAACCACCAAAAAACAGGGACTGTCCCAGTTTATTTTGAAATTCTTATCACCCTAGGCCAGGGGTGGGCAAACTACGGACCAGGGGCCATATGTGGCCCTTTAATCTTTTTAATTTGGCCTGCGAAATGTGAATAATAGTAATAATGAAAATAATTTTCAGTGTTTTAAAAGTAATTTCTATAAATAGTAAATACTGTGGAACTTGAAAGACAGAGTTTTTGTTGGAATGCCTTGTAATGGTTTTCAATTTTGGGATATTTCAATAACATGGGATATATTTTCTACCTATCCCATGTTATTTTTTTCTCTTATGAGATGGATTACCAAAAACTCCATCCATCTAGTCCTGGTCCAGCCCTTCTGTCAAATTTTAGAACCCTTTGTGGCTCACGATTCAAAAAGTTTGCCCACCCCTGCCCTAGGCTAATATCATAGGTTACCATATAACAGGCCTCCCTAATTTTCAAAATCCATAAATATTATATTACACATTTTCTTTAATATTTACAAAATGAAGTAAGACTTTAACTTTCCAATTTAGCCAATGTTAGAACTGGACTTTTTTGTGTTGAACTGCATCCCAAAATCTGAGTAAACTTTCTGCTTTCCTGCTTAAAAAGCGGCAGAAATAGAAGAAAAAAAATTCCATTCATTCACATTTTTCTTCTACCATTAGCAGTATTAGCACGTCGTAAATAAATAATCATTTAGCCAATTTTCCCATAGACTTAATGCTCACTGAAATGAAATGCAGAACTGACTTCTGCTTCTTTATTGAGTGAAGAAGCACTTTTAACACCATCCAAAAGTCTCCATCTGTTTTCCAAAGAACTACCACATTCTTAAAGCCGCAATGTGTCACTTTTTGTAACAGCTTTTCTCCATGGAGATGTTATTGCTGTGTCTGGAATGTTTCACAGTATGGTGTTAAACATTTTATCTTCATGCAGACCAAATCAGACCAAGTTACAGCTCAGATCTGTGGAGAGGCGACCTGCTCACAGTCAGAATGCCTGTTTTTGTAGGTATTTTTGAGCTATAAAACCAGTGGTGTAGTGGGGATTTTTAAATCACTTTCAGTACAAATATAAAGGCGCCAGTCCAGTAAAAATCTGTAATATTTGTTGTTTTTTCACTCAAAATTATGCGGAATCATGTTATTAACATTCACACCATTCATAATTACCTACAGAACATAAATCATAGAATACAACGCATGTGCCCAGGACTGAACCAGGACTAAACCAGGACTAAAACAGAACTAAACCAGGACTAAACCAGGACTAAAACAGGACTAAAACAGGACTAAACCAGGACTAAACCAGGACTAAAACAGGACTAAAACAGGACTAAACCAGGACTAAACCAGGGCTAAAACGGGACTAAAACAGAACTAAAACAGGACTAAAACAGGACTAAACCAGGACTGAACCAGGACTAAACCAGGGCTAAACTAGGACTAAACCGGGTCTAAACCATGTCTAAAACAGGTCTAAAACAGGACGAAAACAGGACCAAACCAGAACTGAACCAGGACTAATATTGGAGCCCAAGGAGCAGGGTGTCCCCAAAGTGTGATCGGGCGATGGCTGCGCTTAGTCCTGTGGGGCGCGAATCTCTGCGCTGGTCCTTTCTCTTGCAGTCACCCGACGGTCTACATGGGCATACCTCCGGACCCGATCCGACACTCAGTCCTGGCTTTAGACCTGCTTTAGACCTGCTTTAGACCTGGTTCAGTCTGCCTGATTCAGTCCTGGTGTAGTCCTGGTTTAGACCTGGTTTAGTCCTTCTGGTTCAGTTCTTGGAAAATATAGAAAAATGTGACCATTTACCATTTACCAAATGTAAAGTAGAGCTGTTTAATGTCATACTGTGGAACATTCCAGGCAGAGCGATGACATATCCATAGAAACAAGAAGGTGAAGGCCCTCCAAAAAGTCACACAGTGCACCTTTAACTGGCTTTTTATAGTTCACAGCTTTATAATACCAGGTAGATTCCACATCTCCAGGACTCACTGTGAAGTCTCCACACTTTACCCTAATTCACTGCAGGATCTGACCAACTTCCTCCTCTACCTCCCTGTGTTATTTTTTATTTATTTATGTTTTATTCATTACTAACAAACACAAGGAGGTCAGGGGTCACACCCACTAAAAAAACAACTAACAAATAAAAAACAAACATTAAAAACAATACACATACTATTCCATTGACGGCGGGCTCTAATCCACTTACCTCACGCGCACAATCCTCCTATCAATAAAACAGGTATCGTCTTTCTCTCCCCGGGGCCCGTGAGAAGCTTGTGCCAGTCCTTTAAGACTTCCTTTCAGAGACGGTGGTGGTAGTGCACTCTGTTGTAAGCCCCTAATCCCCCTGTCGCCATCTCCCAGCGATGCTACGGCCTCGAGGAAGCTCGGTCTTCTCGCTAAACCTGGAGCTAATATCGTGTGGATTAACTTAAACATACACTGTGGTCACATGAGAGTCCGAACGAGGCTTTTTGACGTTTATTCTAATTGGACGGTTATTATATTTATGTTGTAACGCGCTGTAATGACACTGCTTTGCTTGAAGTATTTGTTTGTAGCAATTAAAACAGATCAACTTAAAGGTTCTATATTACACACTTGACTCTTGTGATCTTTAAGCCGTGTTAAAATGTTGTTAACTCTTCAAAAACAGACCTGGAGTTGTGTTTTGTTTTGTTTTGTTTACACATCTTTGAGTAATCCTTCATTATTCATCTGTCTACATCTCCAAAGCTTAAAATACTCTGCTCCACCTTGTGATGTCATGAAGCGGTAGTTGTTAATAGGGCTGGGTATCATTAAGAAGTTGCCGATACGATACATACCTCGATACATAGGCCACGATACTATACATATTTCGATACATAGGCCATGATACGATACATACCTTGATACATAGGCCACGATACGATAAATATCTCGATACATAAGCCACGATACGATACATATCTCGATACATAGGCCATGTTATGATACATATCTCAATACATAAGCCACTATACAATACATACCTCGATACATAGGCCATGTTATGATACATATCTCGATACATAAGCCACTATACAATACATACCTCGATACATAGGCCACGATATGATACATATCTCGATACATAGGCCACGATACGATACATATCTCAATACATAGGCCACGATACAATACATAACTCGATACATAAGCCACAATACAATACATATCGATATTTAAGCTAAGATACAATACATATCTCGATACATAGGCCAAGGTACGATACATATCTCGATACATAGGCCACGATACGATACATAACTCGATACATAGGCCATGATACGATACATACCTCGATACATAGGCCATGATACGATACATAACTCGATACATAACCCATGATACAATACATATCTCGATACATAGGCCACGATACTATACATATTTCGATACATAGGCCATGATACGATACATACCTTGATACATAGGCCACGATACGATAAATATCTCGATACATAAGCCACGATACGATACATATCTCGATACATAGGCCATGTTATGATACATATCTCAATACATAAGCCACTATACAATACATACCTCGATACATAGGCCACGATACGATACATATCTCAATACATAGGCCACGATACAATACATAACTCGATACATAAGCCACAATACATAACTTGATACATAAGCCACGATACAATACATATCGATATTTAAGCTAAGATACTATACATATCTCGATACATAGGCCACGATATGATACATATCTCGATACATAAGCCACGATACAATACATACCTCGATACATAGGCCACGATACGATACATATCGCAATACATAGGCCACGATACAATACATATCTTGATACCTAGGCCACGATGCGATACATGCCTCGATACATAGGCCATGATATGATACATACCTCGATACATAGGCCACGATACGATACATATCTCGATACATAGGCCACGATACGATACATATCTCGATACATAGGCCACGAGACGATACATATCTTGATACTTAGGCTATGATACGATACATATCTTGATACAGTGCACTTTTGACATTATTTCAAATCGATTCAATACAGTTCAATAAAAATAGAGGCTAAATCATGGCTGTGATCCTAAAAGTTTTTGTTAAACCACTTCTTGTGCAAAGTTAATATAAAACACACCCATTTAACTCATCAAAACAGTGAAAATGTCAAGTGTGTTGCATAAACGAATTTCCTTCCACAAACAAGCAATAAAACTGTAGCGCTGTAACAAAATAATTTAGTAAAATATACCAAAAAATACTCTTGGTGATATATTGATACAGCAGTTCAGTTAAGTTGTTAAGTTAACAGAATGAAACAAAACACAACTCCAGATACAGAATGTTTGTGATAAGGAAACAACATTATAACAGAGATCAGAAAAAAGCATAACATAGCGGCGCTTTGATACGATTGCTCCTTTATATCTTGTGTTTATATTGTTTTGGCTGTTGTGTGGATGTAGATTTAAACAAGATTAGGGTGACCAGACGTCCTTATTTACCCGGGACAGTTCCAGTTTTGAGCCTCGTGTCCCCTGTCCCAGCAGATTTATTCAAAATTCTCCCAGATTTGTCCTAGTTTTGTACAAGAAGTGTCCCAGATGTCCCTATTTTTGACCAATCTAATACCTACCAAGAGTATAGAGAGACTTACATTGTCATTTGTTTAGGTAAAATACAGAAAAGCTGCTTAAAAATGACCAAAACACAAAAAAATGCGACTATACTGACGCACATATTAGTCATGGACAGTTTTCCTTAATTACGCACACGTTTCACAATTTTATTATTACCAACCAGACGTGAGGACTTGCACATCGTAACCTGGACTCCAGTCAGACTTGAGTCACTATTATTAGGACTTCAGACTTGACTTGATTAAATGGACTAAGACTTGGGACTTGACTTGGACTTGAAGGTCAGTGACTTGGGACTTGACTCGGATTTGAGAAGACTTGAGAAGCACTTTTAAATCTGAATTCTTTCTGTTCTGATTGTAATGATTCACTCTAAGATCTTGTGAAAACATTTAAAAAGGAAAAAAATTCACTTCTCCAATTCTTACATACTCTATAAATACTCATATATAAATACACTATGATTTTTTAAGTACAATTTAGTTTAAAATTCTTAAAATTTGTACTTTGGTTTAAAGACTTGAAATGACTTGACGCTCAAAGCAGACGACTTGGACTTGTCTTGAACCTATGGGCCAGTGACTTGAGATCTGACTTAGACTTGCCTGTATTTGATTTGGGACTTGACTCGGACTTGAGGTCAAATACTTGAGATTTACTTGCAAAACAACGACTTGGTCCCACCTCTTTTACCAACCACCACAAACCGGGCGTTACAGTTTTTTATTTTGAAATTCTCGTCGCCCTAAACACGATGGAAGATATTATCAATAACTTTTGCAGACAATTATCTTTTTAAATCTCTATAAACACAAGTCTTTAATGAGTAATGAGCGGTTTAAACTCTATATATCTTACACACACAGACACCCAGATGTTTTTATCAATGGATCAATATGAACAGGCTGTGCTATAATCTCCATGTGTAGTGAGTTTCTTTGATAGAGCAGGCCCGTGCTCTTGAGCGCTTGTGTATAGCCACTCCTGGCACGCTGCCGCTGTGTAGTTAGGACAACTTCCAACTTTTTTTCTGTTGGAATTTCCTGTCTACCATGACCCCTCCCTCCTTCCACCACTCTCCTCTCCTCGCTCCTCTCCTTCGCTCCTCTCCTTCGCTCCTAGCATGACAAAGAACTTTTTTCCGAGCGTATTCCTGGCTGAGTACTTCCTCCAGGACATGAGCCCACTCCAGAATGTACTTGATCGGCCGTCTCAATAGGATGTAATGAGCAAATGCAGTTTCCTATCTCTGCAGTTGGAGCGTCTGGTAGCGTTTGTTTGCACGGGACAGCTGGTATTGTCTTTAGTGGGAGATAAGCGGTGGAAGAAGTACTAAATTTTGTTAAGTAAAAGTACAGATACCAAAGAAAATACATAAAAAAGTAAAAGTATCCCATAAAAAAAAATCTATTTACGTAAAAGTATTAAAGCACCTGTTTAAAAATGTACTTAAAGAGTAAAAAAATAAAGGCAAAGGAGAAATTCATTCAGTTTTCGGTCAACCAAATAAACGTTTGTCCAGTTGACAGATTGAATTTAGTTTTTGCCAATGGATTCTACCTGGACAAGTGAGGGATTCAACACACATTTTGAGTAAAAAGTAATAGTATTTTGTGCATATTTTGAGGTCTAATAAAGCTTCAAGTGTAGTGGTTTTGATACAGACATGGGCTAAATTTTGGCCAACAAAAACTATTTAATCCATATTTTTTTTCTCTTTTTGTTTTGCTAAAATTATGAATGTGTTAAAAATAAATCCTCAGAAGGTCTCAAACTATAATAAAAATACTTTTACTTTTCAGTCCTGTCCAAAAATGGATAGTGGAGTAGAAAGTACAGATACCTGCTCTCAAATTTAGTGAAGTAAAAGGATCCACTACCTAAAGTACACCCAAAATTTGACTTAAATACGGTACTTTGCTACTTTTACTTCATTTCGTTTCACCACTGGAGATGCAAAGTTGAAGTAGATATGAGTCTTTCTTTGGTAGGCAGTCATGGGGGTGATGGTGGGTTAGATACGCTCAGCCAAAAACAAAGAACTGCCAGAGAAGATCATAGAAATGTGTTTTAGAACAGCCAACATTTTGTGGTTGATGTGGGCAGAACTGATTCATCATGAGGCCTCAATGTTGTATTCTAAGTTTGTCAAGATCTTTGCAAAAGCCATTCCTCGCTTATTGATAAAATAAGGTTGCGAAGATCATGTAGTATTTTTCGGGTTATAAGGCGCTCTTAAAATCCTTTAATTTTCTCAAAAATCAACACTGCGCTTTATAACCCAGTGCGCTTTATGTATTAATTCTGGTTGTGCTTACTGACACTGAACTGATTTTATGTGGTACACGGCGCTCAAAAACTGTCAAAATATAAAGATGTTCATTTTGTCTTCTTATATACTTTAACTTCTTGGGTTCTTTTTAAAGACAATGCAGTAAAGTGTATTTACCTATTAAATGAAAGGATTCGCATCACCATCAATAAACAGAAAAACATTGAACGAGAACTAATGGACGAAAGGGAGAAATACGGACGGCTTTTCCCCATGGAGGAAGAATCACATCGACAGGTTAACAAAGTAAATACACTTTACTGCATTGTCTTTAAAAAGAACTCAAGAAGTTAATCTGTCAAAATGTTTTTGTATGACTTTGGTAAACTACGAAGCCGTACCCCTTGATGGATTGTCGGAGTCGGTTACGGCTACTGTAGTCAGGAGCCTCGTGGAGTCCGACAGAAGCTGACAAGGAGAGAGCTGTTTTTTCTTATAGTTTATGCAAATGAGTCATGTGGTTTTAAGTTTCATTTCTGTAAAACGTAAACAAATGTGCACAAAGCTGCATTAAACACATTATTACTCAAGGTATATTTGAGTTCTCCTCATAGGAAATAAAAAAACTTAAATGATCCACCCACATTCACATTCATAATACACATTCACCAAGACAGAGAGACCGACGATCTGCCAATGGATCGTGGATGCCTGGGCTAAGGACAGTGTTGGGGAGTAATAGATTACATGTACCGGAGTTATGTAATCAGAGTACAAATTATAAGTAACTGTATTCAGTTACAGTTACTGTTATATCCCCCTTTTTTTTTTCTTTTTTCTCCGTAATTTCACTCATTGCAAGACACTAAAACAGGTCTAAACCAGGTCTAAAACCTGTTTTAAACCAGGACTAAACCAGGAACTAAACCAGGACTAAACCCAGACTAAACCAGGTCTAAACCAGGTCTAAACCAGGACTAAACCAGGACTAAAACAGGATTTAACAGGTCTAAACCAGGACTAAAACAGGATTTAACAGGTCTAAACCAGGACTAAAACAGGATTTAACAGGTCTAAACCAGGACTAAAACAGGATTTAACAGGTCTAAACCAGGACTAAACCAGGAACTAAACAGGACTAAACCCAGACTAAACCAGGTCTAAACCAGGTCTAAACCAGGACTAAACCAGGACTAAAACAGGATTTAACAGGTCTAAACCAGGACTAAAACAGGATTTAACAGGTCTAAACCAGGACTAAAACAGGATTTAACAGGTCTAAACCATGCTGCGCGGACCGTGGCACTTCTATCAATAATATTTTTAATATGGTTAAGTAAAAACTCGGCCTTTTCATTGTCTTTTAGCAGACAAAACATCTTATGTGAAGATATCCTAGTCTTTGCTACTCTACCACAAATCAAGTAATCCAAAGTATTCAGATTACATTACGCACCTTAAGTAATTTAACGGATTACGTTACAAACTACATTTTGGGGTATGTAATCTGTAATCTGTAGGGGAATACATTTTAAAAGTAACCTTCCCAACACTGGCTAAGGATCAGTCTCAAGTGTCTTATGTATGAAACTATTCTGATGGAGTTTCTGCCATCTACGTAACTCCATGGAGACAATCAGGTAGCAGCGCATTTTCTAGAAAAGTTAGATAGTAGTCGGTGTTATCTCTGGTAGCTACTTTACAAAACTTGCTTCAGTATGATTTGGTTTTTTACTCCGTCACACATCAGTGGTGGAAAAATGAAGCTTAAAATCAGGTAAATTCTTTATCAAAATCACCACATTTTATGCTTTAAATGTTCTTAAAAACCTCAGCAAAATCCTCGTATAACAGGATGCACTGTTTTAAGTATTTAAGTATTAAGTATTTGTGTCTTAGATGTGTGGTCCGACGGGGATTAAACCAAAAGTCAGAGGGAGGTGGATGTTCTGGTCGTGCCCCCCTCTGGATCTGTCCCCGTAGCCCAAGAACAATGCAGCTGTCTGGGTGATGGAAAGGCCTGCTCAGCCCTAACCGCCTTCACATCCAGCAATAACACACCACAAAAATCCTCAAGCTTTATTTTAAGGATAGTAGTAGTAGTATTTTATGAACGTTTATGGATTTGTTTTTATTATTTTTACATATTTATTTTAGTGCTACAGTAGAAAATATTATTATAAAAGGAACATTTGGTGAAGAAATTTTAAGATTTTTAGTTTTCAGTGCATTCTAAAATGATGCAGGTTCCAAAAATCCAGAAAATAGACTTAACTAAACGCATGCTTTTTTCATTTTGGTAACGTTTATTTACTAAAAAACATGCGTCCTTACTGTGAGCGGGCTTGCATCTCCACAAACCTGACTCTTATTTGGCCTGAAGTGCTTGTTTCCATGGTGATGTTGCTTTTTTTTTTTATATATAATCTTTCGCAGTTTCACAGTTTTTGCTTTAAATTTTCCATCTGATTTTCCCTTTAATTCAATAGACTTTTCTCAATTTTAGATTTTTAGTTTAAAGATTTTAAAGATTTTTAGTTTTCGGGTGCATTTTAAAATAACACAGGTTCCAAAAATCCAGAAAATAGACTCAAGTAAATGCATGTTTTTTTCATTGTGGTAATATTTATTTACTAAAAAACAGAGAAAAACACAAGCCCACTCCTTACTGTGAGTGGGCTCTCATCTCCACAAACCTGACTCTTATTTGGCCTGGAGTGCTTGTCTTCACGGTGATGTTCTGTTTTTTGGCTATAATCTCTCACAGTTTCACAGTTTTTGCTTTAAATTTTCCCTCTGATTTTCCCTTTCATTCAATAGACTTTCTCAATTTTGATGTAAAACTAAAATTTAGATTTTTAGTTTAAAGATTTTTAGTTTTCGGTGCATTTTAAAATAACACAGGTTCCAAAAATCCAGAAAATAGACTTAAGTAAAAGCATTTTTTTCCCATTGTGGTAATGTTTATTTACTAAATAAACATAGAAAAACATGTGTCTTTACTCTGAACGGGCTTGCATCTCCACAAACCTGACTCTTATTTGACCTGAAGTGCTTGTTTCCACTGTGATGTTGCTTTTTTTGGCTATAATTTTTCATAGTTCCACAGTTTTTGTGTTAAATTTTCCCTCTGATTTTCCCTTTCATTCTTTAAACTTTCTCAATTTTGATGTAAAACTAAAATGTAAAGTTTTAGTTTAAAGATTTTAAAGATTTTTAGTTTTCAGTGCATTTTAAAATAACACAGGTTCCAAAAATCCAGAAAATAGACTTAAGTCTATTTGCATCTCCACAATCCTGACGCTTATTTGGCCTGGAGTGCTTGTTTCTACGGTTATTTTCCCTTTTTTTTGGATTTAAATTTTTCACAGAATGGCATAAAACTTATCCACGGAGAAAGTTCCCAAGTATGGCTTTAACGTTTTCCTTGGAATCTTGCAGTTACGCCATCTCCAGAAAGTGTTTTTGGTTTAAATTTTCCATCTGATTTCTCTTTCATTCAGTAGACTTTTTCAATTTTGACGTAAAACTAAAATGTATTAAAACGTCTATTGAGTGAATTTTAGTTTTAGCAGATTTTTTCACATATTTTGAAAAGTTCTTCCTTCAGAACTTTGACCCTTTACCAAATATTGTGAAGTTCCACGTTTGTCGCCGACTCATTACGGCACGATGAGGTTGACGAGTGCATTTAGACTTTCCATAATAGACTAATGCCTTTTTACTTTTCATGAGGCCCCTTCATTGGCACCACTTCAGTATCTCCACATCTTTGTCCCATCTTGTCCCGGTCCTCTCCTCCGCCGAGACTCCGCGACACCCAAACTCCTGACTGCACCTCCCGCACAAAAGCCTGAACTTCTGGCTCCACTTGTGAAACAAAGCTCACGATTCTTTTGCTTCACGTTCAGCGCCCCTCTCTTCGTCTTTTTCTGGCTTTTTAACTCGCGAGTCGTCCCGGGATCCTTGGCCTGTCTTCGTCACAAAGGCGGGGGGCGGGGTTCTGGCGGGGTTCCAGGCGGACGGCATAGATCACCATCACAACACAGAGGGTCTGGCTCCGAGAAGGACGCAAGACACAAGGAGACAGGCAGTTTTTATGGCCTTGCTTTGACTCCCGGGACATGCTTTTATTAAAACATGCAGAGGAACTGTTAGGACCTTTAGACTGATTTCACCTGGGGGCTGTGCGAGTATGAAGGTATAATTTGTCAGCAATCGTTTCTTGTAAAATTCCACTGGAAAACATATGCAGTTTGTCCCTAAAGATTGTGAGAAATGGGGTCTGTGATAGTGTTTAACATTAAAGGTGCACTGCGAAACTTTTCTGGTGGAGTGTCTGCTACCTGTACCAAGCATTTATTCATTACGAGTGTTTCTATTACTCAAAAATACAATAATTCTTTCTGTGAATAGGGTCGCCTCTCCTCAGATCTGACTTGTAATGTACCGTAGTGCTGTAACCTGCTTGTCTCGCTCGTGATTAGGGATGAAACAATGACCAAAATATTGTGATATCGTGATATTGTATCGTCAAAGTTCTCTTCTCGTGGACCATCACAATATATCGAATTACAAGTCTCTTCGCTTAAATTAAGAGTTATGGTGCAGCAATAGCTAAAAAAAGACAGTGGGAACTACATAGACCATGATCCTTTGCTCCATTTCAGTGTAGACTTCAAGAAGAAACAACATTTCTAAGCACTTTTAAGGTTATGTTTATATTGAAACGAATCACCGTATCGGAAACGATTTGCGTCCAGACAACACAGGTTCACACAGTAATGCAAAACCAACCTCCTGAAACGCTAGACACAGGACTAGGCTGACATCACGTTGTCATGACGTCACGTGGGCGGTAAAAACAAGGAAGTGGAGCACCGTGTCTGAAGTTGCAGCAGCCGATTTCAAGCCGAGGAAGATTGCAAGAGTGAAAACAGTCTTTTCTACTAGCAAGTTATTCTATCTGAGCTGTTTCCCGTTTGTCTCTGGTTTGTTTAAACTGTTTTCCGCAATAGTGTCACATGACCGATGTCACGAACAGAGCAAATCAGGAAGGCGTAAGTCACAGTGACGTGGTCCAATAAGGACGGCAGAGAAACTAGAGTGTATCAACGTTTTCAGGCGTCCACACAAATCCGTACACAGATGAATTCGTGTGAGCTGGCGGCACCAGATCGTTCCATCTCTGGAGCCATTTTCCATCGGATTAGTGTGGACGAACAACAAAAGTGCATCCGCAACAAAAATGACTCAAATACGTACTAATGTGGACGGGGCCTAAGTCTTAGTTCTTTGGATTAAGTTTTGTCAAAGTATTTTAAGAGGAAAAAGTAGTGTATTTTGTAAGCCTCCACAAAATACTGCAATAAATATACCATGCGATGTATCGTGAAAACATTGTACCGAGAGATTTGGGTATTGGTACATTTCTAATTGTGAGCCTCCCCAACATTTCGTGAGCTTTCCCACGATATCACAATAAATATCGTACCGTGAGGTTCATACTGTGAGGATATCGTACCGTGAGACTTGGATAATGTTACACCCCTACTTTCATCTACACTGTGAAACATTCTAGACAAAGCCATAACTTTTCCATAGAGACAAGCAGGTGGCGGACCCTCCACTAGAAATGTTACGCAGTGCGGCTTTAACCCGGCTCTCCCCCGATTGATATGAAAGCGATTGCGAAAAGGTGGAACTTCATTCAAATCAGAACAAGCCGAAAAAATTGAACTTTTGTTGCATCCAGTTGCGAGAAAAGCACAGACATCCTCCCTGTTCACAAATGCACAAAGTAGTCTATATTTTCGCTTAAATAGGCCGAAGTACATCTGTCGGCGTCGCCATGTTTGTTTTGGTTCACTTGGGTGCGTCACCTTTGCCAAGATGGATTCTCTTGAGTTTGTGAACTCACAAATACTGCAGGCATCCATCTTAAGGGTAATTTAACATGGCCTACTAACGGCAAATTATTTATACTTTATATTCAAGACAACATTTGACAGACACTTCTTCTTACTAGTGTACTGTAGTAGGAGAAGTAGTCTTTTTATTTGATGTATTACTACAACTTCCACTTCTGGCCTACGACAACCCCCACCACCACTACTACTACTACTACTACTACTACTACTACTACTACTACTACTACTACTACTACTACTACTACTACTACTACTACTACTACTACTTCCACTTCTAGCCGACAACTACTACTACTACTACAACTACTTCCACTTCTAGCCTGTTACTACTACTGCTGCTGCTACTACTACTACTACTACTGGTACTACTACTACTACTACTACTATTTACACTTCTAGCCTACAACAACAACAACCACTACTACTACTACTACTACTACTACTACTACTACTTACTACTACTACTACTACTACTACTACTACTACTACTACTACTGCTACTACTACTACTACTACTACTACTTACTGTTGCTACTACTACTACTACTACTTCTAGCCTACAACAACCAGTACTACTACTACTACCATTTCCTCTTCTATCCTACAACAGGCACTACTACTACTACTACTACTACTACTACTACTACTACTACTACTACTACCTCCACTTCTAGCCTACAACAACAAATACTACTTCCACTTCTAGCCCATAACAATCACTACTACTACTACTACTACTACTACTACTACTACTACTACTACTACTACTACTACTACTACTACTACTTCCATTTCAGGCCTGCAATAACTACTACCTACTTCTTCCACTTCTAGCTTACAACAACAACCACTACTACTACCACCTCTACTACTACTACTACTACTACTACTACTACTACTACTACTACTACTACTACTACTACTACTACTACTACTAGCCTTCAATAACCACCACCACCACTACTACTACTACTACTACTTCTAGCCTTCAGTAACCTACTACTACTACTACTACTACTACTTCCACTTCTAACCACCAATACTACAACAACAACAACTACAACTACTACTACTACTACTACTACTACTACTACTACTACTACTACTACTTCCACTTCTAACTACCACTACTACAACAACTAAAACAACAACAACAACAACAACAACAACTACTACTACTACTACTACTACTACTACTACTACTACTACTTCAAGCCTTCAATAACCACCACCACTACTACTACTACTACTACTTCCATTTCAGGCCTACAGTAACTACTACTACTACTACTACTTCCACTTTTAACCACCACTACTACAACAACAACTACAACAACTACAACTACTACTACTATTACTTCCACTTTTAACCACCACTACTACAAACTACAACAACTAAAACAACTGCAACAACTACAACAACTACAACAACAACTACAACAACAACAACAACAACAACAACAACTACTACTACTACGACACAATTTAGTTTTTTCTCAAGGCGCAGTTTTACAAATGTTTTAGCTGTAGACCTCGTACTCTCTTAAATAAGCATTAAAGTGAAACATTAGCTCTAGCAGTAAAAAACACACAAAAGTCTGACCCCGTTCACAGGAAACGGCGTGTCCTTTTGTACCGACTCCAGGTGTTGTCATTGTAATGAGACCAATCATCGCGTCGTTTGGATTAGCCGGGCTTGATCTGTCCTCCAGGCGCACTGTATCCTCCCTGCTCTTTACACCCAGAGGCTAACACTTGTTTTGAGGTGGTACAAACACACACATTACTGCTGCTTAACCCTGATTGAGCCTTTTGTTCTCTTCTGACTGGGGTTAGCATGTTGACGCGGTGCCATTTTGCGCCAAATTGTGATGGGATTAGCGATGACTGGAGGCAGATGTTTACTTAAGAACTCAGGAATTTTCAGAAAAGTCACCATAGCATACTTTTCTATGAATCATCAGTGACATACCGACAGAAAAGGTGAGCGTTTTGTTTGCGCGGATTCAAATGAAGTCAGGGGTAAATGAGGTCAGACACTAGAGGTCACCATTGTGCGGTTACACAGTTTCAAGATATGGAAGGGCATCTGATGTAAATATCCAAATTTATTATGTTATTGATTGTGGAACTTCAGGAAAAAAAGTATGCAGCTAGAGTTAAACCACAAACAAAATAGTACTACTAATTATAATACTCCCTACAACTGTACAACACACCCTGATGCAACAGATAATACGCTCTACAACTATACAACAACTCACTCTTATGTAACAAGATAATACTCCCTACAACTGTACAACAAGTCACCCTTATGTAACAGATAATACTCCCTACAGTTGTACAACTCACCCTGATGTAACAGATAATACTCTCCACTACTGTACAGTTGTACCCTTATGTAACAGATAATACTCCCTACAACTGTACAACTCACCCTTATGTAACAGATAATACTCCCTACAACTGTACAACTCACCCTTTTGTAACAGATAATACTCCTACAACTGTACAACTCACTCATATGTAACAGATAATACTCCCTACAACTGTACAACTCACCCTTTTGTAACAGATAATACTCCCTACAGTTGTACGACTCACCCTGATGTAACAGATAATACTCTCCACTACTGTACAGTTGTACCCTTATGTAACAGATAATACTCCCTACAACTGTACAACTCACTCTTATGTAACAGATAATACTCCCTACAACTGTACAACTCACTCATATGTAACAGATAATACTCCCTACAACTGTACAACTCACCCTTTTGTAACAGATAATACTCCCTACAACTGTACAACAACTCACCCTTACAGTATGTAACAGATAATACTCCCTACAACTGTACAACTCACCCTTTTGTAACAGATAATACTCCCTACAACTGTACAACAACTCACCCTTATGTAACAGATAATACTCCCTACAACTGTACAACAACTCACTCTTATGTAACAGATAATACTCCCTACAACTGTATAACTCTTCCAGACACAACTTACATGGAATCCTACATATCCCATGATCCTTTGCTTTGTTTCAGTCCAATCTGCATATTAAATAACTGTTATTAAGCACTTTTAAATCTTAATTATTTGGGCTTTGACAGAAAAGTAGCACAGTTTTGTAAGCCTCCTTAAAATATCACAATAAATATATCGTATCGAGAGAATTGGGCATTGTTACATCCCTAATAAATACAAGACTAGTGTAGCATTCACATCTTGCAAATAACACAATAATTTGGTTGCAAATCTGCTAAACTATTACTTACATATCAACAAAAATTCCATTATTATTACTATTATTACATTAAAGACAGACTTGGAGTTGTGTTTTGTTTCGTTCACACATGTTTAACACACAAACCCTGCATATTTAGGTCGAGTTCTTCTCTTAAACACCTATTTATTTACCCAATCATTTGGATAATCTCAGCCCTGGAATCACCAAGCTCTACTGAATTAAAGATAGAAGGTAGCTGTTAACTTGAAAACTACCACTTCATGACATCACAAGGTGAAACAGAACGTACTGAGCTTTGGAGATGTAAACAGACTAACAATTAAGGGTTACTCAAACATGTGTGAATGAAACAAAACACAACTCCAGGTCTGTTTTTGATGAGACAACAACATTATAACATGCATTAAAGCTCACAAGAGTCAATTTTGTGTAATATAAGACCTGTAAATACCTACCTTGCAACTGAGATTACAACACTTTACCGTATTTAGAAAGTTTTGTTTTGTTTCGTGCATAATTTTACGAAAAGAACAGTTTGTTCCGCGGGGCTGCTTACTTTTAAATACAACAACTTGAAGACTATCTTTGCGTTCCCGTCTTGCAAATATCACAATAATTTGGTTTCTAGGGCTTTGACATTTGCTCCCTTTTACCATCAACAATTTAGAACGGCATTTCCCAGAATCCCCGTCACTGACATTGTAGTCATCAGTAGCCAACTCCACAACTCTCTCCTCTATGATCAGCCCTATTTACTCGCTTTTATCCCGGCTTGAATACACCCCGCTGAGATTATAAGACAGTGACTTTTAAATGTCTTTTCTAATAAGACTTCAGCCTCCAGACATCAGAGCCTTTACTGCAGGAAACCGTGCATTCAAGCGCTCTTTGTCCGACACATAAAACACATTTATTATAGTGTTAAACCTGCCCCGGTCTTATTACATACACAGTCATTAATAGGTATTTAGAACTTGGGGGCAAAATCCAGAGACAGTCTACAAGGGTCCAATTAATGGGGCATTACGGGAACTGTAAAATCCTGGCGTGGCGCGTCCTGCTGTGTGCTGTGTCATAAGAACTAGTCACGAAATCATGGCACGGGTTTAAAAAAGGTCCTTCAAGGGCCCATGTCAAGCTATTTTCAAAAACATACTTGCCGTTATGTTTTGTTTTGTTTCATTCATGCAAGTTTAACACACAAACCTGTCATGTGGTGAAACAGGAAGGGCTCCACTGTGTTTTTATCCTCCTTACACTTTGACTAGAATCATTTTGGATGATTTCAGCTCTGTAATTGCAAGGGATGTAACAATAACCGAAATATCGTGATATCGTATCGTCAAAGTTCTCACAATAATATCGTGGACCATCACAATATATCGAATTACAAGTCTCTTTGCTTGAATTAGGAGTTATGGTGCAGCACACACAGAGGAACTATATAGACCATGATCCTTTGCTCCATTTTTGTGTAGACTACATGAAGAAATAACATTTCTAAACACTTTTAAGTCTTAGTTCTTTGGTCTTTTCTAGGCATTTTAAGAGGAAAAAGTAGAATATTCACAATTTTGTTTGCCTCCACAAAATATCGCAATAAATATCGAACTGTGAGATGTATATTGTGAAAATATCGTAATGAGAGATTTGGATATTGTTACATCCCTAATCGTGAGTCTCCCCACCGTACTGTGAACTTTCCCATGATATTGCAATAAATATCGCACCGTGACGTTCATACCGTGACGATATCGTATCGTGAAACTTGGATATCGTTACACCCCTAGTAATTGCCAATCTCTACTGAACTAATGGTCAAAGGAGCTGTGAAACAAAACACAACTCCAAGTATGTTTTAACGAAATAACAGCATTGTAATATAGCAATGTAGCAAAAATACCTGTGATTTTGTTTTAAGTTTTTGTCTTCTGGTGTCTGCAGGTGGTCATCCGCTCTTCCCCACCTTCCACACGCCCATCCCCATCGACATGAGGCACCACGAGGGACGCTATCATTACGAACCGCATCCACTGCACGCCATGCATGGGTAAGTACAGAGGAATATATGACAGTAAATTCATCACAAAATGAAAAAAAAAAAACGTGAAAGATGACACCGTATGATAAAATTTGGGTACTCAGAATGTATATTTTTTTATAGAGATGGTATTTCTTTTCCTAGAGTGACAACAAAGTTTCACAATATGGCATGAAACGTTTAACTTAAACTTCATTTATTCAATCAAAGTATTTTTTATTGCAAAAGAATTGAAAGAACATGCAGTATTGCTAGGGCTGGGTATCATTAAGAAGTTGCCGATGCGATACAAACCTCGATACAATACGGTTTTGGATACAGTGCATTTTCGATTTCGACTTTCATTGTGATTCGATATAATATATTTCAGAACGATGCGATACACTTCAGTAAAAAACAAAGGCTAAATCTTGGCTGTGATACTAAAAGTCTTTATTAAACCACTGAGTTCATATGAAAAACACCCATTTTACTCAAAACAGTGAAAATGTCAAGCGTATCACATAAACAAGTAAACTTTCTCCAAATGAGCAACACATTTGTAGCCTGATTCATCAGCTGGTTTCACTTTGCGGAAACCGTCTGACCTCACGGCATTAGAATTCGTTCGCTCAACAGTAGGCGGGTACTTTTTTATTTAACCAATCGCTGCTATTTGGTCGTGACGTACGTAATGCACCGATAATGGGCTAACTGGTATATTAAGCTTTTCCCAAACTCGTAGGAAGAAGTGCGATAACGTCTTTCATGTTGATAAAATTCACCAAACATTCTCTTTGTTCCGACTTTAAATCCTCAATCTAGGGAATCGTTGACAACACGATTCCTGACCTGGTCGCTGGAGAGAAATTAAATTGTGCGGACTAACACAATTGTAGCACAACTGTAGCTCTTTTACAAATTAATTTAGTAAAACATACCAAAAAAACACTCTTGGCGATATATTGATAAAGCAGCTGCCCATGCTATTGATATTGTATCATCAAATTAAACAATACTATATTTATCGATATTTCAGTATTTTTGCACACTCCTACTGTGAGTGGGCTTGCCTTTCCACAGTACTGACCTGTAATTTGGCCTAGTGCCGTTATCCAGTTCTGTCTATTGATGTATATACAGTAAGTTTAATGTCAAAGGTAGTTATTAACTTGAAATCTACGGCTTCGTGACATCACAAGGTGGAACAGAGCATTTTGAGCTTTGGAGACGTAGACAGACTAATAACAGAGGATTAGTCAAACATGTGTGAATGAAACAAAACACAGCTCCGGGTCTGTTTTTGAGGAGGTGCCAGCGTTATACCGCGGCTTAAAGCTCACAAGAGTCAGTTTCACGTAATATAGGAGCTTTAATACGGTGGGGTTACAATGACGCCATAGCGATGAAAATATCAACAAAAAAAGCCTCAAACTTTCATGCATTACAATACTCTTTATCTCTTATTCCCTGCAGACTTCTGTTTTGTCTTTGCCAGTAGCAGAACCTCAGAAAGTTGCCCTGATCCAAGTTCAAACAGATGAAAGCCAGTCAGGAACCACAAAGCCACAGACAAGGAGACATGACGCATTAGCACTGATACCGCACTATGCTAACATTTCCTCAGTTATCGCCTATTACCGTTTCATGGAGCGGGGACTTGGAGAGACTTTCTGGCATTGGCAGCAACCAGAACTGAGGGACCGTGCCAAAGCATGTCGTCTCCGAGGAGGAAGTCTGCTGTGAAATTGTTTTAAAAAGATCTCTACGTCATTTAGTTAAGTCGCATCTGCAAAACATTACAGGAGCAGAAGATTTGATTCAGATTTCAAACTAAAAGATAAACTAAATAAACCCAGTTACTACTAAGACTAAACTATTACATGCATATCAGCTAATATTACATGGTTAGTTGTGTTGTCAAAGGTATCGAAAATCAGATACAAATCAATATCAGCTAGGATCAAAACTAGATACTCATTTGAGCAAGTATCAAAACGAAAAGAGTCACATTCACAGGACAAATACGAACCTATCTGAATAACTTTACAATGTATAAGACCATATAGACTAGTATACACCCATGGACCACTATGGAACCCACCTGGGCCACTAAGGACTTACCGTATTTTTCGGACTATAAGTTGCTACAGAGTATAAGTCATACCAGCCAAAAAATGCATAATGAAGAAGAAAAAACATATATAAGTTGCACTTTTTTTTTTTTTTTTTTTTTTTTTATAGAAAATTGGAGTCCAGGAACCAACATTTCATCTTAAAAGGGAAGTTACAGTAATAACAAGAGAACAGAAAACAACAGACTGTTAATGTTGCATATGAACAGTTCTTGAGATAACTATAGCATAAACAAAAGAACGGAACAAGTTTACCAAACTCTCCATCTCACTCCAAATCACTAAATCCATTCAATTCTTCATCCTCGGTGTCACTTCTGAGCAACTCCGCGACCTCCGGAGGTAAACAGAGCGCCGCTTCCTCTTCTGTGTAGCTGTCGTCAGACTCAGCATCAGTTCCAGTTAGAATTATTCCAGTGTTTCTGAATCCCGACAGGATGGTTTTGGTGTCACTGAAGTCCAGGCTTTGTTGATCCATATATTGAATTCCAGGAAAGTTACATGGTGTACTCTCCTGGTTGTTTCTCGCTAACTCCAGACTTTCTTTCTGCTGCTCAAGTTCCGTTTTCAGCTGCAGATTTCACTACTTGCAGCTTGTAATCTGCAAAATATTTGTATTCAGTCTTCTCAGTCATCTTCATAAGTTTGTTTAAATTTAACATTTTCAGTGGTACAGAATTATTGGTGTGATCGACTGATATGATACAGACAGGACAGAGGCTCTTTCGGCAGGAGACATGCGCAGTAGAGCCAAGTGACAGTGGTACAGGAGTAACAGGAGCAGCCGATACTAACACACAAGAATAGAGCCTCTTGTGACAAAATTTTAATATATAAATCGCACCTGAGTATAAGATGCAGAACCACTCAAACCATGATATAAGAACACATAGTAATATCAAAGAAAGTACTACAACTTAATGTTGAAAATCACATTCTGTTGTCTCTATTAGACCTTTTTTAAATTTGAATTATCATTGTGGGAATTTGATTCAGTATTAAGTATCAGGACTATGCCTTACTATTACTATTCCTATTAAAAATGGAGTGTTAAATTTTAGTATAGTGACAAGACTACTTGGCTACTACTTCTTTATTAATTACTACAGTTTTACATTGCAAGAAAGGTTACAATACTATGCCATTTTTAGAAAGGTTTCTCATGTAAAACTTTCATTTGCTCTTACAGAATTTTGTAAAAAGTGAAATTTATTCCCAAAATTCAAGCTAAATGTTCCTAGTTATTTGTTTGTAGAGTAGAATAAAGTTTTTGTTTCCCCTCCATTGAAAGGGATATCTAGGTTGCCAGTCTACTTTTCGTAACTTTTGTCCAAACCTGACCTACTTACTGTTTATTTTCTTAGGTTATCGCGGTTCGCCATTACCATACCAACATGGCCTCCCCTCCTCCTCCTCCTCCTCCTCCTCCCCTCTCCCTCCACCTCCTTCTTCTTTTGCTTATCTAAAATATTTGAATCCAGCCGCATCTAGAAGGGAAGCCGGGGAGTAAGATCAATAGAGGTTTTGCGCGGACTACGCTGTTACATTTAAATTCAGCACGATCAGGTGATACACAGCGCCGTCAGGGCTATTCATCACCCCCAAAAGCAGTAGAAGAAGAAGACGACGACGGGAAAAAAAAGTGTTGCCACGGCGCCCAGTTTGTTTTGATTAATGTGATGCAACTCTTGACAGTGCGCTACCGCTAATTCATCAAGACCTTGATCTAGCTGTCGTTCCCCCCGGCGCGCACCAAATTCACCTAATTACGGAGAAGGCGTTGAGTCCCATGGCTGGCCGGTCCCCCCGTTGTCAAACGCCGCACCTCGCTCTACATCAAGTTTTTTTTTTTTTTTTTTTTTTTTTTTGCGCATAGATCGTTACGAGCGCCGCCGGCCGCTCCGTCATACCTGTCAGAAGGAGCGTGGAGGTTTGATTTGTCTTCATTGAGCTCGCCGGACGGGAGGAGACGAGGATGGGGCACGGTGTCAGGAGCGAAGCTAGTTTACATGCGCAATGTACGGGAGACAGGCCTGTATGTATATATGTATATGTATATGTAAAGTGCAAATAAGAGAAGGGCGGAGATGTGGATTTGTAAGAAGTAGTGGTAGTTTTGTAGTTGTGTGAAGCGGAGACGAAAGAGAGTTCAGTTGGTCGTAGAAAAACTTTTGATGAATACTGGCGTGGGACAAATATACAGTACAGTTTGCATTATTCTACGACGATTTGTGGAGTTGCTTTTTTAAGGTTGTATACAGGAAGGCAAAGTGAAAAACTTGGAAAGAAGATCTGAAAACTTTTCTTGTGGGACCTGTGAAAGTGATGACGGTCATTTACACTGACCATAAGCGAAAATAAAACGGACATCTTTAAAAAAATGAAGATAAGAACTAAAAAAAACAAAAAAACAAAAAAAAACTTATGGAACAATCTGAGTAATGATTTAAAAAAAGAGTATAAGGGCCTGTTTACGCTTGCAGGTAAAAACGACTACATATTTTATCAGAAGTGCCTTTCGTTTAGACGGTGGCGGCGTTTTTGGGGCTTAAAAACGCAAAAATCTGAAACCACCCTCCAGAGTGGAAAAGTTGATTATGCTCCGCCGTAGCACTTCCGTCTACACTGCCCAAGACGCCAAAGTCTGGTCAAATCTGCTCACATCACGTACACGTTTATGTCACCACTTCACCGCCTGGCATGCAAACCCAATCGAATTCCACACACTTTTGCCTCACTGTACACATGCATATTTCCTCCCGAAAACTCTCGTCTAAACACGGAATAAAAAGTGAAGACGCGATGCCACTTTTGCGTCTTCTGTTCAGACCGTCATCATATAAACGTAGCCCAAAGTGTTATGTTTTGAAAGATATAGAGCTCTGGAATGAATGAATTATGCATTAAATTTAGTTTGTTTTAATCTATATTTTTTCTCTTATATAGACAGTAAGTCATAAGTGAAACTGTAAATGCAGTTTTCTGTTCATACACTGCCTTTTTTTCTTGGAATTCTGTCATTGTTTCAAAGGGTTTGGCATTATGAGTATTTTTTACTTCAGCATAAACCCTTTTAGTCATGATCCATGGGGTTGTAGACTATGTTTTGTTTTGTAGTGCTGCAAAATGACCGAATAAAACTAATACGACTACTATTTAAAAGTGCACTAAGTAAGGCTGTGCAATTAATCGAATTTTTATCACAATTTCGATCTCCAAACTCACATAATCAAGTTGAAATGATTTAGATTTAGCTTAACAAAGTTTATTTTGGGATATTTTTAATATAGAGAGATTGTAAAACAGTTGGATATATAATTTATTTTGGATACATTTATGTTTTTCTATGCCTTATTTCTTGTTCAAAGTATATTTTATTCATTTTGTATTTTATACATTGTAAAACTGTACATATTTGTAGCGTAGATTTATCTTCAATTTGAAAGTTTTGCGTAAATTATCAATAACAAAGTGTTTTATTTTTGAGAGAAATGCTGACTTAATGCATCGTCTAACTAAAAAATAATCGTGATTTCAATATTGACCAGAATAATCGTGATAATGATTTTTTCCATAATCGAGCAGCCCACGCACTAACTAACTTTTCTGGTGAAGTGTCCAAATCCTTTTATTCTCTCTGGAGATATTGGAATGTTCCACAGAAAACACACAAAATTCCTTATTTATAAATCGATTTATCTTTTATCACTTTACGTACTTCACTTAAAACACGAAATATTCTCTTTCACGCGGTTGCCAACTAATGCATCCAACCTAAATTAGCATCTTAACCCCGCCTACTTTTCCCAGAATCCTTCGCAATAACACGAGGGATGAGAAAAAATGTCCCCTCCTAATTCCCCTGGATCCAGCAAACAGTTTATCTTTTGTGGAAGAACAGTCAGTGACCTAACCGCTGCAAAACCAAACTTGTCAAAACCACAGCACCACCACGGCTAAGATAGGATAAAAGTTTCTGATGAGGTCTTAAGCCTTTACAGTACGTTTACCGTGAAAAACTCTGCTGGATTCTCCGAGCTTCCTGATTGGTCGCTCCTGATAGACGCGTTGTTATCTTGCGTGTGGATGCTCCCTTGAGTTCCAGCCAGGAATGTGGGGCTCCGAGACAAGAGACCCATCAATCAAAGCCGGTCGCCATGTTGCAAATCAATAGCAACAATTTTCACGCTTTACCGCGCAATTTGAAAGAAACTTCTTGCACTACCGAAAGACTCAATGTGATGTGACAGCAGCTAGCCCAAATAATAGTTAACATCAGAGTACATTATCCCGTTTTCGGACACGGAGGGGCCACGGTAGGTTCTCGAGTTGTGTTTCTTAGCGTCTCCGGGCCCCAAAAACAACTGTGCTAGGATCGGAGGTGTAGCGTTCCCATGCGGGGTAGAGAGGTGATTTATCATGATCGCCATAGAAGCTGGGAAGTAAAGAAAGCAGCGTGTCATATCATAATTCACTGCTACCACCGCGGGCCACGGGGAAAAGGCCAGAGAGGCAAATAGTGACTCGTGTTGGTCAGTGTGGAGGGCAAAAAGGTAAAAGAAGAAGACACAGAAGAGAAGAGGTTTGGTCCATTTTGAGTTTGACAGAGAGGAGTTTAGAAGTGCAGAGATATTGCAGAGAAGTAGTGAATTAAAATGCAAAAAGTGTGGCTAGATGTTATAGAAGAAATATAATCTATGGACAGGGTTCCCACGCTCATGGAAATCCCGGAAAAGTCATGGATTTTTGTAAATTCATTGAAAGTTTTAGAAAAGTCATGGAATTTTAGTGTTTCTTTTACGCCACTACAGTGTTTTGCGTATGTGCCTTTTGTTTTTTTGAGACGACACTAAATGCACTGACAGTATTTTGAATGTTAAAAAACTATAAAACCAAACCATAAGGTGAGTGGAAAGGGTTAACATTTCATATTTAGTCCTAAAAGTCTGATCAGTTCTACACATGTAGGTGCCGTAAAGTCATGGAAAATTCACTTTAGGTCATGAAAATGTCATGAAAAAGTTTTGAAAGTGAAAAAAGCAGTACGTGTATGGAACCCTGTATGGAACAGTTTCCATTTATTTTATGTTTTTTAACCTTTCAAAGGACGCATCTTCATAAAACGTTGGAGAAAATGTTCAGAATATAAACAAAAAGAGTCATGATCCCTTCTTTCATATCTCTATTGTAACTGAGCAGTGCCCCAATTTTTGTATTTACTATTTAAAACTTGAAAACCTGATTAAATAAAAAAAAGTATTTAAAAAATTACAAAAATTTGGTAATTTTTGTAATTTTTAAAAATTTATTCTATAAATAAATACAGTGAAGTCATATTTACTAGACTGCTGATGGAAACTAGCTTTTTAGTTATAATCTGGTGCAGAATTATGATTTTAATGTCTCTAAACATTAAAATATAGGAAAACTAAACAAAACTGAAACTTTTCTTTTAAACAGATCGAGTCTAGTCGAGTCTAAAAAAAGAAAAAAAAAAACTAAACAAATTATACATTATTTGTCAGCTGTTGTTTATGTTAGATTATAGCCAAAGTAACAACATATCTCTGAAGTGTCCCTCCTCTAGAACAAATAAGAGCCAGGTTTGTGGAGATGCAAGCTCAGTCATAGTACAGACATGTGTTTTAAGTGCGATAAAACAACCACAAAAGAAAAAGAAAAACATTATTTTATTTAATCTATTTTTAAGCTAAAAGTTACATACTGTGATTTAAATAAATTGTAAGAAACAAACACATTCATCCACGTACGTTCTTTCTGTTGACGTGTGTAAATGGAAGTTGACTTTGAGAAACCTTTGTGACAAAAACATGAACTTACAGCTGTCTATCAAAAAAAAAATCCTTTATGCAATTTCACTAAAAACACTTTGAAGTCTTTCCAGCACTGCTCCACCTCTTTAAGAAACCGACGGTGGTTACGCTCTATCTCAACCACAATCACCCGCTCCAACCATTTTGCAACACTTAAAGGTCCCATATTACCCACAATTAACTTTTGTGAGCTTTAAGCCGTGTTATAATGTTTTTACCTCATGAAAAACATACCTGGAGTTGCGTTTTGTTTCATTCACACATTTTTGAGTTGTTAGTTTGTCTACTGAAGAGGTAATTTTCAAAGTTAACAGCTACGTTTTACCTTTTATTCAGTGGAGATTGGCAATTCCACGGGTGAAATCAACCAAATGATTCTAGTGAAGGTGTATGGAGTTTAAAAACACAGTGGAGAACTTCTTGTATTACCACATGATGTCACAAAGTGGATTAAAGAGAAGAACTCAGCCTAAATATACAGGATTTGCATGGTAAACATGTGTGAATGAAACAAAACACAACTCTAGGTTTATGTTTGTGATGAGGAAACATTATAACACGGATCAGAAAACAGTAGGGATGTAACAATAACCGAAATATCGTGTTATCGTATCGTCAAAAGTTCTCACAATAATATCGTGGGCCATCACAATATATCGAATTACAAGTCTCTTTGCTTAAAATAAGAGTTATGGTGCAGCAATAGTGAGAGAACTACATAGACCATGATCCTTTGCTCCATTTCAGTGTAGACTACAAGAAGAATTAACAGTTCTAAGCACTTTTAAGTCTTTATTCTTTCAGTTAAGTTTTGTCAAGGCATTTTAAGAGGAAAAAATTGCATATTCGGTTTTGTTAGCCTCCACAAAATATCAAAAAAAATATCCGTGAGATGTATATCGTGAAAACATCGTACCGAGAGATTTGGATATTGTTACATCCATAATCGTGAACCTCCCCGCCATATCATGAGCTTTCCCACGATATCTCAATAAATATCATACTGTGACAATATCGTATCGTGAGACTTGGATATCGTTACGCCCCAGCAACAGCTTATAAACACAGGGAACTACATATCCCATGATTCATATCAGCGCAAACAACATGAAGAAATATGTTTTTTACTTGAATTCTTGGGATTATGATGGCAATAATTCACATTAAATCTTGTCAAGGTATTTTAAAAGCAAAAAAGTGTCTCATCTACAATTATATTAGGCTCTTAAAAAAAAAAAATCGCGTATATAATATCGTACCGTGAGATGCATATCGTGATAATATCGCATCGAGAGATTTGAGAAAATAGTTTAATGTGGACCCTTTAAGAAACCTTCCACATCACGTCCATCAACAAAACTTATTCATTTCTCCGTCTCCGTCAGACCAACGTGTCGGCGCAGAAGACGCAATAAATCACCAACTCCGAGTGTATCCGAGGTTGTGATAATTCGCCGAAGTTTACGGGGCCGGTCTGTCACGAGGAGAGCAAATAACAGTGCAGCGTGGCAGGTACCATTATTGAGGCCGTGTCGACCCACCCTCCTCCTGACAAGATGTTACATGAAGACTGGGTGTTGTGGAGCGAAAGGGGGCGGGGCCGGGGAGAGGGCCGGCCGGAGCTGTCTCTTCATCACCGTTTAAACGCTCTTCTACCGTCACGTCGGGGGGCACTTTGGGAGGCTGACGAAGTACTTAGCTGAAAATGGAGCTGTAGAAAGAGTGACCTCAAAGAAGAAAAGGTCAAATGTACAAAAAGAATGAAGAAAAAGGGAAAGAATAAAAGCTGGTGATTGAAGTTGAAGAAATGCATCGTGACATTTTGTTTACCGTGGCAATACATATATAAATAAATATTGGTAAAATGGATTGATTGATAACAAATGACAAAAAAGTTTGCGTTCAAAAATTCTAAATTGTGAGTAGTGCACACTGGCCAAAAATAAAGTAAACAAAGTAAAATATGTGATGTAAATATATATTCAGTATTGTTAACCAATACAAGCTTCCTGATTCACTATATATTACTTGGAATACAACTTTTGATTAAGGCAAAAGTAATTATCCCAATAGTCAAAATAATCATACGGCATTTTTTTTAGGACTGGGTATCATTAAGAAGTTGCCGATACGATACATATCTCGATACATAGGCCGCGATATGATACATATCTCGATACATAGGCCGCGGTATGATACATATCGATACATAGGCCGCGATACATATCTCGATACATAGGCCGCGGTACGATACATATCTCGATACATAGGCCGCGGTACGATACATAGGCCGCGGTACGATACATATCTCGATACATAGGCCGCGGTATGATACATATCTTGATACATAGGCCGCGGTAAGATACATATCTCGATACATAGGCCGCGATACGATACATATCTCGATACATAGGCCGCGGTACGATACATATCTCGATACATAGGCCGCGATACGATACATATCTCGATACATAGGCCGCGGTACGATACATATCTCGATACATAGGCCGCGGTACGATACATATCTCGATACATAGGCCGCGGTACGATACATATCTCGATACATAGGCCGCGGTATGATACATATCTCGATACATAGGCCGCGGTACGATACATATCTCGATACATAGGCCGCGGTACGATACATATCTCGATATATAGGCCGCGATACATAGGCCGCGGTATGATACATATCTCGATACATAGGCCGCGGTACGATACATATCTCGATACATAGGGCGCGGTATGATACATATCTCGATACATAGGCCGCGATACAATACATATCTCGATACATAGGCCGCAATACGATACATATCTCGATACATAGGCCGCGTATGATACATATCTCGATACATAGGCCACGATACGATACATATCTTGATACATAGGCCACGATACGATACATATCTCGATACATAGGCCACAATACGATACATATCTCGATAAATTGGCCGCGATACAATACATATCTCAATACATAGGCCACTATACAATACATATCTTGATACATTGGCCGCGATAGGATACATATCTTGATACAGTGCATTTTCGATTCAATACGATATATTTCAAATTGATTTGATATGGTTCAATAAAAAATGGCTGAATCATGGCTGATACTAAAAGTCTTTGTTAAACCACTTCTTGTGCAAAGTTCATATGAAACACAAACATTCTAATCATCAAAACAGTAAAAATGTCAAAAGTGTCACATAAAAAAGTTTCCTTCCGGTAAACAAGCAACAAAACTGTAGCTCTGTAACAAAATAATTTATTAAAATATACCAAAAACTACTCTTGGTGATATATCGACCCAACAGCTCACGATATCAATTCTGTATCATCACATTAAATGATACGATATATATAGATATTTTGATATTTTTGCACACCTCTATTTATTTATTTTTTTAAATGTAAGTTATGTTATTATGTACAAATGACTGATAATAGTGTAGTAGACTTGAAATAACTTTATCAATCCTAGAGAAAACATAGTAGCTCATAAAATAAGATAAAGAAAAATAAATAAACTAAAAAAGTGTCCTTACAGGTTTAAAGTAGTTTAAAGTTTAAGTTTGACCTAGTTTGTTTGACCCAGTAAAGCACTCACGCCCAACATGTATTCACAAAGCCTCCAAAAATTACATATTTGGAATATAATTAGCAAACCTTATCATTATATAGTATTTGTCATATCAGAGTCTAGACTATAATGTAGAAGAACGATCTTAATCTTTGACTTAACTCTTTTTGGGCCAGATATGAAGTAGAAAGACAACAGAACACACAGCAGCATACTCACATTCTCTTTAATGCCACTACAAACATCTCAAAAACGGATGATTTTAAGAGTTTAAAGGGCCCATGTTAAGCTGTTTAATAGGGATGTAACGATATCCAAATCTCGATATGCATCTCACAGTACGATATTTATTGCGATATTTTGTAGAGACTTATATACCTGTAGATGAGACACTTTTTTTGCTTTTAAAATACCTTGACAAGATTTTAGTGTGAATTATTTCTGTCACAATCCAAAGAATTCAAGTAAAAGTAAAAGTCTCTTCATGTTGTTTGCACTGAAATGAATCATGGGATATGTAGTTCCCGATGTTTAAAAGCTGTTGCTGCTGTAAAACCATGTATTTAAGCAAAGGAACTTGTGATTCGATGTATCGTGACAGCCTACGATATTATTGCGAGACTTTTGATGATACGATATCACGATATTTCAGTTATAATGTTGTTTCCTCATCAAAAAGTTTTTCATTCACACATGTTTAATACAGAAAAGCTGCATATTTAGGCTCTGTTCTACTTCTCTTAACCAGGTTGGTGCTACCTAGTGCCTCCTCTCAATTTAATTTCTCTCCAGCGACTAGGTCAGGAATCAAAATACACTAGACGGTTCGCAAAAACTCCAGAAGTGCAAGTTCGAGCACCAGCCTTTCCTGAGATCGAGGATTTAAAGCCAGAACAAAGGGAATATTTGGTGAATTTCATCAAGGGGAAAGACGTTATTGTCCTTCTTCCTACGGGATTTGGGAACAGCTTAATATACCAGTTAGACCCGATACGTCAAGACCAAATAGCAGCGACTGGTTAAATAAAAAAAGTACCCGCCTACCGTCTAGCGAACGAATTCTAAGGCTGCGAGGTCAGATGGTTTGTACGAAGTGAAACAAAGTAAAACCGGCAGATGAATCAAGCTATACCTTTCTACCCTGCGTTTTCAAACTCCACACAACTTCACTGGAATAATTTGGATGATTTTAACTCTAGAATTACCTATTTCTACTAAACACAAAGTAAAAGCTGGCTGCTAACTTGAAAACTATTGCTTCATGACATCCCAAGGTGGACAGACTAATAATAAAGGATTACTTAAACACGTGTGAATGAAGCAAAACACAACTCTAGGTCTGTTTTTGAGGAGGTAACAGCATTATAACAAGACTTAAAGATCACAAGAGTCAACTTTGCGTAATATAGAACCTTTAAACCAACTTCCTCGCCCCCTGAGTCTCGTGGCGCCGGACTGAACTTGTACGCAGCACGCCCCGGCCTCATCTCTCCGTCTCTTTCTTTTAAATCGCTGCTAATCAGACCTCAATCTCCCCCCCCCCCCCCTCCCTCCTCCCCGTAGTCCCCCAGCCAGCCTAATGTACATGTTCAGAGGTATGCACTTAGTCACGGCGTTACTCACGAGCAAGACGAGCCCTGCCACGTCCCTCATCACTTTTTCTCACACAGTGTAACAATGGGAGAAACAGCATGTAATCACATAGGGATCGACATACAGCCAAACAGCAATTACACAGATGGAGGAGTGAGGAGCAGAGCCTGTGGTTATGGATTTCAATCGCAATATTTAAACGTGTGGTGGTGATTTTTTACTTTGGGGTGCATAGTAATAGAAATATAATAAATAATATAGTAAGATAAGTTGTGAAAGTTGAAAGTAGCAAGGTGTTTTGACAGTGCAGTGGTCCTCAAAAGGCCTATTGTGCTGTTTTCTGATCTATATTATCATGTTTCTTCATCACAAACATATCTGGAGTTGTGTTTTGTTTTGTTTACACATGTTTAACGCGCAAATCCTCGAAATTTAGGCATAGTTCTTCTCTCAAAATGAACTGTTATGTGGGAATCCAAGAAATGCACCACTGTTTTTAAACTCCATGCTCCTTTGGAAGAATCATTTGGATAATTCAGCCCTGGAATTGCCAAATCTCTGCTGAACTACAAGTAAAAGAAGCTGTTAACTTGAGAACTACCACTTCATGACATCACAAGGTGGAACATTTTGAGCTCTGGACATGTAAACAGACTAATAACAAGGGCCTGTTTAAACAAGAACGCTTGCAGGTAAAAATGACAAAATGCTTTATCAGAAGTGCCTTTCGTTTAGACGGTGACTGCGTTTTTAGGGCTTAAAAACGCAAAAATCTGAAACCACCCTCCAGAGTGGAAAAGTTGAATACGCTCCGCCGTAGCGTTTCCGTCTACACTGCCCAAGACGCAAAACTCTGGTCAGATCTGCTCATGTCACGTATGCATTTACATCACATACATCACCACTGAGCCGCCTGGCATGCATACCCAATCGAATTCCACACACTTTTGTGTCACCGTATGCACGCAGATTATCTCCTGAAAATACTTGTCTAAACGTGGAATAAAAAGTGAAGACGCAACGCCACTTTTGCGTCTTCTGTTCTGACCGTTATTATATCAGTGTAGCCTAAAGTGTTACTCAGACATGTGTGAATGAAACAAAACACAACACAAGGTCTGTTTTTGAATACACACAATAACATAATTTTGTGTAATATAGGACCTTTATATTGGATGAAAAATTTTAATTACCCAAAGTCATACACTTTTGCGTAAAAGATATGTGATGACTCTCTTCGAATATTGAACAATAATGAAAATGTTGAAAATTATGCCCCAAAATTTCTTACTAAAAGTCTCACAATAATATCATGGGCTGTCACAATATATCAAATCACAAGTTCCTTTGCTTAAATTCATTGTTTTACAGCTGCAACAACTTATAAACATAAGGAACTACATATCCCATGATTCATTTCAGTGCAGACAACATTAAAAAATATGTTTTTTTACTTGAATTCTTGGGATTATGACGGAAATAATTCACACCAAATTCTTATTTCAAAAGCAAAAAGCAAAAAGTGTCCTTTCTACAATTATATTAGGCTCTTCAAAGTATCGCAACAAATATCATATCGTGAGATTTGGATATCGTTACATCCCTAGAAAACAGCATAATATGGTCCCTTTAAACTCTTAACGTAATCAGTTTTTGAGATGTTTGCAGTGACGTTAAAGAGAGTGTCCTATCTACAATTATATCAACCTCTCCAAAATATCACAATAAATATTGTACAGTGAGATACATATTGTGATAATATTGTACCGAGACATTTGGATATCGTTACATCCCTACTAAAAACTAAATGCTTCAACTCGTGTTTTCTAAAATCCAACCTTAAAGTTGCAGAAAATGGATCGTACAGAAGTTTTGTGAAAATATTATTACGTTATGATTAAAGACAATTGAATAGACGTTCAAACAAAAACATTATGAATCTGGAAACTCTTAACAGTGCGATTTTTCTTCCAATTTCTTCAAAAACTGTGTACCTTCGAGACCTTTTTAGGATCACTCCCGACCATACACAAATAATGCAGTGATAAAAGACACGATAAATCTCAAGTGATCCTAAGCTTCACTTGTGGCCCCTTTGCTCGCCATTACATTACATTACTTTACACACAATACTCTTTAAGGTATAAGTTATGTCCACGCTGTACTACAAAGCGAGCGTTCCAGACACGGCACTAAAACGGACGCTACATTTTCACACACTATAAACTTAAATGGAATTATGTGCAAAAACAATATGCTCCGAGTTAGCCGCGAACATCTGTACCCCTAATACAACAATTTTAAAGTTATATAGACATGAACCAGACAGTGGGAGCAGGTGTTTCTAATGTATTTCCCATTCACTCAACGCCGAAAGAATCTCAAGTCATAACCCGACCTGCATTGTTTGGTTAGGAATACAGTATGTCCGTCTATGGTCAGTTACGGCGGCAGATCTCCACCCCCCGTATCCGAGTCGGGGGCATCCCTTAAGGCGAAAAAGACCCCCGAATCCGTCAGCGATGCCAGGCTGCCAGCGCGTTGCCAGTTGGGTACGATAGAAGCTTGTTTTTGTGTATGGGTAGTCTGTTTCTTCTCACTTCTACCCCCCTCCCATGCCAGAACAGAGCGCTCTTTATAGCTGTTTGTAAAGGGGAAGAGTGGTCCTGATGAAAATTGGCACGCGGACAAGGCCGGCAGTCTGCTTACTGGAAATGGAGCGAAGAATATGCTCGGTTGGATGGGAGCGTGCAGGTTGGGTAAAGCGTTACAACTCAGAAAGATTTCGATTTTGGACCAGATTTTGTAAAGATTCATGTATTTGGGCAAAATTGGTGGTATTGATATATTGTAAAAGCAGATGATTAGGTCATAATAAGTCCACTGTAAGGGTGCATCGATCCAATACTGAAAAAATTGCTGGATCAGATATCGGCTTCCAAATATCGGTTCAGTCGATATCCTGGTTGGACATTTAAATGGACGTAGTAACTCTATTTACTGGTCACAGTTGGTCCAGAAAGTCTCAAAATGTTTTAAGTTTTATTTATACGAAGTTGTTCTGTGGTTACTTTAAAGGTGCATTGTGTAACTTTTCTTGTTTCTAAGGATATGTAATTGCTCCACTTGAAATGTTTCACAGTATGACATTAAACAGCGCTTCTTTACATTTATTAAATTACTGCTATTTCTACAGACGTTTTCAAAAATACCTAAAAACAGACATTCTGGCTGTGAGCAGGGTCGCCTCTCCACAGATCTGACCTGGTACTTGGTTTGGTTTGGTCTCCGTGAAGATGGAAAGGTTTAATAGCATACTGTGGCTACGTTTATATGATGACGGTCTGAACAAAAGTGGTGTCGCGTCTTCATTTTTTATTCCGCGTTTAGACGAGAGTTTTCGGGAAGAAATCTGCGTGCATACGGTGATGCAAAAGTGTGTGGAATTCGACTGTGTGTGCATGCCAGGTGGCTAGGTGGTGATGCCAGGTGGTGAAGTATGTGACGTAAACACGTACGCGACTTGAGCAGATCTGACCAGAGTTTTGCATCTTGGGCAGTGTTGACGGAAACTCTATGGTGGAGCGTGTTCAACTTCAAGGGTGGTTTCAGATTTTTGCGTTTTTAAGCCCCAAAAACGCAGTCACTGTCTAAACGAAAGGCACTTCCAGTAAAATATTTAGTAATTTTTAACCCACAAGCGTTCTCCTGTACACATGCCCTGTCAAACATTCTAGACAAAGTGATAACATCTCTATGAAGATGAGCATTTGACGGATCCTCCACCAAAAAAGCTGCACAGTACATCTGTAACATCTACATAACATGGTTGAATAAGTTTTGTTATATTTTATTTTTGTTGAAAGGAAATAAATGCTATTTTTAGTCTCTGCACTGGTATCGGTTGGTATCAGATATTTAAAGCTATAGTATCGTAATTAGGACTGGGAATCATTAAGAAGTTGCCGATACGATACATACCGTACATACAGTACCGTACATACAATACCGTATATACAGTGCACTTGTGATTCGATATGATATATTTCAAATCGATTTGATATGGTTCAGTAAAAAAATGACGGCTAAATCGTGGCTGTGACACTAAAAGTCTAAACCGCTTCTTGTGCAAAGTTCATATGAAACACAAACATTTTAATCATCAAAACAGTGACAATATCAAATGTATCGCATAAAAGAGTTTCCTTCTTGTAAACAAGTAACTAAACTGTAGCTATAACAAAACAATTGAGTAAAATATACCAAAAATACTCTTGGCGATATATCGATACAGCAGCCCACAATATCAATACTGTATCATCACATTAAATGATACGATATATTGATATTTTTTACATTTTTCACACCCCTAATCAGAATTGGTATTGGAACCGAAAAAGCTGGATATGTACCGCAGTGGTCCATTGTGTATTGTCTGCATCTAATTATAAGCCAATTTATTGCATGATGATTCTGAAGTGTGTGGTTAGCATGCTGGTTGTTGTTTGCGTTACCATGATGTGAAAAATAACGCTCTGGTCTCCAAAATTTCCGAAAAGCGCTTATAAACTCATCACTCTCTCTGAACGCGTAAGGTAAGCGAGGGGTAACTTCAGACCACTTCAAACTTGCTGAAAACGAAGCAAATCTGTAAAAATCACGGCACCACGGTTCAAAACGACTGCAACATTAATCGCAATCAAAATCACAATTTGAATCGACCAGAATTAGCAAATTACAAAGGCTTTGAAGCACCATAATTTCTTCCGTAAACATCAAAATATCCTGTCTTGTTCTGAAATGTGATTGTATTAGTTTGTCATTTAACTCTTCCGTCTTTTTGTCGACCCTCGTGGACACGTTTAGATGCGAACTTTGCACCGAATCCTATTTTAAAAACACAAAACGCAAATCAAATCGTAATACTCGTCAGAAAAACTGGCAATAATACGTTATTTTTCCCCAAATCGTTCAGTTTTATGGTGTAAGCAAGTTCATTACGACTTGTGATGGAGTGAGTTTGAAAGATTATAACAGGAAAAGTGCAAAGCTGATGCCAAAAACGAAATGTGGCTGCCAGCAGGGAAAACCGCATGCGTAAACAGACATTTGTTGCCGGAGTGTTTGCACAAGCTGCCTTTGTTTTCACGCACTTGTAAAGAGTGTGTTACAGTAAAGTGGTCCGTGCAGGATTCATTCATAAACAGGCCAACACAGACGACGTCACAGCCCAGCTCTGCTCTCAATGAGGGTTTTATAATGATTGATTTTTTGTTTTTGTTATTTTTTATGTATTTTTTTAGTATTTTGAAAGAGTATACTGCATTTTTCATCCACTAGAAAAAGCCATATAATGAGCTCCTGTTTCTGCAGTGTAAATCCAAGGACTTTTTTAAAATTTTTATTACCATACTTTAAAAAAATAGTACATACTGTATTTTTTTTAAATTATATTTCTTCATTTAAAAAAAAAAAAATAAATATAATATATTTGACTTTTAATTGATAATAATAAATAGAACATACCACGTTTTTACATCATATTACTGTAAAACTACAAAATTATGGATAACTATGGCCCAACATGGCAAGTGTCATTCTAAGACTTAAATACAATACGATTTGGAAAAAATATTGTAATTAAAATTTTCTGATAAGCTTTGTGATTGAAGTTAGATTTGCAATTCATGTTTTAAGTTGACATTTTAAACGCATCCAGAAGAATTGACAAAAATGCTGAAATACAAACTGACAAACTACCACAAGATTCTCATTTCAGAACATGTTTGTACAGATTTAAACTACAGGGTTCACAGTGTTTATGCAGAATAACGCTTTTCACTTTTAGTTTAGTTGTTTGTGGATGAAATTATAGTCCTTCCAAAACGGCAGCCGGCCTTTGTGATTTGCTAATTGCATCTATTCTAATTTTGATGCAATTCCGATTAATCTTGAAACCCTAAAGACACCTGCAAATCTTTGAAGCAAGAGACCTGCTTGATAAAACAATATGATCATGTTTTAAAGGTCCTATATTACACAAAATTGATTGTTGTTAGCTTTCAGCCATGTCATACTGTTTTTACCTCTTAAAAAACAGACCTGGAGTTGTGTTTTGTTTCATTCACACATGTTTGAGTAAACCTTTAATATTAGTCTGTCTACATCTCCAAAACCCAAAATGCTCTGTTCCACCTTGTGATGTCATGAAGCAGTAGTGTTCAAGTTAACAGCTCCTTTTACATTTAGATCAGCAGAAATCGGCAATTCCAGATCTGAAATCATATAAATTATTCTAGTGAAGATGTATGGAGTTTTGTTTTCTGTTTAAGAGGAGAACTCAGCCTAAATATGCAGCATCTGCGGCCATACTGACTTGTCAAAGCCTGATCCTGTCAGATCTCAGAAGCTCAACAGGGCCTGGTCTGGTTAGTACTTGGATGGAGACCACTGGGGAAATCAGGTGCCACAGTGGAATGCCAGTCGTTGTGTCCTTAGGCAAGACGCTTCACCCACATTGCCTCGTATGAAAGTGGTGTGTGTGTGAGTGATGATGGTGGTCAGATTGGCAGGACCGCTTCTGTCACTCTGCCCCAGGGCAACTGTGGCTACAATATTATCTTACCACTACCGGGTATGGAGTGAATGAATAATGCTCTGTAAAGCGTCTTTGAGTGTCCAGAAAAGCGCTATAGAAAACTGATGCATTATTATTATCATTCATTTGTAGAGGTGTGCAAAAATATCAAAATATGGATATATCATATCATTTAATGTGATGATTCAGGATTGATATTGTGGGCTGCTGTATTGATATATCGCCAAGAGTAGTTTCTGGTATATTTTACTAAATTATTTTGTTACAGCGCTACAGTTTTGTTGCTTGTTTAGTGTTAGGAAACTTGTTTATGCAACACATTCAACATACTCACAGTTTTGATGATTAAAATGAGCGTTTCCTGTATTAACTTTGCACAAGAAGTGGTTTAACTCTTTCCCCCTTGGACGCCTACTTGGAACAACCCATACATATATTAGTATGTATGGGTTGTAGTGGCCCACACCTTTCACAGCCTCCGTTTACATGTGGAAAACCGAGCCATTTGTAACGGTCGTCAAATCACGTCTTTAGTGATACAGCGGAGGTGTCAAAAGACAAAGAGTTAACAAAGACTTTTAGTATCACAGCCATGATTTAGCCTTTATTTTTTATTGAACTGTATCTGTACTCTATCGTATCAACTCAAAAGTGCACTGTTTCGAGATCGAGGCCTGTGTATTGAGGTTTGTATTGTATTGGCAACTTCTCGGAAACTAAATACTCAGCCCTATTCATTTGTGTGTTAAACTGAAAGAAAACACAACTCCAGTTATGTTTGCGATGAGGAAACAACATTATTATATATGAACAGATCAGAAAACAGTGTAATATCAGCCCTTTAAACACTATCTACCTTTTACTCCTTCTTGGCCCTGACTCATCCCCTCACTCCATGCAGGTGTTCTTACCACACACTGAGCCTCTTATCAGCCCCAGCGCTCGCTCCATACAAACCTTTAAAGCCAGTGCCAGCGGCCGGCAGACGGTCTTATCTAGAGTTCGGGCCCCCGGGGACACTTGAAGCATTACAACACTTCTCTGTCTGTGATCCCCGTGTACGAAGCTGCCAATTACCTGCCATACATGACAAATTTACTGTAAGGACTGAACCAGGCAACTTCGACATCACATGAGACGCTGAAGGCTACGCTTGCATCCGGTTGCGCTCTCTCATTGTTTTGCGTTACCTCAGGTGGGAAGAGCTGGTGTTTTGCCCGACTGAACAAGGAGGGGACTACACTTTGCAAAATGATCGGTTTTGACTTGTCTGTAGCTCCCAGGCTTAATAGGAGATGGTGTTATAAGAGATTATTATGTATTGCGGATAGGGAGGGGAAGCAGGGTGATTTCAGATAGCAAGATTTGGCTAAGTACACAGCAGGGAGGTGACTTGAAGTGTTTGTGATTGTTTTGTTTTGTACATGGGAGCTGGACTTCCTATGTTATTCCGTCATAAGCCACGGTGTACCTCGGATACTTTGTGGGAATAGTTGAAAGGTTCATATAAATCTTGTAAGACATTTATAAAGTAGCGGTTACCTAGTATACCGCAGCTGCCCGGCGGCTAAAGCATGAAATACGGCGCTATCAACCTCTCCAGTCAACGCTAATCACTCATTCATACTTCACTACTAGGGTGTCTTGCCCAAGGACACGATAACAGGACTCGCAGGTAACTTTGAAATCGAAGGACAACGCAATCAACCACCTGCGAAATGAGTAAACCTAACCTAATCTTGGTGATGATGAGGGCTGAAGGAATGAAAATATTTTAAAAGTTCACTATGTATGTGTTTTTTTGTTGCTTGTTTCCATGGATATGTCCCTAGAATGACCTTAAACAGATTAACCTTACATTTATTCAATTACAGGTGGTTTTATAGCTCAAAAATACCTAGAAAACAGGTATTCTGACTGTGAGCGGCGGCACCTCTCCACAGATCTGACCTGTAACTTGGGTAATTTTAGGGCATGTTTATACGAGAACGCTTGCAGGTAAAAACGTCAAAATATTTTATCGGAAGTGCCTTTCGTTTAGACTGTGATGACGTTTTTGGGGATTAAAAACTCAAAAATCTGAAACCACCCTCCAGAGTGGAAAAGTTGAATATGCTCTCCCATAGCGTTTCCGTCTACACTGCCCAAGACGCAAAACTCTGGTCAAATCTGCTCACATCGCGTACACGTTTACGTCACATACGTCACCACCTAGAAGCCTGGCATGAATACAAATCAAATTCCACACACTTTTGCGTCACGGTATGCACGCAGATTTCCTCCTGAAAACGCCCGTCTAAATGCAGAATAAAAAGTGAAGACGCGACGCCACTTTTGCGTCTTCTTTTCAGACCGTCATCATATAAATGTAGCCCAAAGGATTACTCAGACATGTTTGAATGAAACAAAACACAACTCCAGATCTGTTTTTGAGGAGATAACAACATTCTAACACTACATAAAACTCACAAGAGTCAATTTTGCGTAATATGGAACCTTTATATTGGATGAAAAAAATTTTATTACCTAAAGTCATAAAATTTTGCATAGAAGATGTGATGATTCTTTTCGAATATTGAACAGAAATGAAAATGATGAAAATTACACCCCAACATTGGAAAAAGTTGAATACGCTCCGCCGTAGCCCAAGACGCAAAACTCTGGTCAGATCTGCTCACGTCGCGTACACGTTTACGTCACATACATCACCACCTAGCCGCCTAGCATGCAAACCCTATCGAATTCCACACACTTTTGCTTCACTGTATGCACGCAGATTTCCTCTTGAAAACGCTCATCTAAACGCAGAATAAAAAGTGAAGACGCGACTCCACTTTTGCGTCTTCTGTTCAGACCATCTTCATATAAACGTAGCCTTAGTCTCCAGGTAGAAGGTAGAGAGGTTTAATGCCATACTGTGAAACATTCCAGACAAAGCGATAACATCTCCATGGAGAAAAGCATTTGATGGATCCTCCACCAGAAAAGTTACACCATGCACCTTTAAAGTATATTTTAATAACATTAATAATTCACAAGTCGCCATATTTTGTTCTTAATTTGGTTAAAAGTGCATTTCAAAATCTCTATGAACTGTAGAAATAAAGGTTTGGCCAATTTAATACAAAATAAAATAGTAAATAAAGAAAAAATAATCACTAACAAGTCAGCTAGGCCTACTAAAATTATTCTTAGTTGTTGCCATAGTGATGCTGCAATGTTAAATACAACCACTGATTGATAACAGGAACACTACAAACCTATAAAATGTTATATTATCGCACAAAACTTGGAAATATCTTTGTGTAATCATGTTTTTCCTTCTCTCTCCACAGACCTCCAGGCCTGACCAGCAGCCCGGTCATCTCAGACATCTCCCTGATCCGTCTGTCCCCTCACGCCGCCGCGGGCACCGGGGAGTCGCCCTTCAGCCCCCCTCACCCCTACGTGGTCCCCCACATGGAGCACTACCTGCGCTCCGTGCACGGCAGCCCCACCCTCTCCATGATCTCAGCCGCCAGGGGACTGAGCCCGGCAGAGGGTGAGAAGAGACACACTTAACTTATTTTACGCCAGATTCCCTTTCTTTAGTATTATTATGTGACTGGAGGAGGGACTGAGTGCTAAAGGTGCACTGTGTAACTTTTCTGGAGAAGGTCCTGCCCAGACTTTGGTATTAAACTAATCTATCTTGCATTTTTTCAAGTATAGATGTTATTTATTCCTCAAAAAATATCTTGAAAACATTAATTCTTACTGTGAGTGGGGTCACTTCTCCACAAATCCAACCTCTAATTTGGCTTCTTTAAATTTATAGCCATACTGTGGAACATTTTAGGCACATCTCCATGGAGAAAGTGTCATGACTGAATACAACTGTAAAGAGATTGAACTGGCCAAACTACCCTTTGATTGGTGGGCAAGCACTACTATGCCACTTTCGTCACATCCTCAATTAATGTCCTTTTTCACTTAAAGATTTGGATTTATTTTTAAAGAGATATTTTGTAGTTGTGAGGTTATATAATACTCCACTGTGGTAATCTACTTGTGTGTACAGACCTTGCAGCACACTGACTTAATGGAAATACACTTTCAGCAGGCATTGAGCCACCAACCTTGCTGTTTGTGGGCGACATGCTTAATTGACACGCTTTTCTTACTAAATTCATACAGTTTAACAACACTTCATTGTGGTAATCTATTTGTGTCTACATATCTCACAACACACTGACTTGGATTTGGCAGCCAGACTACAACAAGGACACAATGTCATAACAGGAATTGAACCCCTCACCTTGCTATTTGTTGACAAGATGCTTAAAGAGCCCATATTACTCTATTTTCTGGTCTGTGTTATAATGTTGTTTCGTCATCAGAAACAGACCTGAAGTTGTGTTTTGTTTCATTCACACATGTTTAAAACACAAACCCTACGTATTTAGGCTGAGTTCTCTCAAACAAAAAATACTCTGTTCCACCTTGTAATGTCATGTGGTGATACAAGAACTGCTACAATGTGTTTTTAAATTCCATGCACCTTCACTTGAATCATTTGGTTGATTGCAGCACCGGAATCGCCAATCTCTATTGAACTAAAGGTAAACGGTAGCTGTTAAAGGGACAGTTGGGAGTTTTGGACATAGGACCCCATTTCCTCGTGAGCCAGAGTGTTGGAGACGTTTGGAGGCACTTTTTAAAATATTCCATCCAATCCTTGTGTTTGCAGAGGTCGCTGGTGCTAGGCTAGTGCATGTCAATGGCCATAGTTATCCTGCCACTAAAAACAGTCTTACCCACTCCACAAAACACCTGAAGCATATCTATTATTACTTCAGACTGTCGATGTAAATGTCTGTCGATAGAATAATTTTCGAAGTTAAACCAACCTTGCATTTGAAGGATTTATGTCTGAGCAGCAGCAGCAGGAGCGAGTTGTACTTCTTGATAGGAAGCTCGGCAGCGGCGGACTGATATATGAGAAAATAGTCCCTCAACATGCGACGATTCATGCGACGCAAGGTTAGATTTATTTCAAACATTATTCTTTCAACACAGACATTTACATCGACAGTCTGGTGTAATAATAGATTTGCTTTGGGTGTTTTTTGGAGTGGGTAAGACTGTTTTTAACGGCAGGATAACTATGGCCATTAACTTGAAATCTCCCGCTTAATGACGTCACAAGGTGGCACAGAGCATCTTGAGTTTTGGAGATGTAGACAGACTCATAATAAAGAGTTACTCAAATATGTGTGAATGAAACTAAACACAACTCCTGCTCTGTCTTTGGTGATTAAACAACATCCTAACATGATTTAAACCTCAATTTTGCGTAATATAAGCCCAGTAATTTCCCTCTAGATTGACATTAACATTATTTTATTTACACATGCCCTTCTATCTTTAATACGTGTTGTGTTCTATATTAAACCCACTGTATATTATCCGCATTCTAAACACAAAGCGCGGCAGGTATCCATTTGTCCTGACCTGTTTGACTGGAGCGATCATAAATCTAACTACTTGGCGCCTGCCCTGCCACTGCTATATCAAACAAAGCATTAGACACAACTCACTTCATATCACGCGCAAACAGTCTTAGCGGCTTAGCGTCGTAGCTACCTCTCAATGCCCTGTGGCTCTATAAACACTAGCGTTACCTGTTCCGCGCTCCTCTGCATTCTAGATCTGCCAGGATGGAAATATTTAGTCTCCCGGTGATGTATGTCGTGCACAGTCTGAGCTTACGGACTGCCAGTGATGTGGAAAAAGTCTCCTCTCTGTTATTCTACCAGTTAACATTAAAGAGGTGAGATTAGAGTTGAGCGGGTTGAAAATTTATGCATCCTGCCAGCTCTGAACCGGGCCTGTCTGCGAACGGCGTGCTCCCAGTTTGCACAGACTTGACCAATAGCGATAATTAGCCTTGCACCTCGTACGTCTGCACACAGAAAATGCTGAACGCACCTTTCAGCAGTTCAGGTCGGGCTGTTTTTCTATGTGATTGGAGTTTGCAGAAGGATTTGGGCAAGGAGACTCCGGAGAGAATGTGCGGGTGAAGCAGAAACTATGGAAATTAGCAGGAGAGGGGCCAAATTCAGTGCGCAAATAAAAGTAGGGTTAAGGTAGGCTAGTAGTAACTCAAGTTAAAGAGATGGTGTTTAAATTCTGCAAGGTGTTTCATAAAAGACGCTTTGTGTTGGATGATTTTGTAATAAGGAAAAAGTCAAAGTTAAAGCTACCATTGCACATATCTGCTTCTGTAGCCTAAAGAATCTACATTATTATCTTACTGTCTCTTTATATCAGGGGTGGGCAATTCATTTTTCCATGGGGACACATGAGAAACAGAAAATAGTTAGTCGTAATGCTTTTTTCTGCAGTATAAACATGGGTTGAATAGTTGTTTTGTAACATATGACCACTAGATGCTCTCTATGTTACTATGTCTGGTGAACAGGTTTCTTCTGGTAAAACCACCATCAAATAAACTTACAGGCAGCTTTTACTTGCAGTGAATCATCCTTAAATATTGGGAAAATATGTACCGTATTTTTCGGACTTTAAGGTGCACTTAAAGTCCTTTAATGTTCTCAAAAATCGACAGTGCGCCTTATAATCCAGTATTAATGTATTAATTCTGGTTGTGCTTACTGACCTTGAACCGATTTTATGTGGTCCACGGCGCTCAAAAAAGTGTTTCAAGTATGACTTTGGTAAGCTACGAAGCTGCAACGCTTGATGGATTGTCGAAGCATTACGGCTACTGTAGTCAGGAACCTCGGGGAGTCTGACAGAAACTGACCACATCAGCGCACAAGTACTGAGTTTATGCAAATTAGCCATGTGGTTTTAAGTTTCATTTCTGTAAAACGTAAACAAATGTGCGCAAAGCTGCATTAAACACATTATGACTCAAGGTATATTTGAGTCGTCCATAATACACATTCACCAAAAGGGAGGCAACGCCGGGCGAATTACGCCACGATCTTCCAATGGATCGTGGATGCCTGGGCTAAGGGATCAGTCTCAAGTGTCGTCCGTTTGTTTCACTTGTTGCGCCTTATAATCCGGTGCACCTTATGTATGAAAATAGATGAGAAAATTCAACATTATTGATATTGCGTTTTATAATCTGGTGCGCTTTATAGTCTGAAAAATACGGTATTTCACATTCCATAGAACCACAAAGAATCCATTTTTTTTCTAAAGTCGGACATATATGACAAATTTAGCACTGAAGAGAAGACGCATTTTCATTTCGACACAAGAAATTTTACATTTTTGTATCAGCTCAATTAATATTTTTGAGTTTGACCCTCATCGGCACCTGTAGTTGTTGGAGTAGGATTCTACTAAACAAAGAAACAATGAGTAATACAGAGAGTCTTACAAAAACCAAAAAGACTTACTTGTGTTTAGGGGCATACTGTAGTGTCCTTGGGCACTTTAACCACATGTATGTATGAAATGAAATGTATGAAACGTATGAAAATAAACGAGAGAATTCAACATTATTGATATTGCGCCTTATAGTCAGAAAAATACGGTATTTCCCATTCCATAGAATCTTTTTTTTCCTAAAGTCAGACATATATGACAAACTTAGCACTGAAGGGAAGATGTATTTTCATTTCGACACAAGAAATTTGAGTCAGTGAAGTAGGAATCTATTAAACAGAGATACAATGAGTAGTACAGAGAGTCTTATAGAAACCAATAAGACTTACTTGTGTTTTTATTGTTGTGTTGTAGTGTCCTTGGGCAAGACACTTTAACCACTTTGTCAATGAATGTGGTGAATGAGCTCGTTGACTCATAGAGGCAGCCATGTCACGTCAGGTAAATCTAGTGCAGCTGCGGCTACACAAGTCTTCAACCTTCAAGCGGTTTTGTAGAAAGTTCTAATGGGATTCCAACCATAAAAAAATATACACACAACCTCTACTTCTCTGAACACGACTGGATTTAACCTGCTAATTCCTCACATCTCATCTCTTACTTTGACAGACTAGTTCCCACTGCCCCCATCCCAAACAGCAGGTCACATAGCGGAGCAGCGAAGCCTCCAGCCTCCACAAATAAATCACCAAGTGCACGCTTTTGGCAACGAAATGGTTCACTACCCTTTCACGAAGAGAAAAAGAGATGGTGTCACTGATAAAGTAGAGGCAAATATGGAACACCGGCATAATGCAGTTTTGCAGAACATAAATAAAGCCCGGTAGTACAGCAGCAGCCGAGCGTGTATAAACTCCTGATAGGGATACCTGGGTGCTAGCCATGTGTTGAAGACCGCTTGTGAAATCCTAACTGCCTCAAATGTACACTATATAAATTTAATTTGTGGTTTTGGAGCGAGGTTTTCAACAGGTATCGGCCATTTTCACAGCTAGTCTTAAGCAAACCAGAACATAAAGATGGTTTTATAAGTGTGAAATTTCCACCCAGAAGCAGCTAATAGAGTAAGTCTATACGTTGGGGCTATACGGGAAACGAGCCAGACAAGCAAAACTGATTTAATAGCGAAGTGGGTCTGAAACCTCAAGCCATTTACACCGGAGATCACAGCTTGGAACGCCGCAATTTTAAGGATCTTTAACTGATTTTTCCGATATATTTGAGCAAAGTTTGTCTTGCCCCAGTAGAGATATATTGTGCAAGGAGCTCTTAAGGTCAAAATAAGTCAGCTGTGAACGGTCTGCATTTAATTATAAAGCGTTTTGTTGTCGAGTAATCAGGAAGTGCTTGTTAGCATGTTAGTTTTCAGTTACAAAACTCCACTCTTGTTTCTGAGAGTTGTAAAAAGGCAATTATAAACCCATGGCAGTGAATCCTTAGGATGATATGAACGCATAAGGTAAGTGAGGAATGAGTTTGGATCACTGCAAAACGTTTAAAATGAACTACCGTAAATTCCGGACTATTGAGCGCACCTGAATATAAGCCACATCAACTAAACTTTTTTTTAAACTAAATTTTAAACTTGTACTTATATAGGCCGCACCCGAATATAAGTCGCAGGTGTCCACGTCTTCAAGAATGTTTTCAAGATCAGGCCGTCTGCTTTTAGTCAGTTCGTCACGCTGCTGTCGCGACCGATTCATTGATGAGTTGTTTTACAGTATAGTTGCACATGTTTTTAACACTTTTATCTTTAATCTGTAGTTGTTTCACTGTCTTATATCTATATCTATCTCTATTCACTGTTTCATGTTATAGTTGATGTGTGAGTGTTCTCTGTTTGTGCGGTTTTATCCTGCCTCTTGACCAGGTCGTCATTGTAAATAAGAAGGTGTTCTCAACTGACTTACCTGATAAAATATTGAATAAAAAATATATATATATAAAAAATGCCAAGCTCACGTGCAGCAGTTCGATTTCCTTCTTCATATACCTTTAACTTCTGCATTTCGTGTATTTTCTATGAGGAGGGTGTGTGTATGAAGCGCAAAATAACTGTTCAAAACTAGTATTTTCCTCAGCGCATCGTCCCCGTCTCTTCCCGTGCATGACTCCTGCAGAAAGAGCCTCTCTGGTATCGTGTCAGTGTTTCGTAGGATTTCAGCAGATTTCAGACTCTCCTGGGAACTAGGTTAGTTGTATCGATCAGGTGTGAGTGGATGTCCGGCTACTGAAATTTGAGACATTTCTTCTTGTCATTTACGCACTCACCTGATTTAACACATTTGGGTAAGACATATCCCCCTCACTAATGTTAATTTAACACCATGTCTTATTTTATTTTACAGTGAGAAACTGTTTAAAGTTGCAACTTCATGTGAACCCTAGATCCATGTGTGAACTGCACAGACGGTGACGCTTTCTGCACTCAGACGGCACGTATCGGCTGTGTTGCTAAACCATCGACCGTATATATGAACGGACAATGTGCCAAACAAAGAATCCGTCCATATATTAACCGCATCGTTTTATTACCCACACCGTTCAAAGTGTGAGAAAAAAGTTGTGGCTTATAGTCCGGAAATTACGCTACTTCTGTTTTTAATGTTGTAAAAGAATCAGGATTTGTAGTCTTCATGTCAGAGAATTGAAACCGCAACCTCTCGTATCAAAATCGGTGGAACTATCTCAAAAAGCCTCTTAAAACATTAGTACAGCTTTCCAGCCAAGAGAAAGGGGCGCATTTCTAAACTACATTTCTCAAAAACACAAAGTAACTGATATAGCACAACTTACAAGCCCGGGTTTAACTTGAACCAAATGTTGCTTCTGCTGCTCCTGCTTGTTTCGACGGTGAGGTCACACACGTACAAACACTTATAGAAAATGCAGCTCTGTGGAGGAGGTAACGTGATCTGGCGCTGGAAAAGTCCCCGGTCACTCTGGGCCTGTACCCCTTTAACCCAGCCCCGGTCTAATCGCTTCTGATGGGGCCCGTTAACGCTGGGGCGGCGGCGGCGGCGTGGAAGCCGGGGAGTGGTTTTGGTTTGCCGGTTTTTACCCAATTTGCACCCCGACCCACACGGTCAACTTCTGCTTACCGCCATTTTTTTGTTTTAAGGCTTCTATATGACACAAAACTGACTCCTGTGAGCTTTAAGTCATGTTAGAATGTTGTTACCTCCTCAAAAACATTTATTAATAGGCTGTTTACATCTCCAAACCTCAAAATGCTCTGTCATGAAGCGGTAGTTTTCAAGTTAACATCTACATTTTACTTTTTGACAATTCCAGGTCTGAAATTATCCAAATGATTCTAGAGCAAGACTTGACTGACTGCTAATTCTTACTACTTGCTGGTTAACTGCTATTTTTACCAATAAAAAGTAACAGATTTAATTTCTGACCACATTTTGATCGTGATTTAGTTAGAGTGGACATTGGACTTAAACTTAGACTTAGAGACAAACTTTATTGATCCACAAGAGAAATAACTTGAGAACAGTAGCTGATACTCACATTAGCATTAGCAGCATTTTTAAGTGCTGTAGTTAGCTAGTTAGCATAGAAACTAGCCCTGTAGATCTTTTTCAAAATCGTGCTCCGCTTTAGGGTTGCGGGACTTCCGGATAATGGTTTTCTGTGGGAAAATGTGTGTGGAAACGTCTCGCGTATTTTTCACCAGCTTCATAAATCTGCCCCATCATCAAATCTTCATCCAACAAGGTCGACAAAGGATAAACATTCTACCATGAAGAATTTATCCACAACTATCAAGGTAAGAAAGACGAAAACGTAAAAGCGAACAACGACGAGCATTAGTGGGGAGCGTGCCTATGTTTCCTCAGCTCTATGTTCTCTCATTTCTAATTTATTTATTTTTTCTTTCCAAAATTTGGCTCTGTGTTCCCACATTTCCTTTATCATCAATTTGTATTAAAACTGATCCCCATTTCTCCCAGTTTGGTCGACAGTTACACCCAACCTATTCTCCAGCAGCAGTTGACTACAGATATAATGTGAAGGTCAGGGTGCGAAGGCTCCTAGGTTGAAATGACTCTAAATCATCCCTTTAAATGAGGTATAAAAATAAAAATGACTTAGACTTAGACTTGGAGTTTAATTTTGAAAAAAAAAAAAAAAAAACATTGAAATAAGACAAATCATAGAAATAAGGGAACACAGGGCTGACTTCGCATTAGTGAACTACTGAGCAAAACTAGAGATGTCTTGCGTTCGAACTACACAAATCTCTCTGTCTATGCTAATGTCGACATCATGAAATCGACTTTTGATTTTAATTCTAGAATCAGTCAGTTAACAAGTGACTTTTGTTTTATTCATGACCATCATGTTAGTTTTGCTCAGTAGTTCACTAATGCTTATCGTTGTTCGCCTTTTAAGCTTTCGTCTTTCTTACCTTGATAGTTGTGGACAAATGGAAGAATGTTTATCCTTTTTCGACCTCGTTGGATGAAGATTTGGTGATGGGGCAGATTTATGAAGCTGGTGGAAAATAAGCTAGAAACATTTTCCCACAGAAAACCATGAACCGGAAGTCCCACAAACCTAAAGTGGGGCACTTTCGGTCGTTGTGAAAAGGGTCTCTACAAACTGAAATAGTCATTACCCAAGTGACTTTCTATTTTTACCAGTACACGAGCTGAGCAAAAAAACATTGTTGTTTTTTGATACGTCATTATTAAACTTGACACTTGCAGGTGTGAGCAGATTTTTTCGTCAATACAACTTTTGCACATTTAAGGCCTTTCTCAGCAGTATACCACCGTGCACCTGCTCTGTGTACGAGACCCCAGTCTGTCAAACCTCAGACGCTCTTCCACCTTCCTCTACCTCCTCCAGTGGATGAAGTACAAGTTTTGTTACTTGAGTAAAAGTACAGATAAAAGGGCAAAAGATTACTCATGTTAAAGTAAAAGTATCACATGAAAACAAATCTAAACTTAAAACTATTAAAGTACTTGTTTAAAAATGTACTTCAAGAGTAAGAAGTAAAAGTATTTTGCAGAGATTTTAAGAACAATTAAAGCATCAAATGTAGTGATTTTGATAAAGAATTAAGCTGATTTTAAGTGATTCAGTTGATTTCTTCATTGTTCTAGCTGTTTTTGTATATTTGGTTTGCATGTTTGGGGCGTTAATTCAAATGTGGTAAAAATAAGTAATTTCAGCAGGTCTCAGACCATAAAGGAATGTACATTTAACTTTTCAGTCCAGGTCTAAAATGTAGTGTAGTAGAAAGTACATATACGTGCTCTGTAACGTGTAAATGTAGTGAATTAAAAGTAAAAATTATCCACTGTAAAATGTAAATAAAGGTGCATTGTGTAACTTTTGTCAAATGCTCTTCTTCATGGAGATGTTATTGGTTTGTCTGGAATGTTTCACATTATGGCATTAAACCGTTCTATCTTTATGGAGACCAAACTAGACCAAGGTCCTGTCAACACGACAAAGTTTTTTGGTCAAAACGGTGAAGTTTGTATTCATTTTGGTCTTTCGTTCACACGGAGCCGGCGTTTTGGGTGGGCGAAAATTGAGTTTTTTGAGAACGGGTTCCAGAGTGGAGAAATCTGAGAAGGCCGGCGTTGCGTTGTCGTGTGGATGAGCGAACTGCAGCTTTTGGAAAACAATGACGTCACAACCCCGTCATCTCCAGGGTTCTCTGATGCAACCCTCAAACTGGCATCCGCGGACGGCAAGAGCGTTGCTGAAATGGGACAGGTGTCGCCTACGGAGCCGCTCCCATCGCCCAGCAACCAGTTAGTGCTAATGCCAACAACAGAATACACACACGGATCAATAACAAAGGTTACGCACGAGTAATTAAACTGCTGGATTTTGAGACTAGAAGTTATTCTGATAATTTTCATCCAAATCTTATGGCTAAAAACGAAAACTTATGTTTAACTTTTAAAAAACAAAGTGGCTGTATTTCTGAGATACATCTAAAATCGGCTAAATTACCTTAAAGTAAAAAAAAAAAAAACAAAACTGTAACGAGATGTGCATTATTAAATATTATTATCATTGTTAACAGCGCCACATACAGGTGTGGCATATGTATTACATCGTTCTCACTCAGTGCTCCGTTGTTATCTACACGTGAATATTTCTTGATCCAACACGTTTTCAGCCAGTAAAAGAAAAAATCCAGGAGCGTTGTCGTGTGGACGTAGCCCGAGTTTCAGGTCGGATCTGCGGAGAGCGACCCCCTCATAGTCAGAACGCTTGTTTTTAGATATTTTTGAGAACTTATGTAGAACTAGAAGAGATTTTATAAATATAAAGAAGCGCTGTTTAATGTCATACTGTGAAACATTTCAAGCGGAGCAATGACATATCCACAAAAATAAGACAAGTTACACAATGCACCTTTAAAGTAACTAGAGAACAACTTTGTATAAATAGAAGTTTAAACATTATGACAACTTTCTGGACCAACTATGACCAGTAAGTAGAGTTATTACGTCCATTTAAATGTCCAACCAGGATATCGACTGAACCGATATTTGGAAGCCGAAATCTGATCCAGCTATTTTTTCAGTATGGGATCGGTGCACCCTTACAACGGACGTATTTTGACCTCATTATCTGCTTTTACAATATATCAGTACCACCAATTTTGCCCAAATACACAATACAACACCTGTTTTTCTAGGTATTTTTGAGCTAGAAAACCATCTGTAATTGAAAAAAAAGCAAAGTAAAGCGGTTTAACGTCACACTGTGGAACATTCCAAGCAGAGCAATGACATATCCATAGCAACAAGCAGATGACAGACCCTCCGCTAAAAAGTTACGTAGTGCAAGTGCATGATAATCCAGTACAGATACCTAAAAATTGTACTTAGGTATTGTACGTTTACTTTTGTACTTTGTTACATTCCAGCGCTGACCTCCTCCCTCCTCTCCCTCTTTTACCCGGCCTAGCTTCCTCCTACTCCCTAGAGATATTTCCCCACAAGCCAGCGAGCCTCAAAGACATCAGACATCTTTTATCAAACGGCTCACGCCCCGGGGCATGCACGCAAAGCACAAATCTTCAAATCTGTAAAGCAGGCCACTTGTCTGCTCAGTTGAGACCTTCTCTTTCAACCTTTCTTTTCAGCCTCCTTTGTTTTGTCAGTCTGTCAGGCTGCATGTAAAAAGATGTCCGCCAATGTGTTACTCGGTTTTCATGACGGATTTGAGCTCCCGTGACTTGTCAAAATGCATCACTTTACACGGCTGTGACCTCGGGGTAGACCTTAGCAAAATGTAGCCGTCAGCGGATGTAGGTCAAAGTATGTGTAGCGCAGAAACAAACTGAAGGATTATGATTTTGGAAACGTTTTGATTAATAGTGGTTTGATTCATAGTGGTTTTAGTAGTAGGCGAGCAGTGGTAGTCAATGGATTTTTAGAGATTATAAAATATAATGGTTACATGAACAGAAATTTGTCCCCAGCATTTGACCCGTCTATAAAGTTTTTTCATTGTTTCTGATATAGGCCATTCAAATAATACGATATTTTGTTTTAAATTAAAGTGTCTCAGAAGGATGGGTCAAATGCAGAGAGCAGTTTTAGTTTAGTTTTGTGTAACAGGCTACTAAGTGTTCCTCATTTGTGTTCCCCAAATAATGACTTCTTATCATTTATTGCAAAATTATGATGCAAACTTTTTGGTGTCTTCAATTGATTTCTTCATTTTTCTAGCTTTTTTTGTGTATTTGGTTTGCTCAAAGTTGGGATGTTAATTCAGGTTAAATGTGGTAAAAATAAGTTATTTTAGCAGGTCTCAAACCATAAAGAAAATTACTTTTTACTTCTCAGTCCTGGTCTAAAATGTAAAAAGTTGTGTAAAAAAAAAAAAAAAAGTAAAAAAAATATAAAATAAATAGTAATAGTAAAAGTTCTGGTAGACCTGGTTTAGAACCTGACCTGGTTTAATCCTGGTTTTAGTTCTGGTTTAGTTCTGGTTTAGTCCTAGTTTTAGTTTTGGTTTAGTTCTGGTTTAGTCCTGGTTTTAGTTCTGGTTTAGTCCTGATTTTAGTTCTCATTTAGTTCTGGTTTAGTCTTGGTTTTAGTTCTGGTTTAGTCCTAATTTAGTCCTAGTTTTAATTTTGGTTTAGTTCTGGTTTAGTAATGGTTTTAGTTTTGGTTTAGTCCTAGTTTTAGTTGTTGTTTTAGTCCTGGTTTTAGTTCTGGTTTAGTCCTGGTTTTAGTTCTGGTTTAGTCCTGGGTTTAGTTCTGGTTTAGTCCTAGTTTAGTCTTGGTTTTAGTTCTGGTTTAGTCCTGTTTTTAGTTCTGGTTTAGTCCTAATTTAGTCCTGGTTTTAGTGCTGGTTTAGTCCTAGTTTTAGTTTTGGTTTAGTTCTGGTTTAGTAATGGTTTTAGTTCTGGTTCTAGTTTTGGTTTAGTTCTGTTTTTAGTTCTGGTTTAGTTCTAGTTTTAGTTTTGGTTTAGTCCTGGTTTTAGTTGTTGTTTTAGTTCTGGTTTTAGTCCTGGTTTAGTCCTGGTTTTAGTTGTGGTTTAGATGCACGGGAAACACAGGAGGAGGTATGATCCACGCGGCGTTTGGGAAGGGAGGTTCACGCTTTTGTGACCCGGTACCAAACAACCCACGGCCCGGTACCAGTCCACGGCCAGTCCTGATGTAATGGACCCTCAACCGAAAAGTTACACAATGCAACTTTAAAGTGCACTGTCAGCAAAAAGCTAACCAAACAACATTTCTTTTCCTTTCTCCTCTTTAGTTACCCATGAACACCTGAAAGACCGAGCCCTGTTCAGCCTCCCCCCTCCTCCCCCAGGAGCCAACCCCACAGAGTACTACCACCTGATGGCCAGCGCGAGCCAGAGGAGCCCCTACGGAGACCTCCTGATGCAGAGCGGAGCCGCAGCAGCCGCAGCAGCAGCGGTGGCGGCGGCCGGCCATCTCCCAGACTACATAAACCCGGTGGATGGTGAGATTCTGATAATGTTAATAGATTATATAAACCCAGTGGATGGCTGATATTATGATCCTCATATCCTGCTTATTCCACCCCGCCCATGTTTACTTCTGACTGCCACTGACCCACAGTTCTGTTTGAGTTGGTACTTCTGGTGGGAATCTCAGTTTTTTCAATGGAATACAAGAGAAAGTCTTAATAGTTTAGGGCTGCAAGACTCGAAATCACAATTTGAATCGACAATTAACAAATCGCAAATGCTGCAATTTTTTAAGTACCATAATTTCCTCCACAAACTGCATAGAAACTGCGAACGCTGCTGTTTAAATCTGTACAAACATGTTCCAAAGTGTCATTCTTGTATTAGTTTGTCTGTTCATATTTCTTTTTAGTCAGTTCCTCTGGTTAAAATATGAACTTTGAACAGAATCCTTTTATTAAAACATAAATCACGCATCTAACCACAATCATAATACTTTTAATATTTCTCCAAAATCATTCAGCTCAAAAATAGGTTGATTTGTGTAAAATGTTAAATGTTCACATGTACCAACAAGTCAACAATGTGCCCTTTCTCCGAGAGCACCGAAAACTCTAGTCTGTATATACTTATTTTCAGCCCTACCCAAAATCATACAACTGTCAACTTCCTTCACAAGTGCAATAACTTTTTAAAATATATTTTAGGGCCTGTTTACACAAGAATGCTTGCGGGTAAAAACGACAAAATATTTGATCAGAAGTGCCTTTTGTTTAGACGGTGACGGCGTTTTTGGGGCTTAAAAAGACAAAAATCTGAAACCACCGTCCAGAGTGGAAAAGTTCAATACGCTCCGCTGAAGCGTTTCAGATTTCCTCCCGAAAAAGCTTGTCTAAACGCGGAATAAAAAGTGAAGACGTGATGCCACTTTTGCGTCTTCTGTTCCGACCTTCATCAAATAAACGTAGCCTAAGTAGGTTTGCAATTATGATTAGAAGGATTGAACATGGATTTAAAAAGTATATCACTAATACAGATTTAGTTTTGAAGGTCTTGAAGGATTCTTTAGAGCTTAAAGCCACTTTAGAATGGTGTTAATTCATCAAAAACTTACTCAGAGTTGTATTTTGTTTCAGTCACATGTTTGATTTACCCTTTATTATTAGTCTGTCTCCATCTTCAAAGCTCAAACTGCTCTATTCCACCTTGCGATGTCTTGAAGTGGAAGTTGCCAGCTACCTTTTACCTTTTTTTTTGTAGAAATTGGCAATTCCAGGGCTGAAATCACCCAAATTACTCTAGTGTAGGTGTATTGAGTTTTCAAAGACATTGGGTTTGAGAGAAGAACTCAAGAAGAAGTCAAAATACGCAGGATTTGTGTGTGAATTAAGTCAAGTCAAGATACGTTTTAGATGAAGAAACAATATTAAAACAAAGATCAGAAAATACAGTTGCATAATACGAGCCCTTTAAACTCAGAAACCGCTAGACAAACATTCGTCAAAAGTGATAAGATAAACCTCCCCACCCAAAACCGCACCATATTCCGACCCTCTACACGTTATATTTCAATTATAAGCACCGACGCATCTTGATCCTTTGTGTGTCTTTCATCCCATCTACAAGTGTAACAACCAACTTTTACTGCCTCTTCCCCTTTGTTCCCAGCAGCAGGCATGTTGATACCATCCTCTTGTTCTTCCTCGTCTGCTTGGAATAGTTTACCACATCAAAGCCCGTGGAGTTCTCGTAGACTTTTAGATGTTGAGCAGGGATGGTGGTTAAGGCCCGTGTAAAAGCTAAAAGCCCCGAGGAACGTGCCCGTAAAAAATGTAGATCCAAAACAACTAGTGAATACCTGAAGAAGGCCAGTGTGGGAAGATGTTATTCTAGAAGAGTGAGCGTGAGATTAGTACGTTTTTGGTTGGGGGTCTGTCGCTTCACCTGCTTGTTTCTATGGATATGTCATTGCTCTGCCTGAAATGTTCCACAGTATGGCATTAAACAGCTCTACGTTCCATTTTCATAATAATAATAATGCATCAGTTTTCTATAGCGCTTTTAGATGCTTTACAGAGCATTCGACCACCACCATCACTCACGCACATTCCACTTTCATACTAGGCAATGTGGGTGAAGTGCTTTGCCTAAGGACACAACAACAGTTTTTGTGACTGGCGCCCCACTGTGGCACCTGGAATTCCTAGCGGTCTCCCATCCAAGTATTAACCAGGCCCGACCCTGCTGAGCTTCTTAGATTCACATTTTATTTATTTACAGGTGGATTTATAGCTCAATACTACCTAGAGAAACAGGCATTCTGACTGTGAGCGGGGTTGATTCTCCACAGATCTGACCTGTAACTTGGTTTAGTTTAGTCTCCATGAGGATAGAAAGGTTTAATACCGTACTTCAGTGGTTTTCAGTAGGTGAGGCCTGCGTCCCCTGGGGTGTGTCAAAGAGTCACTGGGGAGGCGCGACGCATGCGGGCTAAACCTGGACTGATCCCAGGACTGAAGCAGGAGGATGAAACCAGGACTGAACTAGGACTAAAACAGGACTAAACCATCACTGATCCGAGGACTGAACCAGGAGGACTAAACCTGGACTGATCCCAGGACTGAAGCAGGAGGATGAAACCAGGACTGAAGTAGGACTAAAACAGGACTAAACCAGGACTGATCTGAGGACTGATCCAGGAGGAGTAAACCAGGACTGAAGCAGGACTGAACTAGGACTAAAACTGGACTAAAACATGACTAAACCAGGACTGAGTGTCTGGACAGGCCCGAAGGTGCGCCTGTGTAGACCGTCAGGTGACTGCGGGCGAAAGGACCAGCGCAGAGCTCCACGCCCCACGCAGCCGTCGCCCGATTGCTCTTTGGGGACACTCTGCTCCACGGGCTTGGAGTTCTCCTTCTCTCTCTCTTTAGTCCTGATTTAGTCCTGGTTTAGTCCTGTGTACTACTAATGTTCAGTGATGTTAAAAGTCGCCTCGATTGGGCCTGCATGAAGTTGGAAATTATTACAATATTTAAAAACTATATTATCAGTTGTTATTGAAACTGATCATTGCAGGAGCATTAAAGATGCATTTACTGTGTGGCCTGTGTGGAATAGGCAGGCAGATGGGATTTTGGGCAGGGTATTATATTTTGTTTCATTCATTTAACCCTTTAATATTAGTCTGTTAACAGCTCCTTTTACCTTTAGTTCAGTAAAGAATTCCAGACCTGAAGTCATCCAGATTATTCTAGTGAATTATTCTAGTGTAAAACAAAACACAACTCCAGGTATTTTGATGAGGAAACAACATTAGAAAATAGTGTACTGTGGGTCCTTTATTGTGGTCGTCTATATTTTCTTCAGTAATATATTGTGCTTAAAAATGTGTTAACATGGCAGCAGGTATAATATTTACATTGATGCATTACTTTAGCATGCGCACATTAGTTTAGCATGTGCACTTTAGCTTAGCGAGGGCATATTATTGTACCTTGCCAAACTTCTGACAGTCTAGCTAATGGCCAAGAAACAACCGCACAGAGACTAGCTTGTTTCTTGGCTCCGCTCTGAATCAAAATGATGGTCAGGCCCCGGCACGAAGCTTTGATTTCAGAGCTCAGACTCATCCAAGAAACCTTCATCCCTCATGAATGGAGGATAGAGAGAGCACAAAGTGGAAAAGTGTCCGTGAAAGTTGAACCTTTCAATGCCTGATAATCAAGTACTCCCTGCTATTTTGGAGACTGACCACCAATTCACTTCTCAAGCACTATTTCTTTCATCCTGCCCAAACCGCCCACCCAGAAAAACCAAAATCAACCTCCGGTCAAGTCAGCATCCTCACGCACATAGAAAAACATTTAAAGGGCCCGTGTTACACGATTTTCTGAGCTATGTTTTAATGTTTTCTCATCACAAACAGACCTGGAGTTGTGTTTTGTTTCATTCACATATATTTATTTTAAAACCCAAACTGCAGATTTAGGAGAGTTCTTTTCTCAAACTGAAAACACACTGTTCCACCTTGTGATGTCATGTGATCGTACCAGAAGTGGGCTTTTATACTCCATACACCTTCACTAGAATAATTTTGAGCATTTCAACCCTGGAATTTCCCATCTCTCCTGAACTAAAGGTAAAAGCGAGCTGTTAAGATGATAAACACCGCTTCATGACATCACAAGGTGGAACAAAGCGTTTCAGATTAAAACGTGTCACAAAATCAAAGCTATTATACAATTCAAAATAAGCTCATAATCCCCTTTTTGGCACACAGCCATTTACAGAGATCATCACATTGTGTTGATCTAAGTGCCTGAGCCTTTAGATTAATCAGATTAGAAAAAAGAAAGCATTTCATGACATCACAAGGTGGAACAAAGCATTTCTGATTTAGACATGTAGACAGACTAATAACGCAGGATTACTAAAACACACCTCGGGGTCTGTTTTTGAGGCTGTAACGATATTATAACATGGATTAACGCTCATAAGAGTACGTTTTGTGCAATATGCGCAAGGGCTGAACGAATTTGAGAAAAAAATTGAATTGTGATTTTTCTTTTCTTCTTTTTGATTTCATCCACGATTTTTTTCAAATCAAGATTTAGTGCAAACATCACAGAAACTTACATCACACCAGAGTCTTGCACTGATGATTTGACGCTGGACAGTTTGCGCACATTTGTTTACGTTTTACAGAAAGAAAACTTAAAACCACATGGCTAATTTGCATAAATTATAAACTCTGAAAAACATTGAGCACTGATGCGGTTCAGCTTCTGTTGGACTAAAGGACATGACTCAGTGGAATATGAGTGTTCTTTCTGTGACAGAGGATGTGCTGATGATGGTGAGTCTGTTTTGTGCTTCTATCGCGTTGGAGATGGTTCATGTTAAACTTTACACGAACGTCAAGTTTAAATTCTAGCTTCCTCACGTTGTGGTGGTGAATTACTTTGCGGCGCATAGACCTCGACGCAAACCCATGAATCAAAAACTACGGTGTAAGTGTACGTTGAATCGACGCAGAACTAAACTTTGCCCTTAAAGGTTGTATAGAGGATTTGTTAAGGAAAGAGAACTACAGCGACGGTCCTTTGTCAATGTTGTGCATGTTGTCCACCTCCCTCCTCCACAGCTGCCTCAGTAGAAACACCTCCTCCCGCCTCTTTACTCTAGAAATCACGTTTGTTTACAGAATTACTGTTGAAGTGACCTGTCTAGAAATAATTTAGTGATAATTTGCTTCAGTCATGCAATCACTGGAAGGAATCTCCAAGCATCACCTCAGTTTGTCTTCACTCCTTTTCCCCTTCTCTTCTTCTTTCAGCGACCTCAAAAATTGACTTTCTTTTGCGGCGAACTGGTCGTGGATTCTCGTGCGCCATCGCAACAAACTTTGTGCGAACTGCGAGGAAGCTACAGTTTAAAAAAGCCTCTAAGAACCACTGCATAAACCACATAATCCCCGCACACCAACGTGTCAGTTACACTAGAAACTAGGGAGTTTGATTGACAACCTAACAGCCAATAGAAAATGAGGCAGCCTCGTTTTCTATTGGCTGATGTTTATCTGGCCTCAACACGTCCACAGTTGATAGATTTTCTTTTATTTTTTTTTGGTCATCATAATTACAAGGCTGTTGCGTCTCTGTAATGGTATTTTAAACTTTCATTGACAATTTGAAACAAACAAAAAAAAAATCCTCCATACAACCTTTAAATTGGGCTTTAGGAGCACTGCACCCAAAATCATGTCGTCTGAGATCGCGATTTTCCGTCCATAAACATTAGATCGTTCAGCCGTTGTACTCGCCCTTTAAGATCTGATATTGCGATTCCTGTTTCAAATGACCTCAGTCACTCAACCCTAAATTGCAAGTTTGTTAGCTGACCACCCCTCTCTTCTTCACCCCCTCCACCCACCCCGGTGACCGCCGCTGTGTAGCCGTGCCCGCGCTTGTTTGGCGAAGCTGTTTACTCAAAAAGCCACCGGCCCCTGCCTCATCTGCGCCACTCTCCTTACCCCCGAGTCCCATAGGCTTTCATGTAGCGCTCTGCCCGTCCGTAGGAGTGATGTGGTCGGTTAGGGACGCTCCGCCAGTGCCAGTCCAGCCGGGGCACTCTTCCATTGCGGCGTCCGGGCACACGGTTGGTATTGACAGAGGCGGAGGGCTAATGGTCATCGCGGGCAGCCTCAACACGAATCAAAGGCGTTATTTACTTGCTCAGCGCGGGAGGAGGAGTGGCGCATACTGCATGTTTTCAGTCCTGCAGTTAGTTTTGGAAAGCAGGACAGATCTAGAAGCTCATATTAAAAATCAATTTATGCATTAATATTCAGCAGACCCACCGCAAATAGCTGGTCGGACTCGGTGAACTCGTAGCGTGGCTTCACACCCTCCCGGCCCCCGGTTTTCCCCCTGGATAAGTAAATTGCAGACTGGAACATGCCACAAAGATGCCTTGGTGGAAAAGGTTGTAAATACATGCATTAGTGAAGGGGCTTTAAGTCTTCTGGTCCATCCCAAAGTATGTTAAAGCACTGGCTAATGTCCAGGTAATGACTTGTGGCTAACCTCCTTAGAATTAGCCATTAATTCAATTACAAGGTGCTAAAGCTCTTCCTGACAGACTTCGTTCATACCACTATTTTTACGTAAAAGTGCACTATGTAACTTTTTAGTTGGGGGGATGCCACCTGCTTGTTTTTATTGATATGTCATCGATGTATATTACTTTTATTCGATTACAGGTGGTTTTATAGCTCAAAAATATCTAGAAAAACAACATTCTGGCTGTGAGAGGCATCGCCTCTCCGCAGATCTGACCTGTAACTTGGTTTGGTTTGGTCTCCATGAAGATTGAAAGATGAAACATTCCAGACAAAGTAATAATAATATCTGCCTTGACCAGAAAAGTTACACAATGCACCTATAAGCGAAAATACTAGAGACAAAATCTTGTCAAAGTATTTTAAAAGCAAAAAAGGATCCAATCTACAGTTATATTTGCCACTCCAAAATATCGTACTGTGAGATAAATATCGTGATAATATCGTACTGAGAGATTTGGATATCGTAACATCCCTAAAAAATACCACATGATATACAAATAAAATAGAAATAACATGTATTATTGTGTTTTGTTTTCATTACTGTGGTCCAAAGCAAAAAAATTATAATCTAACGAAGGCTTTTTTGCCAAAACGTTATTTAAAAATAAAAAAAACACGTTTCTGGACATTGGCCATCTGAGTGTGCTATGCATTTTTTCACTTTGCATTCTCACCTCTACAAGAAACTCGGTGTGCATTTCCTGTTTTATTTGTTTCTGTTTTTTGACCATAGAAAGAAAATGTTAAAATGAGTCACAAAATCAAAGATATTACACCAGGGATCCAACCTGTAGCTCGCCAAGGTTTTTCTAAATTATATGTATTGTGCAAAATAAGTAAAATTTGATTAATTGATTAATAAATATGTTGTCTATCTAACGGTCCCTAATCTAAGGCTGTGGCTCTTATATTTACTACATTTCTTGCAACTGTTAAAATAAGTAGCTCTTTGGCGTTTTTGTTTTATAAAGGTAGCTCACCAGAGGAAAAAAGTTGGAGACTCTTGGATTATACAATTCAGAGTAAGGTCAAAACTTTCTTTTTGGCACGCAGCCATTAACAGCAATCATCAAATTGTGCTGATCTAAGTGCTGCAGCCTTTAGATTAAACCAGATTTTACACTGAACACTTTCTCTCCATGAAACCGTGTCCTGTACCCAAAACATACAGTCTTTTCAGCAGCAAACCTACCAGGCTCCTATAATCTTTGTGTAGAGTTAGTAAAACGATCCCTCTCTGATCCACCATAGACGCAGCGGCCGTTCCAAGCCCAATGAAAAGCCAGTTAACTCTGATTAGCATGCTGTACTGTAAATACGTCTGCTCACATTGGGAGGCATTGAGGAGGCTGTTTATGCCTGAGCGTGCAGGTATGTCGGGGCTGGGTGGGCACAGGAATATCAGAGCGACCTGTGGGCACGGTCCGGCGCTCCCACGACAAAAGCAGCCGCCAAAGTAAATGCGGCCATCCTGAGGAAAAAGGGATTTTCTGTAGACGCGGCAAAGCGAAGGGAGCAGATACATTTGTGTACATATGCGGCGGTGAGGAGTGAGCGGGCGAGGGGGGCGCTCCATACACAAACACTTAACTATATGTTGGTTGATGTGCACATGGCGGCAAGTGTGTGCGTAAACAACGGTGGCTTTAGCCGGCACACTGGGGGCTCATAGAGGATTCAGCAGCGGCAACTCTCCTAATAAATTCACTGTGTTAGCATTAGCGAGATTTAGCAGGGAAAATAAACATTGGCCCACTCCAGAGACCCCAGGGGGTGGCTGGGTAAAGATGTGGAGGCCTTGGGCTGCTCTGGCTCTGCGTCAGACCCTCGTGCGGTGGGTGGGGGTGACCGCTCATTACGGGGAAAGATACTGGACATGTGGCCTGCCTCACCTCAGACAAGGTCAAACTCACACACCTCAGAGCTTGTAACGTAAAACTCAGTGCAGTATTTCTGTAACGCATTATATTTTCAGAGTTTTTATTCGCATACATAACTCCTAAAAGTACTGCCAGTAAAAAAATGTTTCACTATAAAACATCAACGTCATTCAAATAAACCCACAATGAGCCATTAGTCCGATTATATTTATAGAGACTGAGGCAATTACATTTGGAAAAACATCCAAATCTCAGCACAATGCATGACTTGCACAAAATAAGTTAAAGGAACAGTTCGTAATTTTGGACATAGGGCCTCATTTTTCTAGTGAGCCAGAGTGTTGGAGACGTGTGGAGACACTTTATAAAAAAAATATTCCATCCAGTCCTTGTATTTGCAGAGGTCGCTGGTGCTAGGCTAGTGCATCTCAATGGCCATAGTTCTCTTGCCACTAAAAACAGTCTTACCCACTCCACAAAACACCCAAAGAAAAACTATTATTATGCCAGACTGTCGGTATAAATGTCTGTGTTGATAGAATAATGTTTGAAATGAAACTAACCTTGCATCGCATGAATTGTTGCATGTTGAGGGACTATTTTCTCATATATCAGTCCACCTCTGCCAAGCTGTCAACAGGAAGTACAACGCACTGCTGCTCAGACATAAATCCTTCAAATGCAAGGTTGGTTTTACTTATAAAATTTTTCTATCAACACAGACATTTACATTTACAGTCTGGCATAATAATAGTTTTTCTTCGGGTGTTTTGTGGAGTGGGTATGACTGTTTTTAGTGGCAGGATAACTATGGCCATTGACATGCACTAGCCTAGCACCAGTGACCTCTGCAAATACAAGGACTGGATGGAATATTTAAAAAAGTGTCTCCACACGTCTCCAACACTCTGGCTCACTAGGAAATGAGGTCCTATGTCCAAAATTTATGAACTGTCTCTTTAAGAAGTAGACTTAAATGTATAAGCAAGTTTAACAATGCTGGCCATCTGGAAGGTTGACGGTTCAAATCCAATGGTTGAACATAACGAAGTAAAAGTAGTACTAGTACTAGTAAGTTTTACGTAACTGTACTTTAGCAGATTTTAAAGTAAATATAGTAGAAATATAGTATCTGTACTTTCTATTCCACTACATCTTTGAACAGGACTGAAAATTAGAAGTATTTTTATTATTGTCTGAGACCTGCTGAAGTCTGTGGGGTTTATTTTTAAAACATTCACATTTTGAGCAAAAATAAACAAATAGAACAGCTTGAAACAATATTACCCTTACTAATACTAACTTTATTTATTAAACACTTTAGAAACTTTACAGCTGGCCAAAGTGCTGCACACAAACACAGGATAGACAAGGACAATCGCAATACACACAATACACAAAACAAACACAATACAACAACTAAAATACATAGAAAACAATAAGATAGTGAACAACAACAAATGTACATCTCACTTGTTAAAAGCCAGTGAAAAAAGTTGCGGTATTAGGAATGATTTCAAAACAGGTACGGACTTACAATATTATAAAAAATAAATACTTAAAAATATATTAAAATAAATGTTGATACAGTTGTTTCTGTTGAACAAAATTCAACACAAATATTTCATTATCATATTCATTTAAAGCATTAAATCATTAAAATTGCTACTTTTGACGCTTTATTAGATCTCAAAATCTGTGCAAAATACTTTATTAATAATACTTTATAATAATAATTAAATAATTAATAAAAAATGCGATAATAAATAAATAATTAATAAATACTTTATTGAAGTACCTGTTTAAAGATGCACTTAAAGAATAAAAAGTAATTTTTATTCTTTAAGTGCATCTTTAAACAGGTACTTCAACACTTTTACTTCAGTTGATTTTTTAAGTGACACTTTTACTTTTACTTGAGGATTTTTAAGTATCTGTACTTTGACTTAAAGCTGCACTATGTAACATTTTGGTTGGAGGTCTGGCACCTGTTTGTTTCTACAGATATGTCATTGCTCTTCCTGGAATGTTCCACTATATTTGAAGCTTTATTAGATCTCAAAATATACTTTAAATACTTTTACTTTTTACTCTTTAAGTGCATCTTTAAACAGGTACTTCAATATTTTTACTTAAGTTGATTTTTGTTGTGATACTTTGACTTTTATTTAAGTATCTGTGTTTTGACTTAAAGCTGCACTATGTAACATTTTGGTTGGAGGTCCGTCGCCTGTTTGTTTCTACGGAGATGTCATTGCTCTGCCTGGAATGTTCCACAGTGTGACTTTAAACAGCTCTGCTTTACTTTTATTCAATTACATGTGGTTTTACAGCTCAAAAATACTTAGAAAAACAGACATTCTGACTGTGAGCGGGGTCTCCTCTCCACAGATCTGACCCGTATCTTGGTCTGGTTTGGTCTCCATGAAGATAGATTTAATGCCATGCTGTGGAACATTCCAGACAAAGCCATAACACAGCATTTGACGTACCCTGCACCTTTTAAGTAACAAAATTGAGTACTTCTTACACCATTATTCAATTCCCAACCAAATGAACAAGCCACAGATATCAGTTATTGACTTTTTTATGAGGTACACTGTTGCTTTTGAAACTTATATTTGCGTAAAAACGGTTTGCCAGACTATTTCAAGTATTTTTATTTCGTCTGCAGTTCTACGCCCCACTCTGTCTCCCACCAAAAGCGCAAAACTCTCAGGGGAAAAGTAAAAGCATCTGCATAATTACTTCTAACAACATATTCTTAAGAGTGATTTTAGCATTACAAAGGTTTTACAAAGGTTTTACAAAGGTTTTACAAAGGTTTTATAAAGGTTTTACAAAGGTTACAGACTTCACAGCGCATTACAACAGCCTCATATTTACTCCAGGCCTGGGTCACACTTAGCTCTCGGAGATTAGCGCAACCCTGCAATTAACGTGTTTTCATTTTCCACAAAGCCGTTTCATTTTAAAACAGCACGACTCGAAAATAATCACAAACATACACGCGCTTTTTAATATATTTCTTTACTGTATCAATGGACGCCCCCCCCCCCCGTGCCTGTAATTACGCCTATATAAATCCAGATCCCACAATTACAAACAGGCTAGAATCATCGGCCTATTGCAGCACATCGGCCTATGCAACATCTGTTTTCGAGCTCCGTGCCGGAACCTGCTCTACCCTTTCAATTAGGAGCGCCACCAATAAATACTGCTGTAAGGAGTACTCGATTTTGTTACTTAAGTACAAGTACACATACTGGAGCAAGAATATATTTACGAGAAAGTAAAAGTATCACATGAAAATACTACTTAAAAGTGCTTTGTGTAACTTTTCCGGTGCACACTCCTTCAAATGTTTTTCTTCGTGGAGATGTTATTGCTTCGTCTGGAATGTTTCACAGTATGGCTTTAAACGTTTCTATCTTCAAGGAAACCAAACTAGACTAAGTTACAGCTTAGATCTGTGGAGAGGCGACCCCGCTCACAGTCAGAATGTTGTTTTTCTAGGTGTTTTTGAGCTGTAAAACCACTTGTAGTTGAGGATGATGGATCCCAAACCGAAAAGTAACACAGTGCATCTTTAAGAAAAAGTATTAAAGTACCTGTTTATATACTAAAATATACTTAAAGAGTAAAAAGTTAAGAGTTTGAGATCTAATACAGCTTCAAATTAGATTTTCAGCTTCAGATTTTGATAAAGATTTGTGCTAAATTTTGCTTCTGTATTTTTTGTTTGCTCAAACTATGAACATGTTAAAAGAAATTCCATAACCTTTTCAGAAAAATTTCAAACTATCATAAAAAATACGTTTACTTTTCAGTCCTGTTCAAAAATGTAGTGGAGTAAAAATAAAAAGTAAACACTTTAAAAGGAACTTAAAGGTGCATTGTGTAACTTTTCTGGTGGAGAGTCCATCAAATGCTTTTCTCCATGGAGATGTTATTCTTTCTTTCTGGAATGTTCCACAGTATGGCATTAAACCTTTCTATCTTCAAGGAGACCAAACCAGACCAAGTTACATGTCAGATCTGTGGAGAGGCGACCTACTCACAGTCAGAATCTTGTATTTCTAGGTGTTTTTGAGTTATAAAATCACCTGTAGTTGAATTCATGTAAGGTAGAACTGTTTAATGTCACATTGTGGAACATTCTAAGTAGAGCAATGATGTTTCCATAGAAACAAGAGGGTGACAGATCCCGAACTTCAAGAGTAAAAAGTAAAGAGTTTGAGACAACTTCAAATTGATTTTGATAAAGATGTTAACCTGTTAAATAACAGTCCAGTTCAAAAATGTAGTGGAGTAAAAAGTACAGAGATGTTATTGGTTTGTCTGGAATGTTTCACAGTATGATATTAAACCTTTCTATCTTCATGGAGACCAAACTGGACCAAGTTGCAGGTCAGATCTATGGAGAGACGACCCCGCTCACAGTCAGAATGTTTGTTTTTCTAGGTATTTTTGAGCTGAGTGTTTTTGTATATTTTTGTTTGCTCAGAGTATGAACCTGTCAAAAGAAATTGCATAACCTTTTCAGCGAATTTTCAAACCATCATGAAACTTTTTACTTTTCAGTCCTGTTCAAAAATGTAGTGGAGTAAAAAGTAGAGATATCTGCTCTCAAATGTACTCAAGTAAAAATTAAAAGTATATTTAAAATGAAAGGTGCACTTAAAGGTAACTTTTCTGGTGGAGAGTCCATCAAATGCTCTTCTCCATGGAGATGTTATTGCTTTGTTTTTTTCCATTTTCACGGAGACCAAACCAGACCAAGTTACAGGTCAGATCTATGGAGAGGTAACCCCGCTCACAGTCAGAACGTTGTTTTTTTCTGTATTTTTGAGCTGTAAAACCACCTGTAATTTAATAAATCTAAGGTAGAGCTGTTCCAGGCAGAGAAATGACGTATCCATAGACAAACAGAAACAGGTGACAGACCCTCCACCCGAAAAGTTACACAGTGCACCTTTAAGTAAAGTACAGATGCTACGTTTCACCGCCAATAAAACACGCGGTTGCCAAGCGTCGTGTGAACTCAGCTAAATAGACAACAGCTTCCATCCGCGTAAACAAAAGCTAATGAAAGAGGACTATATCTTTTACCTCTTCCCCGCGGGCCTTGAGAATTCCTACGGTGCGCTGTAAAGGGGGCGGGGCCCTGTGGCACGGTGCCCAGACGGGTGAGGTAGGCGCCAGAGCAGCCATGCCACCAGCCTGTGAGTCCTGTTTCCTGCTTCATGAAAGGGGAATATTATTAATGCAAGCTATCTGCCATTAAAATCTTCTGGCAGATGTGGCGAGCAACTCCTCTCTGCGAAAAATAGCAAGTCTGGGCAGCTGCGTGACCCATTTGTAGTGACACAGTACAGGGCGAGCTAAAAGTCTCCATTCATGCAGGCAGTGTTCACGCCAAGATTTTCGTATTCATTTATTTGGTTGTTTTCATTTCTTCGCTAATAATTTGTCTCCGGGCCCTCATAAAGAGAAGAATTATACCTCGTCGATGTTGTAATAGCGTTAAACCTGCCACATTTGCTCAATTTGAAGTGGTCCCTTTCTATCAATCATAATTTCCATAATAGTGCATGTTAGGCTTGCACTAATACGGCTTTTTTGTTACTGATGGTGAGACGAAAATGCGTTTGTAGCCTTAAAACACAACATATGACAAAATTCTAATTTGTTATGTAACTATATGCCCTTCAAGTAACTAATACAATAGACTGATACGAAAATTTCCAACGCAATTTCAGTACTAAAGAATGGATTCAATACTGAATCCAATACCAGGATGATCAATCAAAAACACAAATAAATACATAAATACATACATTTTATTTTCAACATTAAATCAAAGTACCGTATTTTTCGGACTATAAGGCGCACTTAAAATACTTAAATTTTCTCAAAAATCGACAATAGGTTTTATAATCCGTTGCACATTATGTATTAATTCTGTTTGTGCTTACTGACCTTGAACCAATTTTTTGTGGTACACGGCGCTCAAAAATCGGTCAAAATGTTTTAGTACGACCTTTTTAAACTACGAAGCCGCACCGCTTGAAGGATTGTGGGAGCATTACTGCTACTGTAGTCAGGATCCTCGCGAAGTAAAGCCCAGTTTATGGTCCTTTAGTCCGACAGAAGCTGACCACATCAGGCACAAGAAGTAAGCTGTTTTTTTGTCAGCTCTTATAATTTATGCAAATCAGTCATGTGGTTTTAAGTTTTGTTTACTATAAAACGTAAACAAATGTGCGCAAATCTGCATTCAACACAATTTTACTCAATGTATATTTGAGTCGTCCTTGTAAGAAATAAAAAACAAACTTAAATTATCCACCCACATTCACATTCATAATCCACATTCACCAAGACAGGGAGGCAACGCCGGGCGAAATACGCCACGATCTGCCAATGGATCGTGGACGCCTGGGCTAAAGGATCAGTCTCAAGTGTCGTCCGTTTGTTTCGCTTAATGCTCCTTATAATCCGGTGCACCTTATGTTTGAAAATAGACGAGAGAATTCAATATTATCGATATTGCGACTTATAAATTGGGTCCGCCTTATAATCCGAAAAATACTGTACTTTCTTTTCTTTTACCATGTGGCCTTATGTCTGTGTGTGTATTCATTTCTGTGTCTGAATGTGACTTTTTTAATTAATATTGATATCTGCTCAAGCAAGTATCTAGTTTCAGTTCTATTATTGTTTTCAAATAGTATCTGATTTTATACACTTTTGACAACTAAACTGGGCAAAGAACAGTTTTGTGTGATGAAGGTTTAAACTTAATGAGACATTCAGGGTTAACAAAGGCCAGGCAATTCAAATTACTCTGCTGAATCAATATCCAGTCTATATTTTGGCAGAGCAGCTTTGATATTCTTTACCAATTTTAGTATCACTGCTTCTCTAAACTTGAGATGTTTAGTTTCAGAAGTTGGCAGTATGGTTTTCAGATTATGGCACTCCAGCAGTTTTCTACGGCTTTCTAGAGTTTGATTGATCCCATGCCTATTCCATTGAAAAGTTTTACACGCTTTGACTTCAAATCAAATCCAAAATGATACGAAAAGAAGCCATTATCATTTATTACCGTGCCGTATAGAGGCCTGGCATATGTTTCTTACCTTAAACACAAAACCAAAGTATAGACATTTTCATAATTGGAGCTCCCCCATTGGTTTAACCTCTGTTCCCCTCCCACCAAATGACATATTATTCCTTATGTACATTCCTTACAGGCTTTTGTTGTGTTTGCCAACTCTTTCATATCAGTCTCTGCTTTGCTGCTCAGACCTTCAGTGTCTCGTTGCATCTGGGGGCCCGCTAACCAAACACACATGTCTCCCCTTTACTTCTTGCCACCTCCGAAACTTTTTTGAAAGCGCCAGGCCCCTTTATTTTACGGCCGTAAGGGGGTCTGGCGCGGTGGCGGTGGCTGCGTGGAGCTCTGGGGCCTTCAGATTGGGAGCACATTGAAGACGGTGGGTTTGACACGCAGTAAATATGAGCGCGGGGTCACGGTGCATGCGCCTAGGTGAGCCGTGATGGGGGCCGTTACCAGTTTCCGGGCCCCAGCGCCTCCAATGATGTCCACCGTAAGAGCTCATTACAGGCCAAAGTGGAGCTGCTGCCCGTCCAGCCACACCACCTGTCTGCTGCGAGGGCTGGAGCTGTCACCCCATGAGTTTAGAGGAGGAATGTGCAAGGGAAGGGTACATGGACAGAGTAGGTGAGTTAGCTGTGGTAGTAGTAGTAAATTAGTAAAAGTAAAGTAATTAAGTAAAGTAATTAGTAAAAAAAAAAAAAAAAGAAATTAATAAAATAATTTCTTAAAAAAAAAAGTCAAAAATGTAAATAAGTGGCTCCAATGATGTCTGATGATTTTAAAATTTAAATAAAAATAAAAAAATAAAAAAAAAGAAAAAAAAATAACAGTGCAAAAAAATAAAACATGTATTTAAAAAAAAATAAATAAAAATAAATAAGTGCCTCCAATGATATCTGATGATTTTAAAATTAAAAGTAAAAAAAAAAAAAAAAAAAAGTGCAAAAAACAAGAAAATATATATATAAAGGTAAAAAACATTAAAAAAAGTGCAAAAAACATAAAAAAAAAAATAAAAAAAAGAATTGAAAAATAATGATTAAAATAAATAAGTACCTCTAATGACGTCTGATGATTTTAAAATTAGAATTTAAAAAAGTTAAAGAAAAAAACAAAACAGTGCAAAAAAGTAAAAACAAAAAAAATAAATAAAAATAAAAATAATAATAATTTAAATAAATAAGTGCCTCCAATGATGTCTGATGATTTTTTTTAAAAATTGCAAAAAATAAATAAAAATAATAATAAGTAAATACATAAAAAAAATAAAAAAATAAAAGAAAGAATTGTAAATCAGTAACAGTACTTGAAGTATCACTAAGCTTGTTGTATTAGTAATATCTGTAGCAGAGAAAATATTGTAAGAGTATTTGGTAGCAGTAGTACTACTGTAGTTGGAGATCTCTTCAGTATTTTTGTTGTTGTTGTGGTAGAACTCGTACTAACTACCAGCCACAGTATCAAAGAAGTGAAAAAAATAAGTGTTACATAACAGTACATAATAGTTTTCCTCCTTTTTACTTTCCATACATCATTGAACTTGTCCCAGTGATGTTAATGGGAGCAAATAATAGTCAGGCATTACACTGAAATAACATAAATAGATTTAAAATGATCAAACACGTTCTAATACTGAATCACAATGGCAAAATAAATACGCATATGTTTAAGTTCATGGGAAAATTCCACTCTCCTCAGTCCAAACCCATCAGGTCTGAGCGGAGGCTGTGAACCCTACCTTTGTAAGTCAGCCTTGTTCTTTTTTAATGGTATTCTGAAATCAATTTGTTTAAATTGCCTCCATTTAACTTGCCCAAGTACAGCGGTCTTGAGAAGATCTGTATCACGGTAATTAGGGAGAATGATTGGGGCGATTCATTATGCATAAGAGGATGTGAATGTTAAATAGGAGAGTTGTGTGTGAGAGAGATGCAGGAGATAGTGGCTGTGACCTCCACGGGAACACGGCAAAATAAGTGTTTGTTTACAGGCCTCAGCTCTAGAATTTACCATCTTAGTATCTTAGCATTATGTAGCAGATAATTGACCTACCACTGGTTATTGTGCAATGTGTAGGGATGTAACAGTAACCGAAATATCGTGATATCGTCTAATTTACTTTTTAACTTTATATTTCTTCTTCTCTGTGTCTCAGCAGTGTCACGGTTCTCCAGCCCTCGCCTGACCCCCAGACTGAGCAGGAAGAGGGCCCTGTCCATCTCGCCTCTGTCCGACGCCAGTATCGACCTCCAGACCATGATCCGGACCTCGCCCAACTCTTTAGTGGCCTACATCAACAACTCGCGCTCCAGCTCAGCGGCCAGCAGCTCCTATGGACACCTGTCTGTGGGGGGGTTGAGGTACGTCATCAGAATATGTGTAAAGGTCCTCCAGCGCATGATGCTATGTTGTCGTTATGTTAGCTGTAAATTACACACAAGTTTAATTCTACATAAATATACAAAAGCATGAGACCAGACTTGACACAGCAACTTGACAAACCCGATGTGACGCGCAGTAGTTTAATCAGCAGAATCCACGATGATTGTGTTGTGGTAGCGCTCTGAAGGGGGAGTGACTTAACAAGGAGAGCAAACAGAGGGAAGATTCAGCTCTGAAAACAAAAGTGAAACTTAAAAAACATAAATATGCTGAAATAAGGGGCTGACTTATTAGAACATTAAAACTCTCCCGGTAGATTTCAGAGCCCCAAATTGAGATCCATTGTAGTGTAGACATTAAGGATGGGCATGATTAGTCGATTAATCGATAATTGATCATTAAGAATTTTGTCAGTCACGTTCATTTTTAATTGACAAACCAAAAGTAGGTTGCTGTGCGTAGTATAGTGTAAAGAAACGAGGCCGCGTCTGACACAAACACTGGAGTTGTGGCCTCACAGTCCCACGTTTGGGCTCTTGGAGATCAATATCCTGGGTACGATTGGATCCGGTCAGTATCCCGATTTTGTCACGGTGCATGTAGACACAGTATCCCAGTTACTGCAACATAAAGTTGAGTGCGCATGTGTCCAAAAGACCAACACTTTTCAGTCTTTTTTTTATCACAACAGAAGCCAAAATAAATAAAGTGACAAACATAAATAAAGTGAGTGAAATGATGTTAAATAAAGAGCTGCACTAAACCTGCACACGTCTGATCTCTGAAAACAGGAACCATGTCCAACACGACACACAGACAGAACAGACTCACCATCATCATCATCATCATCCCTCTGTCATAGAGAGAACACTCATATTCCACTGAGCTGTGTCCTTTAGTCCGACAGAACGAGGAGTGAGCTGTTTTTTTCAGCACTTTTTATGCAAATGAGTCATGAGGTTTTAAGTTTAGTTTCTGTAAAACGTAAACAAATGTGTCAAAGCTGCATTAAACACATTATAATCTCAAACAGGCTGATGGGCTCTTGAGTGGTTTTGGTTTATATGTTGTAAAGTTGAGTTTATTTATGCAGATTAGTAATTGTAATAATAATGATGTTAACTGTAATATAAAAACGTTAATGGTTAATCGAAAATTGTTAACTCTCTGGATGATTGATTAAGAAAATTTAATTGAATGCCCATCCCTAGTCGACATAAAGTATCTGCTCGCTAATATGATCAAACTGGTGAAGGTGTATGTATATGTATATAAAACATAGAAGAACAATTTGTTGATTTCAACTTCACAAGGTGGAACTTTTTGAGCTCTGCATGTGGAGATAAACATCTGCATACCTGGATTTGTGTTTTCATTTGTGCACTTTTGAGCCATCAGCATGTTTTTGATGAGAAAAATAAAAACATTTGGCTTATACATTTATTTTAGAGGACCTTTAAACGTTTGCTTACACGTGTTTATCTCTCCAGCCCGTCTTTCAGCTTCCCTCACCCCATGAACCCAGTGGCCTATCAGCAGCTCCTGTCCCAGCAGAGGGGCCTGAACGCCTTCGGCCACACTCCTCCTCTGATTCAGCCCTCTCCCGCCTCCTTCTCCGCCCGGCAACACCCACTCACCTCCTCCATGACGGCATCCCATAATACCTCCAACTCTGAGGCCAACCAGGTACCAGCCTTTTTAGTCCATGTTGCAACCGATTTTATCTTGGTATGTAAATATTGGCACTGTCCAAGTTTTGTAGCAGATGAATACACTTGGCAATTGCAATGTCTGAATCCAGCTCAGCGTAGTGGGTGTTATTGCTGTTGTGTCGTCGAGCAAGATGTTTTACCCACAGTGTCAAATGATTTTTTTAAGTTCTTGGTTCAGTGTGTAACTTTTCTGCGTGGAGTTTGCTTGTTCTTTCTGAGTTCTTGGCGGGTTTTCTCTGCGTCAAAATAGACACGATAGACAAAATCATCTAAATCACAGGTGTCAAACATAAGGCCCGGGGGCCAGATCCGGCCCTCCAAGACCTTTAATGTGGCCCTTGGGTGATTTTCTACTAAAATATTTTAATTATATTTTCTATTAATATATTGGTAATTTTCTGTGGTGTTTATCACAGCAGCGTCTCCAGCGTCTCTGTACGTGGCCCCTCCCACCAGAGCAGCACAAATGAAGACTTGTCTCTTTCCAAACGCTCTTAAAGGACGATCGTTTTGACTGTTGACCGTGACACCCTCATCAGAAAAATGTCCAACATGAGAAACGTGGAGCCAAGTGAAGGATTTTCCAAGAAAAATTTACTTATTCCTATTTACATACAAGTTCATGTTAAAACATTGTGTTGAAAATAGAAATTTTCTTAAAGTTTCAGGTTGTTCATAATATTATAATATTTAGTAAAAGAAAGAGTTCATCAATTAAAAAAGATTTCTGTAATAGATTTGTGTTTCTCTGCACAAATATTTGAACTTATTGTTATTTTTGGGGTTTATATGACATGAGTTTTCTGATCCGGCCCCTTTGGGATCAAAGTCGTTTGGATACGGCCCCCGGACCAAAATGAGTTTGACACCCCTGATCTAAATCATCCTGACCCTAACGTGATTTAAGATTAGAAATTTCAGAATCGGTCAAACGCAGATAACAAATTAACTTTAAAGGGACTGGGTAGAGCCTTTACTTTTTTCAGTTGAACCTGGGTTGCCAGTGCCTAAACCTTCATATAGACGAGACATTCCACTTTTTGTCATTCTCAGTTTTAGAGCATGGAAACCCGACGTAAATAAACACACGTGGAACTACTCACCTTTTTACTTTTAACGCTTCAAACTGGATTAATAGTGCTGTTTTGTGGACTTGATGTTATTATTTGCGGAGGATCATTTCTATGAATAATGTGGATGAGATGCTGCGCTTTAAATTTAATACTGAACGAAAAGTGAGTAATAAAGACTTTATATATAAGGCTTTATATAAGGCTTTGTCCCAAGTTTGCATTTTGCGTCTCTTTGTTCGTTAGAGATCACAAAAACAATATCCTACGTGTGTCATTAGTAGGTTTATGAAAATAGTGTGAATTTAATTTTGTCGGGTTCGGACACAAATATCTTAATGCCTGTCGGGCTCGGGTTGGATTCGATCGCAGCTCCGTTGGACGCCGGCCAAGCTCGGACATAAAATCTCAGCCCGATCCACACGAGACGGCAGTGGCTCAGTTGGTAGAGCATTCGCCCACTGATCTGAAGGCTGGTGGTTCAAATCCCGCTCTCGCCGTAAGCGTCATGGGTCAACATAAGCGTCATTGAACGATCATGGTGACCTGCAGTGTGATTCCAGCTCCCACAGATGAATGCTGTCATTGTGTCCTTGGACAAGACACTTAACAAGACACAAGATGCTTCATGTGAAAAGCTCAGAATGTCCAGAATTCACTCCCTGAGCTTCAGAGGCTGCACTAGCACTGATTGGCTATTGGTGATGGGGTTTATGTAGTGAGGATTCATGTCAGAGAGAGTCCTTTTAGGCATCAGAACTGGCAACCCAAATGAGACACTAACGTATAACATGATATTTTTGTAATATACAGGGTAGCCGTGGGGTCTTAAAAGTCTTAAATTATGTTCTCCAAATCTTATTTTTTTCACAAACCTGGCCTGCACTGCAATGTTAAATGGATGGAAGAAAAAAGAAACAACAACGTGAAATCATGCTCTTAGATTCTAGATATAGTACCGTAGTTGGTTGGTCATCATTAGAATTTGATCTGGAGTTTTTCGCTCGCATAATGGGTGCGATGTTGGTCTTAATTTTCATTTAAGTGGTCTTTAAAAAAAAGTCTTAAATTTGGGGTAGTCAAACCTGGGGATACCCTGAATTAAAGGTTGTATGGAGGATTTTTTTTGTTTCAAATTGTCAATGAAAGTTTAAAATACCATTACAGAGATGCAGCAGCTTTGTAATTATGATGACCAAAAAAAAAAAAGAATGAAAATCTATCAACTGTGGACGTAGTGAGGACAGATAAACATCAGCCAATAGAAAACGAGGCTCCTTCATTTTCAATTGGCTGTTAGGTTGTCAATCAAACTCCCTAGTGTAACTGAGTCGTCGGCGTGTGGGGATTATGTGGTTTATGCAGCGGTTCTTAGAGGCTTTTTCAAACTGTTGCTTCCTCGCATTTCGCACAAAGTTTGTCGTGATGGCGGACGAGAATCCACGACCAGTTCGCCGCAAAAGAAAGTCCGTTTTTGAGGTCGCTGAAAGAAGAAGAGAAGGAGAAAAGGACAAACTGAGGTGATTCTTGGAGATTCCTTCCACCGATGGTGCAACTGAAACAGACGAAGGGTCTAAAAACTGACGCGTCGGTCACTAAATTACCTCTAGACAGGAAACTTCAACAGTAATTCTGAACGCGCACAAGGACTGTCACTGTATTTCTCTCTGTATTTTCTCCTCTATACAACCTTTAAGAATAAAACTGCATTAGAACTGTCATCAGAAAAAGCTTTATTTGATTTGAACATGTCTACCTCATATCTGGAGACAGAGATGAGTCACATTTATGAAACTGAAATCAAAATCTTCTTCCTTCAGCCTCACTACTTCCCACCAAAAAATGTACACGTTTTGATCCAGCAGCACATTATTTTTGGACACGACTTAAACCTCCCTGTACTTCCTCTTTATAGCACCACTGTTTACTTTATGTTCCTTATTTCATGTAAACATCTCATGCCAGGAACAGACCCATCTTGCATTCGTCTCCTATCAGCTCCCTCCTGCACAGTGTCAGAGCTAAAAGCCATGTGCTAACCTGACACGAGCCATAATAATAACCAAACATTTAGACGTGGTTAAATCGCTGGTTTTCAACAGTGACCGAGACCATGTTTTGCCGTTTGGTTGACAGCCAAGTGAATTTAAAGTGCATATGATAAGTTTATATTACTTTGTTTCTCGGTTTGGTGGGATAAAATTGGCAGTTTGTGGGGAAAAAAGCTGAGAAAAAAGTACAAAAATACAGGAAGTTGCGGTGAGTTCTAAAACAAGATTCCTCTGTCTATGTTATCAACACTGAAAGTTCCAACCAAAACACAGAGACAATTAATAAGCAAGGAAGCCATTTTTCTGTCAGCTGAAACATTCATTTAAAAAATAAAGGTGTTGTCATGTATTGCTCTTAGCCTAATCATAACTATTCTGCAATTTAAAGCCACAGTATGCAACTTTTTAGCTAAGAAAATAGACTAAAATAAAAGCATTCTGGTCATGTTTATTAGACTTACTTAGACAAACTTTAAGGGAAATTATTTGAACACCGTAGCTCACACATCACAATATAATATAATAACAAAGAGAATATATACAAATGGTAAAATAAATTCTAAATAAGTAGCAGAAAAGAGCAAGAGACCAAATAGTCAAATAAGACATAATTATAGAAATGTAAATGTACAAGTCAGAATTCAATATTGCACTGAAAGGTTTGAAAATAAATGAAAAGTGAGCGGGCTTGCATCTGCCTGTTCATCGAAATGTTGTTCTTTTGGCTATAATGTCCTAGCCAGGCCAATCAGCGCCGTGCTGTGAAGCCATGACTGTGTCCCTTTTGTGGTACAACACAACAGTAAACAGAGTGGTTGAGATGGATGTAGATGGAGACATACATTCTGTGTTGGCAACGATTCCCAAGCCAATGATGTTCATTTTGTCTTCTTATATACTTTAACTTCTTAGGTTCTTTTTAAAGACAATGCAGTAAAGTGTATTTACCTTGTTGACATGTTTCGGCTGCTGCTGCTTCATCTTCAGAACTGTCACCGGTGTTGGTGGTGACGTGTCGTATATCAGCTGTTGTTACTTCCTGTAGGCGTGGTCAGCCTGATGGACCTGGCAGGTCGCTCAGACTGATCACGCCCCCCGTCGCCCGGTGTCTCTGGAGGAGGGTGTCCCAGGTGTGTGAAAGGAGGAACGCGCCGTCATCACGGTTAATGCTGTCAGTGCCTCGTTTCCTGATTTCAATGGCCTCCCTGATCCAGCGTTTGAACTTGTTGTTTTCCGATCCGATGACCTGAGCCCCTTCCAATCCATAATGTGGTTGTTCCTTTTACAGTGTCTGATATGGCGGATTTTAGGTTTTCCTATTCTGCTTTATCTTTTTGTGTTCTGGTGAGTCTCCCTGACGTTTCCTTTTCGCATTCCTTTTGGTGTTCCTTTTTTCGGATGTGAAATCAGGAAACGAGGCACGGACAGCATTAACCGTGATGACGGCGCGTTCCTCCTTTCACACACCTGGGACACCCTCCTCCAGAGACACCGAGCGACGGGAGGCGTGGTCAGTCTGAGCAACCTGCCAGGTCCATCAGGCCGACCACGCCTACAGGAAGTAACAACAGCTGATATACGACACGTCACCACCAACACCGGTGACAGTTCTGAAGATGGCTTGCAGCTAGCAGCCGAAACATGTCAACAAGGTAAACACACTTTACTGCATTGTCTTTAAAAAGAACCTAAGAAGTTAAACGATTCCCAAGATCGAGGATTTAAAGCCGGAACAAATAGAATGTTTGGTGAATTTTATCAAGGGAAAAGACGTTATTGCCATTCTTCCTACAGGATTTGGCACATTACAGATGTCACAACCAAACAGCAGCGATTGGTTAAATAAAAAAAAAAACGCCTACCGTCGAGCGAACGAATCTTAATGCTGCAATTTCAGACGGTTTCCATGAAGTGAAACCGGATACTAATGTCTCACAGCATGGCATAAAATGTATCTATCTCCATGGAGAATGTTCCAAAGTATGGCTTTAACTTTCTATTTCTATGGAATCATGCAGGTGACATTCCTCCTCCAGAAAGTTACATACTGTACCTTCAAGTTTTGACCCTTGTTTACGTTATAGTTGCTTGGTAACAGTTAGGCAGCGAAATAGAGACATGCACGTCCAGCAAAAATTGCAAATGCGTGCTAGGTCTAAAGACAAAAATAGCGCCAAAAAAAAAAAAAAAAGAAAGAAATTCAAGGTTCAAATTTCAAGGTGTCATTGAAATAAAAATGTGTGAGCTTCAAAGAACTGCAGTGCGGATCTCTTTCTTTTTTTTGTATTACCGCTACATAAGGCTGTGCAGTTAATCGAATTTTGATCGCGATTTTAATTTGTGTGTCAAACGATCTCCAAACTCATATAATCAAGTTGAAACGATTTAAGCTCAAGTTTATTTTGGGATATTTTAATATGAATAAGTATATTTATTTTATGTTTTAAATATAGAGATTGCAGAACAGCTGGATATATTGTTTATTTTGGATATGTTTATGTTTTTCTATGCCTTATTTCATGTTCGAAGCATATTTTATTCATTTTATGTTTTATACATCGCAAAACTGCTCTAAGGTTCATATTTGTAGCCTATATTTATTTTCAATTTGAAAGTTTTGCATAAATTATATATTTTTTTGAGCGAGAAATGCTGAATAAATGCATCGTGTAACTAAAAAATAATCGTTTGAATCATCGTGATTTCAATATTGACCAAAATAATCGTGATTTTTTTCCATAATCGAGCAGCTCTACCTCTACACATGTCATATCCGCAGCTGGTGTCCATTCAGGAAGTCAAATTATAAACTTCACCAAAATTTAAAAGATTTTAGTCAAATCTTATTATGATGTTTACTATGTTTTTGTCAAACGGGTAGTATAATCTGTCATATGCACTTCAACAATATTTTGGTGGGAATATACAACCCCCTTCACTGCTCAATAAATCCCACCACCACAACTGCCGGAGTTTCCCCATTCTTTTCCATACTAAGTGGCGTCAATGGCTTCCTGTCGTCACATCAAAGTCTCTATACCAATAACTTTTTTCATATTTTCTTGTGGTTTTGGCGATCGTAAAGAAGTCTAAACTGTTTAGTCTCGGCGGCGGTCTCCGGGCTGACTTATGGGCCCTGGTGCCTGGTGTGACCAAGACTCCCCCACTCCGCGCAAAAGGAACGCGACTCTCAGCCAAAACGCGTAACCACGAAACGACGCCAGCATTCTCTTATCTGATACGACGCTGCTTCCCGCTGCGGAGAAGTGGTGAAATAGATTCTCGCGGTTTCATAAAGCGGGGTGATGGTTAAATGAAAAGAAAAAAAAAAAAAAGTAGGAGTAGAGTGGGAGACGTGTGTGTTAAAGTAATCATGCTTTGAGGTTCCATGAAAGCCCATCGGGGAGTAGTATACTGGATTCACTGATTTGTAAATGTCACAAAAAGAAATAGTTGTCATGCTAACAATTTTACTCAAATATTAAGTAACCAGGCTGGTTTTGAGCAGGGGCGTTTTTGAGAAAAGGGCAGGACGGGCAAATGTTTAGGGGGCCCAAGCTTCAAGGGGGCCCCAAAACTTAATTTAGATATTTGAGTTTTATTTTGAAATTATATCTACATTTGTACAACCATGTCATATTTAAAAAGTGTTCTGGTGTTTTATTCTAATTTTGTGACAGAAAAGTTACACTCTCGTTGTTGTCTTTGGTCTCGCAAATGCAAAATGGTCCTGATTTTGGATTGTCTCTTCAGAACGCAGGCGGAGACCCGGCAGTAAGCAGTACAGTCAACCCGCTCAACACCAAGAGGTCAAAGGTCAAGACAGAAGCTGAAGGACCCCTGCCCATCTCACCGTCCACTCAGGTACAAAATTAAACCTTGTAAATGGGCAACCACTGATAAACATTTATATGTTACCTATACTAAATGCTCTTTTGATTTTCTCTCATCGCTATGTAGCTGTATTTAAAGCAAAATAATTTAACATTTTACAACTGTATTGTCTCTATCTATATGCCTCTAGCAAAAAGGTTTCAATAGAATGTTTAAGTGTGTACTGCAATTTTTAGATATTACCTTTTTTAGCATCTTAACTAGGGTTGCATCGAAATAAAAATTTGTGGCTGAAACCGAAATCGAAAAAAAAAGTAAACGCTTGGTCGAATACTGAAACCGAAAGTGAATATCAAATGCAGTTAAGTTTTTTACTATTTGTGTTTTTTAAAGAAAGTAAATGTTTATATAATATTCTTTAAATATTCCAGTAGCCTTTCCAGTAAGTGTTTCATTCATATTAGACTAAGCTTTCAAATAAAACAACAATTCTAAAAAAAAACTTAACTGCACCTTATTTGATTGCGTCATTGCCTCACACGCCTCCATTCAGCCTTACTTTTAACTCATTCCACCGCAAGCCGATATTGCAATATATGATTGAATATATTCGGTTGCAGAATATTCAGTGCATCCCTAATCTAAACAACGGATACATTTACATTTATTTACTTGTAATAAACTGTTAAGGTTCAAAACGAGACCGCTGTGTGCTGTTTTCATCTAAATATAAAGCATTTTTATCCTCCACGAACCAAGAAATAAGGGTGGTGTGCTGTTAGAATGCCAGTTGTTGTAACATTAGCGTAATGGCAAAACTCTGCTCTGGCCTCTGAAAGTTGTGAAAATCATTTATAAACTCAATGCTGTGAATAATTAGAATGCTACAATTGCATTAACAAAAAAAGGAATAACTTTGTATCTCTGCAAACACTGAACCAGCTCTGTTTACAATATTTAAGGCAGATAAAATTTGCAGATTTATATTATGGACACCAGTAAAATTGACAAAAATAGCAAATGCTTTTTAACAAGGGTTTAAAAAGTCCATCTTGGCGTATTACATTGTTTTTTTCTGTTTGTGTTGTCCATACCAAACTAAAGTCACGTGTTTATTTGGGGGTTAACCTTCGACACCTTTAACTACATTAACTCCATCCATCTTCTCTTGTACGTCTACACAGCCTCTTACCAGTAATACCTCTTACATTAACCACAATAGATTACTTTTTAAATGCGATTAATTAAGCCACCGCCGCGCCTCTATTTCAGATTGATCAGAAGGTAATGAATAAAAATGCTGTTTAAATCAATGCGTCGCCGCTGGTTTGATATCTAGAAACAACTCATTAGGATTACGGAGAAGATAAGATAACACAGATGCAAAATAGTACTCGCAAATGTTTGTCCCAAGTATTGACCACAGATTTGGTTAAAAGATGCAGCCGAACGCGCACATTTGTCATTTCTTCTCATCGGAGTGGGCGCATTAATCTTAAAGTGTTCTCTGGCTGTAGGATCACGGAGGAGGGGTCTTGGACTTGAGCGAGGATCTGGATAAAGACGAGTGTAAACAGGAACCTGAGGCCATCTACGAGACCAACTGTCACTGGGAGGGCTGCAGCAAGGAGTATGACACCCAGGATCAGCTTGTGCATGTGAGTATTTGCTAAAGGGCCCATATTACGCTTTTTTCTGATCTATGTTATAATGTTCCTCATCAGAAACATACCCAGAGTTGTGTTTTGTTTCATTCACACCTTTACACCCAACTGACCTACTGTGGAATCCTGCATTTTATGATATGCAGGATTCCCACCTGGTGCCTCCGCTCAATTTCATTTCTCTCCAGCAACTAGGTCAGAAATCAGAATACAATAGACGGTTCACAAAAAACCCGGAAGTGCGAGTTCGGGCATCAACCAATCAGTGTTGTCAACAATTACCAAGATCGAGGATTTAAAGTCGGAACAAAGAGAATGTTTGGTGAATTTTATGAAGGGGAAAGACGTTATTGCCCTTCTTCCTACGGGATTTGGGAAAAGCTTAATACACCAGTTATCCCCTTTAGCAGCACATTACATGTCACGACCAAATAGCAGCGATTGGTTAAATGATAAAAAGTACCCGCCTACTGTCGAGCAAACAAAATCAAAGGCGAGGTCAGACAGTGTGTACAAAGTGAAACGAAGTAAAACCAGCAGATGAATCAGTCTAGGATTCCACAGTATGTCATGAAACATTTTCTATCTCCACGGACATAAGTGGATACGGCCCCTACAGCAGGTTATAAGTAAGATCCATGGAGAGGCAAGCCTGCTCACAGTACGAATGTATGTATAACAACATACATTAAAGCAATAAAACAAATACCGTATTTTTCGGACTGTAAGACGCACTTAAAATACCTTAATTTTCTCAAAAATCGACAGTGCGCCTTATGTATTATTTCTGGTTGTGCTTACTGACCTCAAACCAATTTTCACACACATTCCACTGAGTCGTATCCTTTAGTCTGACAGAAGCTGGCCACATCAGCCACAAGGAGCGAGCTGTTTTTTTTAATGCTTATAGTTTATGCAAATGAGCCAGGTGGTTTTAAGTTTTGTTTCTGTAAAACTTAAACAAATGTGCACAAAGCTGCATTAAACACTTTATTACTCAATGTATATTTGAGTCGTCCTTGTAGGAAAAAAACAAAAAAAACTGAAATTATCCACCCACATTCACATTCATAATACACATTCACCAAGACAGGGAGGCAACGCCGGGCGAATTACACCACGATCTGCCAAAGGATCGTGGACAACTGGACTAAGGGATCAGTCTCAAGTGTCGTCCGTTTGTTTTCACTTTATGCGCCTTATAATCCGGTGTGCCTCATGTATGAAAATAGACGAGAGAATTCAACATTACTGATATTGTACCTCATAATCTGATGCGCCTTATAGTCCGAAAAATACGGTATAAACACTCACAAACACATATAATACTATAATGTGGAATACCCCAGGGACAAATTGGTAGAGGACCACCCCACCAGAAACATTACCTAATTATTTACTGCGGTGCATTTAAAAGAGCTTTTAGTGTTTTCTGGGTAATACTAGCAACAGCTAGCATGCAAACATGTACTTCCTGATTCTGGACCAGTAAAACTTTTATAATTAAATGCAAACAGGACCTGGTTGACCTATTTTGACCTCAAGAGCTGCTTATGGAAGACACATTTTGCACAAATACGTGGGGAAAAAAAAATCTGAGATCTTTTAACTAAGAAATGAGGAAAATTATGATAAAAATGAAAAGCTCGGATGATTTTCTTCTCGCAACAGTGACAATATTTCATTCACAGCCAATATTTCAAACTTGAGTTAAAAGTAAAAGGAAAACACGACAGTACATCTTAATTAAACGCCTTTACTCGAATCGTGCACTTGACCAAAACTCCCAAACACCTTCTTTGTGTCCCTCATTAAACGTGGCTGTGATCTTTCCCGTCTGCCGGTAATGAGCCCGCGGGCCCTCGCCAAATCCAACCGCAGCTGTAACCCCCACTCCCCATCCCGCGACCCCTCACCCACCTCGACCTCCGACCCCCGACCCCTCACTCTCCAACCCGGGCCCGTAAATCCAGTCCCCCCTCGTGGGTTGAGCTCGCCGGTCGTCACGTGAACACTAAGAGGTGAGCGTGTCAGGACCAAAGACCCGAGAGCTGATGGGAGTTCACTACAAGTCAGAACCAGGGAGAACTTTGGCCCTCCCCGGCTCCCGTAGTGTGTGAAAGCATGCCAATTTGCGAGGAAAGGACAGCTGAGGCAATCTGCTGAGGTCAATGCGTTTTAAAGCCATGGTGTGTAACAAAGTTTGACAATACAGACTGGGAAATCATTATGGTTTGATGAAGTGGCTGCTAAAAGACCAAAGTTGGAAGTGAAGGCGTTAAAGCGGAAATTGTCAGTCCCTCGTGACCGTAAAGTGTTAGCAGCTACACTAAACTATGTACGTACTTCTTTAGTTATTGTTTAGCAGTCTGTAAATTTTGAATATTTTCTCTTCAGATTGCTTTTTCGGTTGGATATGCCATCGCTCTGCTTCAAATGTTCCACAACATGACATTAAGCAGATTGCCTACATGAAGCTCTTTTTTAAAATGCAAATGACTGTTTCCCACGGACATTTTTCCACTGTCTGATATCCTCTGTGGCTGAAGTATTCTCTGATCAAGCGTTTTGCATCGGCTCATACGATATATGGGAGCACAAAGTCTGGAGGAGTACAGACGGTTTCCTCCCCATTTTTAAACCGATTCTCCTAAATGCTGCCGATACGCCATTATACAGTAGCTACAAGTTAGAAACACGTTCAGTAAGTTCTGTGGTCGTCTGGAACATGTCAAATACATCTGCTTATATCAATATACGGTGGAAATAAGTTCGATATAAGTTACAGATAGGTTCAAAACATGTTACTCTTAAGTTATGTGTACGCTAGACATTTTCTCAATGTGTTTGGACTTGTGAGAAACTTACAATTAACGTGCTTTGAACCTATGTGTAATCGAGCTTATCTCCAACGCATATTAACGTATGCAGATGTATTTGACATGTTCCAGACGACCGCAGAACTTACTGAACGTGTTTCTAACTTTTAGCTACCATATAAGTTACACATAGGTTCAAAACACGTTGCTCAGAAATTCTGTGTACGCTAGACATTTTCTCAACGTATTTGGACTTATGAGAAACTTACAATTAACGTGTGTCAATGATCATATAACTTACCTACAACTTATGGCCCACGTATGTAGGACGTATAAACATACGCTGACATATGTCGAGAAATTTTTCGACGACTTTGCCGTATGTCGCCGTATGCCAGCGTGCTTCAGCGTGCTCATAACTTATACAATACTTACCTAGAACTTATCCGACGCACGCCAGCGTATTTACCACATTTTTCATACGTCAAGGTGTGACTATTACATTTGTGCACTTACAGGTAGTTTAAATACATAGAATTCTGACTGTGAGTGGGGTTGCCTCATCAGCTGATTAGGATTCGTTTGCTTAACAGTAGGCAGGTACTTTTTTAATTTAACCAATTGCTGCTATTTGGTCATGATGTACAGTATGTAACGCGCCAAATCCCGTAGGAAGAAGGGCAATAACGTCTTTCACCTTGATAAAATTCACCAATGATTGTCTTTGTTCCGGCTTCAAATCCTCGATCTCGGGAATCGTTGCCAACACAGAATGTCTGTCTTCGTCTACATCCATCTCGACCGCTTTGTTTACTGTTGTGCTGAACCACAAAAAGGACCCAGACAGACGCTTGAGTTTGACGTCATGGCTTCACAGCTCTTCGCTACAACTTCCGGGCTTCTTGCAAACCGTCTGGTGTATTCCGATTCCTGATCTAGTCGCTGGAGAGAAATGATTTAGCCTGGTTTGGTCTGGATGGAGAAAAGCCGATGGCGGACTCAACACCAGAAAAATTACACAATGCACTAGGGATACAACAATACCTGAAATATCGTAATATCGTATCGTCAAAAGTCTCACAATAATATCGTGGAAAATCACAATATATCGAATTACAAGTCTCTTTTCTTAAGTTAATAGTTATGGTGATTTTTGTCTTCCTTTGTGATTCTTATTCTGTAAAGCACTTTGAATTACTTTGAGTATCAATTGTGCTTTACAAATACACTTGCCTTGCCTCGCCATGGTGCAGCAGAAGCTAAAAACCAGAGGGAACTACATAGACCATGATCCTTTGCTGTTTTAGTGCAGACTACATGAAGAAATAACTGTTATGAATCACTTTTAAATCTTAATTCTTCATATTATATCAGGACAAAAGGCTTTTAAAAGGAAAAAGTATCATTTTCACAATTTTTGTAAACCTCCGCAAAATATCGCAATAAATATCGAACCGTGAGATGCGTATCGTAAAAATATAGTATTGAAGGATTTTGATACTGTTACATCCCTACAATGCACCTTTACCTTGTCATTTTTATTTTATTATGATTATGAAATATAAAGACTCACTGTGTAACTTTTTCTGGTGGAGGGCAAGTGTTTGTCGCCATGGAGATGTTATTACTTTGCCTGGAATGTTCCACAGTACGCCATTAAACTCATCTATCTTACATTTATTCAGTTGTTGATGTTTACTTTTAGCTCACCTCACCATAGATCTAACTTGTAACTCGGACTTTTGGCTTCACCTGCTTGTTTCCATGGAGATAGATCAGTTTAATGACATACTGTGGAACATTCTGGTCAAAGAAATGATATCTGAGTGGAGACAAACAGAAAAGTTACCCATTGCGTCTTTAAAATTGCCATATGCATGTTGATTGGCACAAATTTCAGGAAGTTTCAGTGATACAAAATTGTTTTTAAGCATTTGAAATCAATAATCCTAAATACAAAAATTCTTTCCAAATACAACTTAAAAGTAACTACATCTTTATACTCCAGAAATTCAGTTGTATTTTATCTTGATTTTTAATTTAAGACAAAAAAAGTGTTCTGAAATGTCTAGGTTTATTCGATTGTTTAGCAGTTTTTATTCCAATTCAAAACCTGCACAGTGAAGCCTTATTTAACCATTTGAAATCAAGAAACATAAATACAATTTTTTTCCAAATAGAACTTAGAAGTAGCTACATTTTTAACTCCAGAAATTGTATTGTACCCAACTTTTTTTTGGCAAACCGTTTTTTCCGTGACAGCTCCTCCCCGAGCAGGTTTTGTCTGGTCTCGACCGTCTCACTAAATCAGCAGAAACACACACCTGCCGTTTCACTTTTGTGCTCCCAGACTCCAAAATACCGAGTTTGTGCCGAATATAACCTGCGCATAGAGGCCACACACTTGTTCTTCTGGTCCGTCTCAGCTACAAATAGAAGTGAGGGATTGTGGGTAGGGATGTCCTTGTGCTCAGGGTGGTGCTGTTGGGCGTGTGGCTGTTTGTGGTGGAAAGAGGAAAGCATCTAAGTAAAGCGCTATGGTGAAACATCAGCTAAAGATATACTGTGTAACTTTTCTGGAGGAGGGTATGCGGCACTTGGTTGTCTCTATAAAGATGTTATTGCTTTGGAATATTCCACAGTAAGGATTACCGTATTTTTCAGACTATAAGGTGCACCGGATTATAAAGCGCAATATCAATAATGTTGAATTCTCTCTTCTATTTTCATACATAAATCACACGGGATTATAAGACGCATTAAGTGAAACAACTGGAATGGACAACACTTGAGACTGATCCTTAGTCCAGACGTCCACGATCCATTGGCGGATCGTGGCGTAATTCGCCCGGCGTTGCCTCCCTGTCTTGATAAATGTGTATTATGAATGTGAATGTGGGTGGATAATTAAAGTGTTTTTTTTTTCTGCGATGACGACTCAAATATACATTGAGTAATAATGTATTTAATGCAGCTTTGCGCACATTTGTTTAGGTTTTACAGAAATGAAACTTAAAACCAAATGGTTAATTTGCATAAACTATAAGCACTGAAAAAAACAGCTCGCTCCTTGTGTGCTGATGTGGTTCAGCTTCTGTCGGTCTTACTGACTACGATAGTCGTAATGCTCCTACAATCCATCATGCGGTGCAGCCAAATTCGTACTAAAACATTTTGACAGATTTTTGAGCGCCGTGTGCCACATAAAATCGGTTCAAAGTCAGTAAGCACAACCAGAATTAATACATAAGGTGCACCGGATTATAAGGCGCACTGATGATTTTTGAGAAAATTAAAGGATTTTAAGTGTGCCTTGTAGTCCGAAAAATACGGTAATATCCATGGAAAAAAGCAAATGGCACCACCATGTTAAGTTTAAGGTCAGATCTTTTTTTTTTGAGCAATAAAAACACTAAGATACATAATTGTGTCATACTGTGGAACATTGTAGGCTACGCAGTAACATCACAATGGAGACAACCAGATGGCTGACTCTACACCAGAAAAGTTACATAGTGTATCTTTAAAATTTTGTATCTAAGCCACAGTTAATTGTTCAAAATACCCATGTAACTGAACTAAAATCTATACTTAGTTATTGTACAACAAAAACAAATAATAAGTTAAAAAATGCTTGTACAAAACAGAACTAGTTCTTTTTTCACTTTTCACAACTTTCAGAGACCAGAGTGGAGTTAAAATGCAGTACACAGTGAACTTATTTTGACCTCAAGAGCTGATTTAACAAAATATCTGTGCAGGAACAAGATAAATTTTGCTCAAACGCATGCACTTTATTGCACAACAAAAACAAATGTTAAGTTAAAAATGCTTATACAAAAGAGAACAACAAAACTTTTTCGCTTTTCTCAACTTTCAGAGACCAGACCAGAGTTAAGAACTGGCATGCTAACAGCCTGCTTCCTGATTATCAGACAATAAAACACTGCAGCTAGTACACAGTGGACTTATTTTGATCTCAAGAGCTGCTTATACAAAATATCTCTACTGGAACTGGACAAATTTCGCTCAAATACAGGTCCTTTAAAATTTTTAGTAATTAATTCAGCCAGTAAGTACCATTTTTGTAAATTCTGAAATCAAACACACAAAAAAATCCCAATAATTTGAAATAAATATAGATCGAAACAACAACAACCACTTAGAACTCGTCACCACTTTCAAAATTATCTTTACGACCCAACCATGACACAACAAAACCCTTGTAAAGCACAAATAGCCCAGTTTTGTTTTGTCTTACGCATCTTTAAGGACCTTCAGTCACACACTTCCTTTACCTCAGAGAATAGACCGTAAACAAGATAGTGACTTTTTCCTGTCTCTTCTGTCCTTCAGCGAGGAAATCCACCAACACTCGCGCCGCCTGAAATAACAAATGACATCTTTACACTTATTTTCTGCTTTGAGTGAGTGAATAGCGGCTGTCACTTGTAACGGATAGGCCCGTAATGGATAGGCCCATTCATCTGACTGCGTGTGTTGGAAAGAGGGAAGCGTTTGGTGGGAAAAAGGACAAGAATTTGCTGAGTGGACCTACGCGTAAACAAAATCAGTCTATTTTTGTACCATGTGGTTTGAATTTGGCTGGAAAAAACCCTCACTAGTATCTGTCATCGGAAAGCTAATGTAATTTTGTGTTATTATGTTATCTATTATAATATTATTGGATTGGGTTTTTATGTTGCTATGGTATTTAGACAATCAGATACAATAAAAGTTAAAAGCAAAGACTGAGCGCGGCATCCAAGACAAATATTATTCGTTTATAGGCTTGGTATGATTAAATTACTTTACATTATTAAGTTCATGTTGTTGTTTTAGTTTTTTTTTTTAAGTTATTACATCTTGAGTAGGGCAGCACCATGAATCAAATGCAATATTAAAAAAAAAAAAAAAAAAAGGTAATTTATTCACTAAATTTACCATATTGACAAAGTTTGCTCAATGACGTTCATTCAGAATTCCTTACTTTTATCAAAAATAGATATACCGCTTTTTTTTTTTTTTTTTTTTTACTTTATTTTGCCAAATTTTCCATCATGCAGTGGCACAATGTTGGATTTATTATTTTTTAAAATTAATTTATTTGTTTATTTATTTATTTCAATTTCAATTAGATTTCCAATTTAGGATTTTAAATAAAGATTCAGATTTTAAACATGTCTAAAAGCAATGAGAGAAGATTGAAATATGATCTGCTAGTGCTATTTTTTTGTTATCTATAAAAATAAGATGATTATTCTACTGTCTATCTATTATACAAAAATATTGAAATATTGATATATCGTATCGTTTAATTTGATGATACAGTATCGATATCAGGGACTGCTGTATTGATATATCGCCAAGAGTATTTTTTGGTGCATTTTAAGAAATTATTTTGTTACAGTGCTACAATTTTGTTGCTTGTTTAGTGGAAGGAAACTTGTTTATGCGACACATTTGACATTTTCACTGTTTTGACTTTTAGTATCACAGCCATGTATCGAATCAATTTAAAATCTATCATATTGAATTGTATTGAATTGAAAGTGCATTGTTTCAAGATATGTATCGTATCGTGGCCTATGTATCGAGATATGTATCGTATCGTGGCCTATATATCGAATCATATATCGTATTGTGGCCTGTGTATCAAGATATGTATTGTATCTGCAACTTCTTAATGATACCCAACCCTATTGTCTATTGTCAAGACGACTACTACTGAAACTTTTTCCGTATTACACAAATTGCATCGATTTTGATACTAAAAAAATTTGCTCAATGCTCCTTTATAGAAATATAATGTAATTTTCATGTACAAAATATTAGTACTTTTAAAAACCTTTGCTTAAGGTTTTAAATTAAACACAAATTACACTAGAAAAAACAATATCTCGGTTTTGATTTTACTTTAATTGAGTAGATTCAACTTAACAAGTATATGTGTTTTTCTTAATTCAAGCAATATTCAATTTTGTTTCTTATTTTAAGTGCAAAAAGTTGTTGTTTTTCGCATTTTAAGTGTTGCAAGGTGCATTTTCATATTTTAAGTGCAAAAAGTCTTGTTCCACTGGCAAATCATTTTACTTGTCAAGTGAAATTTACACAAATCATGATAAAACTTTCTTAATTCACGTCATCTTAACTCGACTAGATTTAGCGTTTTGCAGCTTATGTCCGGATAATGTGATTTTTTTTTTTTTTTTGCAGTATCAATACTAGTTTCGATATTTGACGATTCAGTTTGAAATATATCAAAAAATATCAAAAATAAACAGCAAAAGTATTAGTTACGATCATTTAAGTTCTAATTTTGTGCACGCGTTTTAATTCATGTTTTTTTCTATCTCCAGCACATCAACAACGACCACATCCACGGCGAGAAGAAGGAGTTCGTGTGCCGCTGGGATGAGTGTTCCCGGGAGCAGAAGCCCTTTAAGGCGCAGTACATGCTGGTGGTCCACATGAGGCGCCACACCGGGGAGAAGCCACACAAGTGCACGGTAAGAACAGGACGAGGAGCTAAGCCCGTCCAGGCCAGCGCTAAACAACCTGAGCAGAGGCAGATGGAGGTCTCAGGGCAAAAACACAAGAGCGTGCATTCCCATAATATAGTTATAACTCCAAACATGTGGGGCGGGAGTCAGGGGAGTAGCTCGTTTGTTTTTGAGGTTATAGTTTTTGCACATATGGGTCAGGTTGGGACAGTGAGTTCACGTAGGGAGGCTTGGTATCCAGGCGTTTCAGAAGGGTGAAGATTTAGAGCCGTTGCCATAGCATTTAGCAATTTAAAACAAAAACCTGACGTCTTTTGAATGGTGAAAAATCCTCAAAATGTTGCAGCTCACTCTTTTCTTGTTTATTTTTTATTTTTTTTGAGTGATAAAAACACAACCAAAGATACATAATTATGCCATACTGTGGAACACTGAACGTTAAAGATGCACTGTGTAACTTTCCTGGTGCAAAGTCAGACATGGAGATGTTATTGCTTTGCTGGAATGTTCCATGATATGACATTAAACACATCTATCAAGCAAATCGACATGGTTTATAAGTAGGGCTGTACAATATGGCGATAAAAAATTGTTATCTGATACTTTTACTATGTTTTTTTGTCACTTATCTTCATAGTGATTCAGTTAGTTTGAGTTTAATGTAGATAAATGTCAAAACACGGACTCTTCCTATTGGTCAGGAGCAGGGGTGTAGTGGAGTTCTCCCGAATTGTGAAAATAATAAATATAAAATAGCTACTACTTAAACGTCAAACTGGAGCTACTGGCAATAGTGAAGATAAACTGCATAGGCTCATGATATCTGCATTACTGTTCTATAGTGACCTGAGACATGAGGGGACCGGGACTGAACCAGGACTAAACCAGGACTGAACCAGGACTGAACCAGGACTGAACCAGGACTGAGTGTCGGGATGGGCCCACGTAGACTGTTGGGTGACCAGAAGCGAAAGGATCATTGCAGAGCTCCATGTCCCACCGGGCTAAGCGCAGCCATCACCCGATCGCGCTTTGCAGACACCCTGATCCACGGGCTCGGGGTTCTCGCTCTCGCTCTCAAGTCCAAGATTAGTCCTGGTTTAGTCCTGTTTAAGACCTGGTTTAGTCCTGCTTTAGTCCTGCTTTAGTTCTGGTTAGTCCTGGTTTAGTCTTGGTTCAGTCCTGGTTCAGATCTGGTTTAGTGCTCCTGGTTGAGTCCTGGTTTACTCTTGGTTTACTCCTGGTGTAGTTCTGGTTTAGTTGAGTCCTGGTTCATGTGTTGTAGCCTGTGATTTATCTTCTGTAGGTGATTATAAACAGCATTAATGTTGATAACATGATTCCGCATCATTTTGAGTAAAAAACCCATCAACATCGATTTCGTGATCGTGATCTTGACTGTTGAAAATCTTGTATGATATGATTTTTTTTAGCATATCTTCCACCCATAAATGTAAATCAACAAGTACGTGTTTATTCATACTTTATAATTATATCCAAACGGACTTGAAAAAAGATCTACCTTATCAAAAGCAGATGCAAAATGTCAATAAGCATTCCCAGGCTTGCCAAACAGAATTATTTAGTGGTCGAAATGAACTGAACGTGGCCTCTTCCTGTGTAATTATTCTAAAATTATTGTGGTTTCATTTTATAATATCTATACAGTATACATTCAGAACCAATATAAAACATTATTACTAGTAAACTATCTGAAACACTAGTAAACTTATTTAAATATGAGTCCAAATCTGAGCTCTGAAGTCTTGGAAAAGTTTTAAAGCGGCAGAGAATTCCAAGGCCGTTGCAACATCCACATTATTATGATTACGTGTGAAACTTTATCTTCTAAAGCAAAACACAAATTACCTCATCCTCGGTCACGCTGACATCTTCTTTCACCGCTGATAACCTTTTTCTACGCACTACACCAAAACCAGCCTTGAGTTTTTCATTTTTGCTGATTTTACGAGTTTACGTCACAAGGAAATTGTTTTAAAACGTAAATGATTTTGGAAAATGACCAACTTGACTCACAATTTTATAAACTCTAACAATGCACTTATGTAACTTTTCCGGTGGAGGGTCTGCTGGACGCTTGTCTCCATGGCGATGTTGTTGCTTTGTCTGGAATGTTCCAAAGTATGGCATGAACTTATCTAGCTCGATGAAAACAAGCAGGCAATGTCAAGTTACAGGTCAGATCTGTGGAGAAGCGACCCACTCACAAGAGATTTCTGGAAGACTTGTAATTGAATGTTTGCAAGATAGATTGGTTTAATGCCATACTGTGGAGCATTCTGTGAAATCTCCATGGTCACAAGCGGGTGCCAGAGACTTGGAATGTTACCAGGTACAGCTTTAAATCTACTACAACCAAAAGGAATCTATGTGGAATTGCCAGTCTGTGCTCAACTAAAGGTAGAAAGTTGATGTTAACTTGAAAACTACAACTACACAGGGTGACCAGATGAAATTGGCTGAAATTCAGGACAGGGGTGGGGTAGGGAGGGGCAAAATGTAGGCTCAGAAATGTTGATGTGTTCTAAGTTGGCACTCCCCCGTTTTCTACAGTGTCACTTCTTATTTGTTTTTTAAAGCGTCTTTGAGTGTCCAAAAAAGCCCTATATAAGTCCAATGTAGTGTTATTATTAAATCTGCCTTTCTTTACAAACAAAAATCACATTAACTAATAAAACCACTGAGTTTTAATATATTATTTTGTTTCCACACAAAACAGAAAAAAGAACAAAATACAAATGTAAATGACAAATCACGGTCTTGAACCCATAGCAACTGCACTAAACATTATAGAAGCCAGTGTTTCCCAAACTTTTTTTCCAAAGACCCATATTTTCAAAGTCACAAACCTTCGCGACCCAAATCAATAGACATTATTCGTAAATCACAAAATAAAGGGTTTGGATTTGACCATTATTGAACATTAATGAGGATATTTTATTGTTGACTGAGTGATCGTGTCTTTTAGTATTACTCAAGTTTTAAGCAGTAATTGAAGCAGCAATAAAAGGATCCATAAGTCGCCTATTTGGACATTAACTGTCGCCTGTTTCTTTTTCTTTTCAACATTCAATTGAACCAGCAATATTGGAACAACATAGTCAATAAAATAATGACACAAAGATAGGATTCGCTGACTCACTCGCTCAGAACTGTATATTTCAGACCTACATGCAGATCGTGACAAGGCGACCCAAAAAAATCTTTTGCGACCCAGTCTTTGGGAAACAATGATATAGGGGGAAGCTTGGTTGTGGCAGTACCTCACTTGCCTCTCCTGACTGCACGTCGCTGGTCCTCCACCTCGCTGTCTCCCCTCTGTTTTCCACTCAGCTCCAAACGCGACGGCTGCTGCTTGCTGTCTGTCCACGCCTTCAATCAGACGCTCTCCGATGTTATGATGTAGGAGACGACCCAGGCAAATGTACGTCGTGCGAACAAAGTGTGTAGAAGCTGTCAGGGGCTCTCTACGGACAGAAAATAACTACTCACTATTCTGTTTGAGTGTAATTTTCTGAACATTTAGGGCCGAATTTGGGATTCAGGACAACAGCTTCGATTTGGGACGTCTGGTCACTCTACCACTGCATGACATCACGGGGTGGAATAGAGCATTTTCAGATGTGGAGATATGGAGAGATTAATAATAAAGTGTTGCTCAAAAATGTGCGAATGAGGCTGCGTTTATATGATGACGGTCTGAACAGACGACATTAAAGTGGCGTCACGTCTTCACTTTTTATTTCGCGTTTAGATGAGCGTTTTCGGGAGGAAATCTGCGTGCATACAGTGACGCAAAAGTGTGTGGAATTTGATTGGGTATGCACGCCAGGCTTTTGTGTACTGTATGTATGTGACGTAAAAGTGTACAGATCTGACCAGAGTTTTGCATCTTGGGCAGTGTAGACGAAAACGCTACGACTGAGCGTATTCAACTTTTCCACTCTGGAGGGTTTTAAATTTTTGCTTTTTAATAGGCTGTTCCGATTTTTTTGCCGTCGAGTCCGAGTCATTTGATTTTGAGTATCTGCTGATACAGAGTCCGATCCAATACTTCTATAAAACATTATGAAATGAACTAAGAGCAAAGAATAAGATCCAGGATGTGTGCGGGATCAGACTGTATTGATTTCAATGTGTATATTTGACTGAACTTGTGAAAAATCTAATGTCCAAAACTTTAATTGTATTAACTTTTCTAACCGTTCATCACCATTGTTGAAAATCTTGACTTCTACCACAGTCTGGTCTTGGAATGTGTAACTTTGTAAACTTAATGAACTGGACAAAACAGGAACCAGACCAGAATCAAATCAGACCTGAGACTAGACTCTGCACAATCTACAGTTTGTATATTTGAGATTATATAGAGGCATGTGCATTACATTTGAAACATTTAGGCCAGTCTATGAAATCCAAATAATACAAAATCTTACCAAATAAAAATGAGATGACAGAAGCCCCACAGCCTCACTCCCCCACACCGCCACCACATCCACAAACCGACAGCGGAGCGCACCGCAACATCAGTCCCACCGCTCAATAAACACTTCGTGCCACTTTTCCCACCCTCCCCACCAATAGCGCCAGCTCCGTTGCGCAACATGCAAACACTGCCGTCCCACGACATAATCGGCCGCGCAGGTGTGAGCACGGGGCACAGAACCCCAGGTAACACCGCCCGAGCACAGCACGGCCCAAAAGTCCCAGCGTGAGTGCACCTCTAGTACAGCGGGCACTGGGACAGACAGATGTGCTGACTGGACGTCCCTGAGCAGCAAATCCCGAGCCTCAGTTTAAAAAAAATATATTAAAAAAAATGCTGTGTGTCCTGTGTGCGCTGTGTGTTATATATGTTATTTATCCGAAACCTGATTGGACCATAACAGCCGAGTCCACAGTGACGTGATCAGCGCCGATTTCCAATCACTTGATCGAATCGAGACAACCCTAGTTTTTAAGCCCCAAAAACGCCGTCATTGTCTAAACAAAAGACACTTCCAATAAAATATTTTGTTGTTTTTACCCACAAGCGTTCTCGTGTAAACAGGCCCTGAAACAAAACTATAACTAACATAACTCCAGGTCTGTTTTTGAGGAGGAATCAACATTCTAGCCTGGCTTAAAGCTCACAAGAGTCAATTTTGCGTCATATAGGAGTTCAATTAGAATTCCTTTAAAAACTTGACTAAAGTTCTCAGCTGAAGTTTCAATATTTCATTCCTTCACCCCAGTTCTAGGTTACGTCTCTGTGTATCACCCACCCTCTTTTACCCTCTGCACAAACTAATCAGACACTTCTTTGAGATTTCTTTGTGGTGATCCGTTCTGTGTTGATAAATCTTGGGGGGTTCGTCTCCGGCTCGCTGGGTGAAGATCAGATCACAGAGGCTGTTTTTGACGTCTTCAAAGCGGCTCCGGGGCTCCTCTGAGTGCATTAAACACACGAGCGGTGAAGGCCATGTGAGAGCTGACTGACAGTGGGGAAGTGTAATTAAAATCTGCAGACAAGCTCGAGGGCTCCTGACGACGGCCAAGACTCGTGTTGTATTACCTATATGAGAAATCCCAATGACAAGATACGCATATAGTGACATTTTGAGTAAGAAAGTTAGTCGTTTTATCACTTTTACTTACAATTAAATGTGCTGTACCTGATTTTACAGAACTATTTCAAACAGTTTTCAGTGCTCCAAAGTTATTCCTCACTTACCCTATGCAGATGAGATTATAAGAAACTTTCAGAAACTAGATCAGACTTTTGGCACACGGTGAAGTGGCTTATTCAATATCTGTACTGGGGTATTTTTACTCAACTACTCTGAAACAATCTTGTACAGGCACTTTAAATAGCTGTACTCAAGGACTGTAAGTACTTAGTTACTTCTACTTAATGCAACTTAACAGGCACTTTAAGTTGCATTAAGTTGAAGTAACTGAGTACTTACTGTCCTAGTTACATGGCAGATAATGTTGACAACTTTTCTAGTGAAGAGTCCGCTACCTGCTTGTCTCCACGGAAATTAGGGGTGTGCAAAAATATTGAAATATCGATATATCGTATCATTTAATGTGATGATACAGTATTGATATCATGGGCTGCTGTATCAATATATCGCCAAGAGTATTATTTGGTGTGTTTTACTAAATTATTTTGTTACAGCGCTATAGTTTTGTAGCCTGATTCATCAGGTGGTTTCACTTTGTGGAAACCGTCTGACCTCGCAGTGTTAGGATTTGTTCGCTCAGCAGTAGGAAGGTTTTTTTTTTTTTTATTTAACCAGTCACTGCTATTTGGTAGTGACTTATGTAAGTTTACGTGTCCAAGTAATTACCGGCACAACAGTAAATCCTCGATCTTGGAAATCGTTGCCAAAACAGAATGTATGTCTTCGTCTACATCCATCTCGACCGCTTTGTTTACTGTTGTGTTGTACCACAAAAGGGACATAGACAGACGCTTGAGTTTGACGTCTTGGCTTCACAGCTCTTTGCTGATTGACCAGTGCGCAGTCTACAACTTGTGGAGTTCTTGCAAACCGTCTAGTGTTTTCTGATTCCTGACCTAGTCGCTGGAGACAAAAATGAAAGTGAGCGGAAGCAGTAGGTGGCACCAGTCTGACTAACAGGTTTGTTGCTTGTTTAGAGGAAGGAAACTCAACGCATTTGACATTTTCACTGTGTTGATGAGTAAAATGTTTGTGTTTCATATGAATTTTGCACAAGAGGTGGTTTAACAAAGATGTTTAGTATCACAACCATTAGTTAGCTTTTATTTTTTATTGAACTGTATCAAATTGAAAGTGCACTGTATCAGGATATGTATCATATCGTGGCCTATGTATCGAGATATGTATCGTGCCTGAAATCTTTCCTGGTATGACTTAACCAATCTCTGCTATTTGGTCGTGACGTATGTAATGCTCCATTAACGGGGCTAACTGGTATATTAAGCCTTTCCCAAATCCTGTAGGAAGAAGGGCAATAACGTCTTTCCCCTTGATAAAATTCACCAAACATTCTCTTTATTCCAGCTTTAAATCCTCGATCTCGGGAATCGTTGCCAACACAGAATGTATGGCTCTTTGCTGATTGGCTGGTGCCTGAACTCGCACTTGCAGAGTTTTTGTGAACCGTCTACTGTATTCTGATTCCTGACCTAGTTGCTGGAGAGAAATTAAATGAACCTGTGACCTATTCTCTGTGAGCCTGAAGCGTTAACCACTCTGCCACCATGCTTTGAAAGTTACAATAATCTTTATCACTTGAAACAGACCATATTTCAGTTACTCATTAAAATAATCTAAATACTTTGGTCACCAACTTTTTACTTCTACTTGAATAATATCACCTGAAAGTTACAATCTTTGCACAAACCCTTCTCCTGCGCCTCTTTTCATCTTCTCTTTTGAGGTCGAATCTTTTAAATTTACAAACAATTTTTGGCTCAACTTGTATTTCTTTTCATTTGAAGCCTGCACAATGACAGCTCAGAAGGAATACGAAATTATAGCTTGTACCATGCACCAGAAACAACAGACTAAACAGAGGCTCTATTGTCTCTAAGCCTGACACTTTAGTTTAGTTTTTGCAGATAATAGGCCCCTTTTTACCCCGCGTTTGGCTTTGTGTGGCACGGCACAGTAGGCGGGCACCGGGCCAAGGCTGGATTACATTTAAATAGCAGTCGCCAACCAACCAGCTGGGCATAAACAGAGCGCGGATGTAGCCTGTGCCATCCAGCGTGTTTACAGGCGAGTGGGCATGGGGCTGCTTCAGGTGACATCATGTAGGGCTGTGTTCTTTTAGTTCAAATATTTGCTCGTTTTTGTCATTGTTAACGAAAGTACTGATATTTTAGACGGATAATAAAAACTAAACATACTGAATGAAAGGAACTGCTGGAGTCGGGATCCAAGTTACACTTTTCGACTTGCCAAAATTCAATATAATAATAAAAAATTATAAAGAAAAAAATTTAAAAAATAAATGCATAAACAAAATAAATACATAATAATAATAATAATAATAATAATAATAATAATAATAATAATAATAATACACTTTATTTATATAGCACTTTTCACAAACGGTTTCCAAAGTGCTGCACAAAAACATACTAATAACAACAGTAATAATATATTGATAAAATAAACACTCTGATTTAATCATACTAGTCCTAAAATAATAAAACCAGTAAAATAAAATAAAAACAAAACCAAAAAATAGAAATAAATAAATAAAACCAATAAAATGCATTCAAAATAAATAAAATTAATAAATAAAAGACCACACAACTCACGCAATAACAGTAATAATAACAACAACACATTTTATTTATATAGGTCTTTTCAGGACACTCAAAGATGCTTTACAGAATTCAGTAATATAAGTTATCAAAATTAAAAATATGTTTTGTGTTAAACTAAAGTAATTATGGGTGCAGTTGACTAAATCGGTATTGCATATTTGAAAATATGAAAATATGGTTTTATCAAAAAACAAAAACTAAAACAAAATTTTGAAATGAAAGTAATAGTGATGTAATCATATGCACATCTCATGATACGATATTTATTTCAAATTATTTCAGTTAGGGGTGTGTAAAAATATCTAAATATTGATATATTGTATCGTTTAATGTGATGATATTGTATCGTTATCATGGGCTGCTGTATCGATATATCGCCAACAGTATTTTTTGGTATATTTTACTGAATAATTTTATTACAGCGCTCCAGTTTTGTTGCTTGTTTAGAGAAAAGAAACTTGTTTATGCAACACATTTGACATTTTCACTGTTTTGATGAATAAAATGTTTGTGTTTCATAAGAACTTTGGAGAAGAAGTGGTTTAACAAAAACTTTTTGTATGACAGCCACGATTTAGTCTTTATTTTTTATTGAACCTTATTTGAACCTTATCAAATAATTTTTAAATATATCAAATTGAACTGAAAGTGCACTGTGTCAAGATATGTATCTTATCTTGGCCCATGTATCGAGGGATGTATCGTATCGGTAACTTCTTAATGATACCCAGTCCTATTTACGGAACAGTATTTATTGTGATATTGTAGAGATGTTGACAGAATTTAAGAAATTCTACTTTTTCCTTTTAAAAGAAACTTAGAAGCTTTTGGTTCTATGTTACTGTCATATTCCAGATAACTAATATTGATACTTTGTAATGACATGACGCTGGGGGCATTCTACATCTATGTGTATGGCAGGATGTTTATCAGTTACCATAGTGACACAATGCACACTTTAACAAACACTGCCAAAACTGTCTGAAAACTCAAAAGAAAACACAAAATGGATTTAAACACATTTTCAGGAGTCTGTGATCAATATGAGCGTCCATGGTCCTGTTTTGGTGTTTGACTTTCAACTAAAAAGTGCAAGTGGGTGAAAGTTAAAAACTAGCTAGGCTGTAATTGCAATGTTTACCTGTAAAATAATCTTGCCTCTTGTAGTTTCAACTAAGTCCGTTCATTCTGGTCAGATTGTGTTAAAATAAAGCTCAGATTAAAGACAGACAGAGCTGTGTCTACAGTTCTAATCACACCCTGCGGGAGTGTTCATAACACGAGCTGCAGAGTTCTTTATAGTTCATTTGTTCATACGGTCATGGACGATGTAGTTCCCTCGGTGTTTCTATGTTTTTAACTGTTGCTACAATAAAACTGCACATTTAAAAGTGCTATTACGCCATGACTTAATGTTGGCAATAATCTTTTTAACTCATCACAAACATACCATGAGTGTGTTTTGTTTCACTCACACTTGTTTGAGTAAACCTTTATTATCAATTTGTCTACAGCAGCGGTGGGGACTTGCAAGTCGGGACTTGGACTCAAGTCAGACTTGAGTCACTGTTTTTATGACTTGAGGCCTGTGACTTGAAAAAACTTGGGAAGCACTAAATCTGAATTCTTTCTATTCTGACCATAATGATTCACACTAAGATCTTGTCAAGACATTTGAAAACTAAATTAATTTCTCTTACACACACTATAAATACTCATATAACTAGAAAAGCAGTCAGAGAGCGCAGACCTCCGCCAAGGACTACAGTCCCCCTCATATTAATTCTGTTTTCCATAAATATTTGTCTCGTATCTTTCAATTTGGAATATGAAAGAGGATCCCATTGTCCATCCCTGAGTTAAATTTCATGGGGTTTGGTCAATAATTAATCGAGATATTGAGAAACAAAATTTTTGGCCCCATTTACCACAATGTTAACTAAAATTTCAAAGTGATCCAGAATCCAGGATTTCTTCCAGATCACCCCCAAAATGAAATCAGTTCTTCCTTTTCACATTTCCAACAACTCCTGAAAATTTCATCAAAATCGGTCCATAACTTTTTGAGTTATGTTGCTAACAGACAAACAAACAAACAAACAAACAAACAAACAAACAAACAAACAGAAAAACGCCGGCAAAAACATAACCTCCTTGGCGGAGGTAAATATACCTTGAGTTTTTAAGTACAATTTAGTTTAAAATTCATATAAATTGGCAAAAATCAAAGATTTGGTTTAAAGACTTGAAATGACTTGAAGCTCAAAGCAGGTGACTTGGACTTGACTTGGACTTATGGGTCAGTGACTCGAGGCTCGACCTGGACTTGCCTGTATTTGACTTGGGACTTGACTCGGACTTGAGGTCAGAGACTTGAGACTTACTTGAGACTTGCAAAACAACGACTTGGTCCCACCTCTGGTCTATGCCCCCAAAACCCAAAATGCTCTGTTCCACCTTGTGATGTCATGAAACAAATTTTTACCTTTTATTAGTCGAGATTGTATTGGTTTAAATACGCAGTGGAGCACTTCCTGTATTACCACATGACATCACAAGTTGGAACAGAGCGTTTGAGAGAAGAACTCAGCCTAAATCTGCAGGGTTTGTGTGTTGAACATGTGTGAATGAAACAAAACACAACTCCAGGTCTGTTTACGATGAGGAAACAACTTTAGAACATAGAAACTAGAGTAAATATGGACTCCTACCACTGGATATTGTGAGACCTTTGACGATACAACACCACAATATTTCAGTTATTGTTACGTCGCTGATAAATAACCTCATGTACTTTGTGTGTTTGTTTGCAGTTTGAGGGCTGTGCCAAAGCGTACTCTCGTCTGGAGAACCTGAAGACTCACCTGAGGTCTCACACCGGAGAGAAGCCGTACGTCTGCGAGCACGAGGGCTGTAACAAGGCCTTCTCCAACGCCTCGGACCGCGCCAAGCACCAGAACAGAACTCACTCCAACGAGGTACTTCACTTCAGCTATTTTACACAGCGGGGTACTAATGGGTTTTATTTGAGTACGTACTAGTTTTTCGCACCATTTCTTTGAGTACATTTGAAAATACTGAGTACGTTTTCAAATATTAGTCAGCGCACCACTTTTTACACATTTTCGTTCATCAAATGCTCAACTGTAAAAGCTGCTATTATGTTTAAAAATTTAACATAAAAAAGCAAGATATAAAGTTTTTTTTTTCTTGTAGCTTGCTTTAAGATTTTTTATTTATTTATTTTATTTTATTTTTTTTTTACAATTTTTATTTATTTTTTTTAAATCAATATTTAAATTTCTTAAATACTATGTTCAATCATCAATCAAGTCAAACTTTATTTATGGAGCGCTTTTCATACAAAAAAATGCAACACAAAATGCATGTTACTAGTTTTAGGGCACAAACTTTTACTTCTGTTTGAGTAATATGTATATTATGTTGCTACTAATTTTAAAAGTTTAATGAAAAAAGTAAAATGTTAAAAAGTAAGATTTAAGTTTTAGTTTCTTGTAGCTTTTGATTTTTTTTTTAAAACTATTTTTCTTTTTTTTTTCTATCATTTTAAAATTTTCTCAATCTCAAAAAAATATGTATTTAAAATGTAAATAAATATCAAATTTATACAAATACATTCACAAGTAAAATTCACATAAAAATCACAATCACCAAAATACATACCTTTGTACTTTTTCTGTGAATAAATAACTACTTGTTCCTTCTTGTGACCACTTCTTCTTTTTCTCCTTGAGATTTTCCTTGCCGAGAAGGAAGGTCTAAGGACGTTTATTTATTTCCTTGTTTCCAGCTAATGTTGGTTAATCTGTTATTAACCAGTGACTGTTTCACTGATTTTCTAACTTCCTCTTCAAATCAACAATTTTGTGAAGCTCTGCGATGCCACTGCTCTTCTGTGATTTTGAACTCTACCGAAGTAATTTAAATTGAACTGAACTAACTAATCTCTACATTTATTATCTTAAAATACTGTCAACAACCTAACGTACCTCTTTTCTAGTATCTGTAATTTTATTTAAAGGTGCACTGTGTAAATTTTTCATCACCTGTTTGTCTCCATGTTCGACGGTAAAGATTAAACCTATTGAATCTATCTATCTACATTGCCTTAACTTAATAACTTGGCTTGATAAATAAATACATTCAAAAAGAAAAAAAACAAAAAAAAAAAAAAACTAACACACCTCTTCTTTGTCAGAAACCGTACGTGTGTAAGATCCCTGGATGCACCAAACGCTACACCGACCCCAGCTCTCTCCGGAAACACGTCAAGACGGTGCACGGACCCGAGGCTCACGTGACCAAGAAACAGCGCGGTGACCTTCCTCCGAGACAGCAGCCGCCAAAAGGGAACGGCGAGAACGAAGTCAACGCCAAACACGGCTCCAAGGGCGGAGACGGGAAGGTGGACGGCAACATGACCTCTAGAGGAGGGGAGGACTGTCTGCAGGTCAAGTCCATCAAGACGGAAGAATTCTATGGTTAGTGACAAACTTTTTTATTTATTATTTAGTTTATTTTAGTTGTATTTATTTCTTTATTTTTATTGTTTTTAATGTTTTGTTAATGTAACCACATATAGAGAAAAAGTACTGAAACCAATAATATATAGAGGCATGTAGTGGAATACTGAACAATAACATCTTGGTTAAAGGGACAGTCCGGAATTTTGGACATAGGACCTCATTTCCTAGTGATCCAGAGTGTTGGAGGCGTGTGGAGACACTTTCTTAAATATTCCATCCAGTTCTTGTATATGCAGAGGTCACTGGTGCATAGTTATCCTAACACTAAAAACTTCTTAACCGCTCCACAAAACACCTGAAGCAAAACTATTATTACTCCAGACTGTCGATGTAAATGTCTGTTGATAGAATAATGTTTGAAATAAAACCAACCTTGCGTCATATGAATCGTCGCATGTTGAGGGACTGTTTTCTCAGCAGCAGTGAGATTTTACTTTGCCGGTAAGATAGGTGCTTGGTGATATCAGTTCGCCGCTGCCGAGCTTTTTGTCAGGAAGTATAGGTCTGTGCGGGACAGAATTTCAGTCCCTCTTCGGCCTTCGCCTGCAAAGAATTGTAATATTCATTCCCAGTTTTGCCTGCATCTGCGATATTTTGTCCTGCTCCCGCCCGCAAAAATCCCGCAAGATGGGGACGTTCACTTTCTTAAGCTTTATCAAACTCAAAGAAGCAGAAATGAACTGTCTAAAACGTGCGCAAGATGAGACCACCTTTGCAAGTTAGGCTGCTTAAAATGTTTTTATTAATGCCAAATAAAATATCCAGCACAGATGATGTATGATAGGCATATGTTATTTATTAGTATATTTTACTTTACACTCATATTTAGTTTGCGGGACTGCAGTTTATCATCCCATCCACCCACTCCCGCATTGTCCAGTCTCGCTCCCACCCGCGCCCGCAATGCGCTTTCAAAATGTGTCCCATGCCGCTCCGTATGGCGTCGGGTCTCGCGCCGGGCTCTATCAGGACATACAACTCGCTGCTGCTGCTCAGACATAAATCCTTCAGTGTAGTTTTAGTTTTGAAGAATAGTTTTGCTTCGGGTGTTGTGTGGAGTGTGTAAGACTGTTTTTAGTGGCAGGCTAACTATGGCCATTGACATGCACTAGCCTAGCACCAGCGACCTCTGCAAATACAAGGACTGGATGGAATATTTTAAAAAGTGTCTCCACACGTCTCCAACACTCTGGCTCACTGGGAAATGAGGTCCAAAATTCCGGACTGTCCCTTTAAAATGTATACTTGACTTGTGGTATTACTACATAATATAAACATAATGCCAAGCTCCTTAGCCACGCCTCGGTCTTCACTAACATTGCACTTTTCATCCAATACGATACAAATAAAACTACTTCTAGACTATTTAACCACTGCTAGTTTCTTGTTACATTAGCACATTTCTTGTTTAACCAACTAACTTCACAATTTTCCTAACTGCATCTTTCTAACTTCCTTCGATCTTGCTATTGTCTTTTCTATTTAACCTTCCTCATGGACAGACAACTTTAAGGTGAGCTTCTGACACTTGCTTTTCCAAATTTCTCTGCATGAAATATCTTCACTTAAAGGTGCATTGTGTAACTTTTCTGCGTAACGATCCGTGAAACGCTTTTCTCCATGGAGATGTTATTGCTTTGTCTGGAATTTTTCACAGACAAAAGCCATCAAGACCTTTCTATCTCCATGGAGACCCCCGTAACGCCTGTTTTTCTTGATATTTTTGAGCAGTAAAACCACTTGTAGTTGAGTAAATGTAAGGTAGAGCTGTTTAATGTCACACTGCGGAACATTCCAGGCAAAGCAATGACATATCCGTAGAAAAAAGCAGGCGAAAAGTTACATAGCGCACCTTTAATTTCATTTTCTCTTTTTTTTTTGGCATGTAAAGTTTCAACCCCTTCTATTTTTGCTTTATTGCTATTTTTTTCTGTCTGGAAGATCACGTTGGCCGTACTCTTTGCTGTGGGCCGCTGATAAAAGTCATTGTCACATTAATATTGAAGAGATGGGACGGTTTTAGCCGCTGTGCTGATTCTGCTGAACAAAATGGTGCCAACATCAAGCTGTGATCAAGACTTAAGTGAAGCCAGTTTGAATTAGTCTTGTAACACTGTTGTAGCACCCAGAATTCATCCATTATCCACTTGTTTTTCTGTTGTTAATAAGTCCGAGTCTTCTATAATGCATGTGATTATGGCCTACATTGGTTTATACAAAACACATCACAGTCGGAATAATAAAACTGCTAATTATTTAATGCCTAAAGCAGCATAAAAAGCTTCTCTGGATGGAAGCCAGTCACTTTGATCAACTTTTTCGGCTTTTATACATATATTTTTCTTTCACTGTCAGTCCATTTTTTATCTAGGTTTGCTCTTCAGTTTAGCCATGACAATATAAAGCAATATTTATGTGGAATTACTGAGTTAAATGTGGATGCAAATTCAAATCTTTGCCTTAATCTGGCTAAGGTTGTCAAAAACTATTATTATCGAAACTAGATTTGAAAAGGTATTGATACTAAAAAGTCACATTCAGCTTTAAAATGATCGAGCACTACTCAAATTAAATGATCTTTTATCAGTTATGAAGGACAGGAGTAGTTTTCAATTTCTTTCAGATGAGGACTTAGCCAGGCTGGGGCTGGACTAGGTCAGGAATCAGAATACACTAGATAGTTTGCAAGAGTCCTGGAAGTTGTAGACCACACACCGACCAATCAGTGAAGAGCTGTGAAGCCGTCAAACTCAAGCCCCTGTCTGAGTCCCTTTTGTGGTACAGCACAACAGTAAACAAAGTGGTCGAGATGGATGTAGACGAAGACAGACATACTGTGTTGGCAACGATTCCTGAGATTGAGGATTTAAAGCCAGAACAAAGAGAATGTTTGGTGAATTTTATCAAGGGGAAAGACGTTATTGCCCTTCTTCCTACGGGATTTGGTACATTACATAAGTCACTACCATATAGCAGCTATTGGTTAAATAAAGAAGTACCCGCCTACCATCGATCGAACAAATCCTAATGGTGTGAGGTCAGACGGTTTCCACGAAGTGTAACCGGCTGATGAATCAAGCTAATGGGGACCTGGAACACTAATCCTAAATGGTGTATTTTCATTTCTTATATATTATACATTAATAAATACATTTAAAAAACTGCACAATTCAAACACAAAGTAATTCAAAGTGCTTTGTAGAATAAGAAATACATTAAAATCACAATACAAACAAATCAAAACTTAAATAATTGTCATAAAATTAACATTAAAAGAGAAAAGTACAAAATAAAAACCTTTCTTCAAGATCTATTATTGGTACATGTTTATACAACCAACATGAGAAAAGCTTCTGAAAAACTGAAACGTCTCCTGTTATCTGATAAACGTTCACTCTCCATCATTGTCAAGTTTTTATACGTTAAAAAAAACAACTGTCCATTTCATCATTACCTGTCTGTAAAAATTGTATTTGTATTTGTTTTTTTTTATTTCATTTCATTTGAATTGAATCTTTCCTTCTCTGCAGACGTATCAGTCCAGTCCTGGTGGCCACTCGTCATGTAGCAGTGAGCCGTCACCTCTCAGCAGCACCAACAACAATGACAGTGGAGTAGAGATGGCCATGCACAGCGGGGGCAGCTTCGGAGACCTGAGCGCCCAGGACGAGGGGCCCATGATCGACTCCACGGTCCAGGCTGGGGGCCAACACGCCGGGGTGGGCCTACAGCTGAGGAAAGCCATGCCCCACGGTTCAGTCACCATCAAGCTGGAGAATATTAAAAAGGAACGGCTGAAGACAGTGAGGGACTCCTGCCCCTGGAGCAACTCTGCACCACAACCTCCGCAAGGCCAGCACAACACCAAGCTGCCGCCCATTCCCGCTGTTGGTGAGTGGAATAAATCTCAGTCATAGTGCCATTTATTATTTTCTCAATTTTACCTTGCAAACTGCTGAAAGTCATGAAAATACCAAAAAAAAAAGAATTAGTTCATTTCAAATGGTTTGCAATGGTTCAAAGTTATACATTATACCACACTCGTAGCAGTTTTTCACAACAAAAAAGTATTTTAAATCACAATAATGCTAAGAACAACCAGCATGCTAAAAGCACACTTCCTGGTGAGCAGCATTACGTGAAAAAAATGGGGAGAGCCCTAATCCATGTATCATTCGTTCATTCATTTTTCAATATAAAACCAAAAATAAGAAAACGAAAATATATATTCGTTTTTTCAGTTTTCAATTTTGTGTTTAAATGAATAATGGGAAAAAAGCGACTGTTTCCTGTTTCCGTGACTTAAACTGTGATGCCGGACTTCTGCGCCGCATACGAACTGAACCAGGACTGAAAACAGGACTAAAACAAGACTAAACCAGGACTAAACTGTTTTCAGTCCTGGTGATCCCAGTCTTAGTCCTGGTCTCATTCCTGCTCTTTTCCCGGTCTGGTCCTGGTCTCAGTCCCGGTCTGGTCCCGGTCTGGTCCCAATCTCAGTCCTGGTCTGGTCCCAGTCTCAGTCCCGGTCTGGTCCTGGTTTGGTCCCGGTCTTAGTCCCGGTCTGGTCCCGGTTTCAGTCCTAGTCTCAATTCTGGTCTTGTCCTGGTCTCAGGCCTGGTCTCAGTCCTGGTCCTGTTCCCGGTCTCAGTCCTGATCCTGTTCCCGGTCTGAGTCCTGGTCTCAGTCCCAGTCTGGTTCCGGTTTGGTCCCAGACCTGGTTCAGTCCGTATGCGGTGCAAAAATCCAGCATTGCAGTTTAAGTCACGAAAACAGGAAACGGCCATTATCTGTTTTTTCCATTATTCATTTAAACACAAAATCAAAAACTAAAAAAAAAAAAAATCATTATCCGTTTTTTTCATTTTGGTTTTGGAGACAAATAATGAATTTTCGTTTTCTTATGTTTGGTTTTATATTGAAAAATGAATTAACAAATGATACACGGATTAGCCCTTTTAATTAGTTTTCTCATGCTACAATAGGAATTGATTTTTTTTTTTTTTTTGGCTTAAAATCTAACCATACCTTGAAATTTCCAGGTTCCTTGCTGGAGAACTCCAACCTCATCAACAACCTCAGTGGCCAGTACCCAGGCCAGCGCCTCACCGACCCGTCCTCCTGTGAGGTGACCCTCCTGAACCAGCTGAACGAGCGCAGGGACAGCACCACCAGCACCCTCAGCTCGGCCTACACCCTCAGCCGCCGTTCCTCCGGGATCTCCCCCTGTTACTCCAGCCGCAGATCCAGCGAGACCTCCCAGTTTGGAATGAACCGGCACAACAACATCAGCTCTGCCGACTCCTATGACCCCATCTCTACCGACCTGTCGCGCCGGTCCAGCGAAGCCAGCCACTGCGGAGGAGGAGCCGGGAACGGAGGTCTTCCGAGTTTGCTCAGCCTCACCCCGGCGCAGCATTACCGTCTCAAAGCGAAGTACGCCGCTGCTATCGGAGGGGCCCCACCCACACCTCTGCCCAACATGGATCGCATGAGTTTGAGAACACGCATGGCGCTTTACAATGACTCCCAAGAGGGCCAGTCCCACTCCTTCCACCAGCCGCCTTCCGGAGCTGTCCCGCGAAGGTGCAGCGACATCGGGTACGGCCATCAGAGCATGATGCCGCACGAAGTTCCCAACAGCCTTCCGAGGAGAGCCAGCGATCCTGTCCGCCGTCCAGCTGGAGATCCGCACGCTTTCCCGAGAGTCCAGCGCTACAACAGCATGAACAATATGAATCCGATGAGTCTTCAACAAGAACGCCATCAGGGACTGGCTCATCAAGGATACACTCGCTCCGATGGTAGTCTCCAGCGATACCCCTTCGCTCCACGACCACCCAGCATATCCGAGAACGTCGTGATGGAGAACATGGCCGTGGACGGAGCCATGGCTGGGATGGAACACAATGGGGAGGATGATATTGTCCTTCCAGATGACATGGTGCAGTACCTCAGGTCGCAAAACTCGGGTCCGAACGGGCAAAATTCAACCTTCCACAACAACAACCATTCTCAGGGCTACCAAGGGAGCATGGCCCCTCCTCCTGCATCTCACTACTCTCAGAGGAGGATGGCGATGGTGGACACTGACATGCAGCCGTGCCATCTTGGTAACTCACAACAGCCGCTAGCTCACAACATGAACAAAAACAACATGCCCGTGCAGTGGAACGAAGTCAGCTCGGGGACTGTGGATACTACGGACAAACTATCCAAGCAGCAGCAGCATCCTCTTAGGGGCAACCTCGCAGTCGTCCAGCAGAGGCACAACTTCGTGTCCTTCCAGGCAGGACAGGGGCTGGGCAGCAACCAACAGGTGGTGCCAATGAACCAGAACATGCCCATGCAGGGATACGCCAACCAGAACGGCCAACGGCAAATGAGCCAACAGCAACAGAGGCAGTGCAGCAATGTGAACCTTGGCGAGCAGATGAGTCCTCAGCAAGGGTTTGGCCAAGAAACTATCCCCATAACTGGCAGCACGAGCATGAGAGCCAACAGGAATGGTATGGAGCTGCCAGGGTACAGGGCAAGGACTGACGGTTATCCTCATGCCAACCAAGTAAACGGGTACAACGCAGTCCCACCACAGCCAAATATGAACGGAGGAAGAGTTATGATGCAGCCGAGACCTCCGGCAGAGCCCAGAACAAGGCACGCCGGACCTGTGGCGAACAGGATACCCAAGATGGAGATGAGTCCGTGCCGAGCGAATGACACCTCCGAGGCAAGCCCAAAGAGGCCGAGCGGTTCTGCGGTCCACAATTCTGACAATGTCTTCTACACGGGGCAGATCCACATGTTTGAACAGGCAAGCTTCGACGCCCCGATGTCTCCACAAGCTCCCGCCAACAACGCAACTGCTCCCGGCAACATGGCTTCCCCGGGCGTCAACCAAGTATCGAGCAGTACCGCAGACTCTTCGACCAACGGGGCAGCAGAACACGCCCAGATTGACTTTGACACCATGCTGGACGACGGGGACCACTCCAGCCTCATGTCGGGTACTCTCAGTCCAGGGCTTCTGCAGAGTCTTTCCCAGAATTCCTCTCGGCTCACAACCCCCCGTAACTCGGTGACTCTGGCGTCCGTACCGGCAGGGATCGGCAACATGGCCATTGGAGATATGAACTCCATGCTCACAGCGCTGGCAGAGGAGAGCAAGTTCCTCAACATGATCAGCTGAGAGCGACCGCAGACCTCATCCTTCCATCCAGTCTTAACTTTTGCTACGTCAGGATTATATGAAAGAAAGCACTGACTGAACATTTGTGAAACTTTTTGATATTGTCCATAGACTTTTGCTTGTAATATGTACTTTATATACTACAGTGGAAAGTATAGTATAGGCTTAAGAGCATCATCCTCATTTGTTTAAAAGCCATACTTTTTAGCTCCAAATATACGTATGATAGCCAGGGATATATAAACGCAGATCCGTTCAGTATTTGCCAGAGTGGCAGCCCTTTATAAAGTGGTGCACTGAAAGCATTTCACAACGTGCCTTGCTTATGACATCAAGGTTTAATATGGGGAAAAACTACCAGGAAATGGACATATGTAGATAACAGATATTTTCTCATGAAGACATTTCATGTACGTTTATAGATTTTTACTGTATGGTACTGTGTTTAAATTATATTTGACTTACAGTAAAATGTTTAAACTATGGCTGTCCATGTGGAACATCAGGCCTTTGGCTGAAGCTTGTTCTGTAAACACATATTGTACTATGTATAATATGATAAGAGGTGTCTGCCAAGTGGAATAGGTTTGATTATTTACATCTTTGGTCAAACCTTTGAATGTGAAAGGGACTGTTGCATATCATATAATGTTGGTCCCAGATATGGAATTTAAGTAAGAGAAAATAGTAACTGCCATTTTTGCAGTTAATGCGCACTTAAACACAGTGTCATCACATGATACAGTTGATAACGGTGTTGTAGGCCTATTGTAACAAATCAGTATTTAGTAAACTTGGTTCTATTAGATACATATACTGTATACACTCATAAATAATTAAATGTAGAAGTAGTGCATGCATTTCTGTTTGGACAGTGTTTTGCTGTAAGTGGGTGCAGTAAACTCTGTTCCTGATGTTTCCAGATGATGGTCAGACAGAGATAATGGGTCCCTCACTATATTGTTTAAAAGATTAAGAAACTCCATGTCATTCTTCATTTGTGTTTCTGTCAGAGTGACTCACTGGGTCCATTTGCAGCTAATGACAACACAAAGTGTTGGCTCCAATCGACTTCTCCAAACTCGAAGTCAAAATACTACTGTATAAAATGCCCTTTTTCTCAGAGTGCCTATTGACACAGTATTGACGTTCTTGAAGAGTTGGTGCGTTAGTTGGTGCGTGTGATTAAATTGAAGCAGAATCTTGAGTAATTACAATGTAAATGTAGCCCTGACAGCCCTAGTTTAAACACGTGGTTGTACAGCATTCTGGTCCACTGACATTAAGTGCTTTTTGATCATGGCCCGGGCTCGGGGGGACCGGCCTCTGGATCAGAGGAGTCGCTCCTCTGTGGTCTCATCTCACCAGGGTAAACATGGAGCAGGACAAGACTGTGCAGCCATCACTTCCACCCTTGTATGAGACGAACGGCATTCTCTGAAAGAATATACAAGTACCTCTGTGTGTTCTTGGGCCCTAATTACCACATCCTCGCCCCCTCGCCCCCCCTCACCCCCTCCCCTGGGCGCGCCATGGGTCCACCAGGAAGTGACTTTGATTTTGGACAGGATCTGCCAACAAGCCCCTCAGATTTCTTCGTGTTTGATGAATTTCTAAGTAGCCTTTAAAAGTGTTTGTATGTATGCTGCCATCCACTTTTACTGCGTGTGGCTTGAGTGACTGTGTACATAGCTTTTGTACATTTCAAATAAACTATCCTCTTTGTTCTTTTAAATCTCTTGTCTCCGCTTGTGTCTTTTTGAAATTAGTCAGACCTCCAGAGAGCACGTTAGATCAGAACACTATTCTGATGGGAAGGAAATAAAGTTCTTCAGATGGATCCATTTTCAAGTAGCTATTTCATAATATTTTTCATAGTATATCTTATTTTTTGATAGTAAATTTGAAGATATGGTCCTTACTTTACACCTTTTTTGACTTGGATAACACTTCCATTCAATGTAATGTTAAATATTAATAGAATTTTGAAGTACTGTATTATTATACTATGAATATTTTAAGCACCACTGAACAAAGCTGTTTTGAAATAAAAGTTCAGTAGGAGGTATTGACACACACAGCTGCATAAATATTAAAACAAGTATAATTATACATGTATTACTCTACTATAACTGTATATGAATAACTATAGACTATCTACATATATGTAAATGTTGGTTTATGTGTAATTTTTGCCTGAGGTCCTATTTTAGCCCTGTCTTTAAAAGTATGTGGAGTAGAGCTTAAGTCTTAAATATTCAAATGTCACACGCATCTTGATTAGATATAAAACAACAGCTATATTAAAATAGTTGAAGTTTGTGATAAAAAATGTTATTGCACTGGAAAAAAAAACAATATCTATGTACCTTAAAATGACTTGAATTAAGAATATTTTACTTTATTTGAGCAGATTCAACTTGACAAGAAAAAATTATCTACCAATGATGTGTTCTTAATTTAAGCAACATTTGATTTTGTTTCTTATTTTAAGTGCAAAAACTTGTTGATTTTCTTAGTTTAAGTGTTGCAAGATGAGTTTTAAGTACAAAAAGTCTAATTTTAATTGTCAAGTGAAATTTACTCAAATCATGGCACAACTTTCTTAATTCAAGTCAACTTAACTTGACTAGATTTTGTTTTTTGCAGTGTGTTTGTTTGTTTTCAAGGCGTTTCTTAGCGTTTGTTTGCTGATCCAAAGGCCATTCAAATTCCGCTCTCAGCGTAAACAATATTAGTAGAAAGCGCAGATCCACAGATCCACAGGTTGGCGGTGCAGTTCCAGCTCCCACAGAAGAATCCTGTGTTTGTGTCCTTGGGCAAGACACTTGAAAAACCCAGCTCACCCTCAGTGTGTCTGTACATTTGTGTGTTCATGTTTGAGCGTTTTCTTGATGTAAAGCGCTTTGAAAGTGGAAAAGTGCTGTATAAAAATGTGACTATTGACCATTTACTATTTAATGCCAGACTGTGGGAAATTCCAGACAAACTCCTGGCAGACTATGCACTAGAAAAGTTACATAATGAAGCTTTAAATTACAAACATATTTCTTTATGTTTTGATTTTGGGCAAGTAAAAGATTTACATTCTTATAATACACATGGAACGTTGGTGAAATCATAACAGAAATAACCACAAAAACTAAATAAAAAAATATCGAAAATGACTCTGTCAAGTTTTTGTACTTCAACATGAGTCATTTTTCTGTCCTTCAGTGCACTAAAGAACTCTGTGCGTGTGTTGACTGTCACTGTTTGATCTTGAGCTTGTCAAGTGATGAAAAATCAGTGGCAAATGTAAATATGTCATAATAATTTAAGTATGAATATAAATACTTAATATAAATATTAGAGATGTAACGATATCCAAATCTCTCGGTACGATTTTATCACGATATGCATCTCACAGTACGATATTTATTGAGATATTATATATTACATATTTTTACTTCTCAAACTTAATAGGCACCGGTGTTACGTAATCAGAGTACAAATTATGAGTAACTGTATTCAGTTACAGTTACTGTTTCAGTGAGTGGTAATTGGATTACAGTTACTTTGTTGAAATAAATGGATTACACTTCGGTATGTTTTCACACTTTTTTTTTTTTTTAAATTCCACTCATTGCTGGACACTAAACCCAGGACTTAAACCAGGTCTAAACCCAGGTCTAAACCAGGACTAAAACCAGGTCTAAACCCAGGACTTAAACCAGGTCTAAACCAGGACTAAAACCAGGTCTAAACCAGGACTAAAACCAGGTCTAAACCCAGGTCTAAACCAGGTCTAAACCAGGAACTAAAACAGGTTAAAACCAGGTCTAAACAGGAACTAAACAGGTCTAAAACCAGGTCTAAACCAGGTCTAAACCAGGACTAAACCCAGGTCTAAACAGGACTAAAACCAGGTCTAAACCAGGTAAACCTAAACCAGGACTAAACCACTAAACCAGGACTAAAACCAGGTCTAAACCAGGACTAAAACCAGGTCTAAACAGGACTAAACCAGGTCCAGACTAACCAGACTAAACCAGGACTAAACCAGGTCTAAACCAGGACTAAAACAGGTCTAAACCAGGACTAAAACCAGGTCTAAACCAGGACTAAAACCAGGTCTAAACCAGGACTAAAACCAGGTCTAAACCAGGTCTAAACCAGGACTAAAACCAGGTCTAAACCAGGTCTAAAACCAGGTCTAAACCCAGGTCTAAACCAGGACTAAAACCAGGTCTAAAACCAGGTCTAAACCAGGACTAAACCCAGGTCTAAACCAGGACTAAACCAGGTCTAAACCAGGACTAAAACCAGGTCTAAACCAGGACTAAAACCAGGTCTAAACCAGGACTAAAACCAGATCTAAACCCAGGTCTAAACCAGGACTAAAACCAGGTCTAAACCAGGACTAAAACCAGGTCTAAACCAGGACTAAAACCAGGTCTAAACCAGGACTAAAACCCAGGTCTAAACCAGGTCTAAACCCAGGTCTAAACCAGGACTAAAACCAGGTCTAAACCAGGACTAAAACCAGGTCTAAACCAGGTCTAAACCAGGACTAAAACAAGGTCTAAACCCAGGTCTAAACCAGGTCTAAACCAAGATTTAACAGGACTAAATCATGCTGCGTGGACCGTGTCTCCTCCTCTTCTATCAATAATATTTTTAATTTGGTTCAGTAAAGTCTGGGCTTTTTATTTTCTTTTATCAGACAAAACATCTTATGTTTCGATTTCCTCGTCTTTGCTTCTCTACAGCAAATCAAATAATCCACAGTATTCAGATTACGTTACTCACTTTAAGTAATTTAATGGATTCCGTTACAAACTACATTTTGGGGTATGTAATCTGTAATCTGTAGGGGAATACATTTTAAAAGTCACCTTCCCAACACTGGATTATGGATAATTCACAAAGCTCGTTTCTGTAATATTATCATTAGATTAAGTGTTCCTCTACACTTTGACATATAGTTGAGTTTTTGCGGTTAACCGTCACCCCGCGTGACTTCCGAAAACACGTAGGCCTATAAACCATTAACCGCTTAAACCCCAGGTGAAACTCCGCGGACAAACTGCCCACGGAGCACTTTCGGAAGTTGGGAGCCGTGTTTTCCGATATCCAGTCTGACAGCTCGGGCCTGAGGAAAACGGGTGTGAAGGCAACATAAAACGGAGCGGAGATGAGAAATCAACGACGAGCGCAAGACACTAAAAGGGACACGGCGGATCAGGGGGAGAACGCCGGCCTTATGAGCCAAGATGCAAAGCGGTGGAAGAAAAAGAACAAATCATTTTTAATTTGACAGCGCGTTCGGCAGGGGACCGGTTTGGAAGGGCGCGCGGGCTGATTGCTTTTGCCAGCGGAATTCCGTATTCTCTCAGAGCGCCGTCAGGAGCGAAAAACAGCCGCGGGGTAAGGAGTCTCAGTAGAGGAGAAGAAGAGGTTAGCCAGGCAGCGAGGGATCAGACAAAGCACACGGGGGGCCGGAGGAGGTGGAGGAGGTGGAGGACGGGGGGGGGGGGGTGAGCGTTAACCTGTTGGAAGCATGGACGTCTTTTTTTTTTATTTTTTATTTAAATGTATTTTTATTTATTACATTAAAATAACATTTACATAAAGAAATGAAATCCGTGTGTCATTCGTTCATTCGTTTTTTTCAAAATAAGAAAGTGAAAAAAAAACAACTATTTACTTCATTATTTGTCTCCAAAACCAAAATGAAAAAAACAAAAAAAAAAAAACAGATAATGATTCGTTTTTTTTTTTTCAGTTTTCGATTTTGTGTTTAAATTAATAATGGAAAAAATGGATCACGGACGTTTTCTGTTTCTGTGACTTCGATGCCGGATTTTTGAGCCGCGTACGGATTGAACCAGGACTAAAATAAGACTAAACCAGGTCCGGGACCAGGACCGGGGCTGAGACTGGGACTAAGACCAGACCAGACCAGGACTGAAACCGGGACTGAGACCAGGACTGAGACCGGGAACAGGACCAGGACTGAGACCGGGACTGAAACTAGGACCAGACCGGGACTGAGACCAGGGTCAGACCAGAACTGAGACCAGGCTTAAGACCAGGAACAGGACCGGGACTGAGCCCAGGATCAGACCAGGACTGAGACTGGGACTGAAACTGGGACCAGACCGGGACTGAGATCAGGATCAGACCAGAACTAAGACCAGGATTGAGACTGGGACCAGGACCAGGAGTGAGACTGGGACTGAGCCCAGGATCAGACCAGGACTGAGACCAGGATTGAAACCAGGAACAGGACCAGAACTGAGACTGGGATTGAGACTGGGACCAGAACGGGACCAGACTGGGACTGAGACCGGGACCACACCGGGACCAGACTGGGACTGAGACCGGGACCACACCGGGACCAGACTGGGACTGAGACCGGGACCACACCGGGACCAGACTGGGACTGAGACCGGGACCACACTGGGACCAGACTGGGACTGAGACCGGGACCAGACTGGGACTGAGACCGGGACCACACCGGGACCAGACTGGGACTGAGACCGGGACCACACTGGGACCAGACTGGGACTGAGACCGGGACCAGACTGGGACTGAGACCGGGACCAGACCAGGACTGAAAACAGTTTAGTCCTGATTCAGTCCTGGTTCAATGCGGCATCGCAGTCATGGACGTCATGTAAACGGAAACTGCCGTTATCCGTTTTTTTCATTCTTCTTTTAAACACAAAATCAAAAACTGAAAACACAAATCTTTTTTTTTTAATTTTGGTTTTGGAGAAAAATATATAATGAATAATGAAGAAAATTGTTATTTTTTTTTGTTTTCTAATTTTTGGTTTTATATTGAAAAACGAATGAACAAATGA